>NW_025791660.1:5095598-5414510 GCF_921293095.1 Ischnura elegans | reverse complement strand
GTGACGTCATTCTGGTTCCTGACGCCGCGGTGTGAGGCCATCTTGGCGCGAGGCATTAAGCACCGCTGCTAGCAGGTAGCGCTTGGCTTAAATAAAGATTACAAATACTCCATCAATCGAAGGAAACTTTCCGACCGTAGGCAACATTAATGGGTGATTATTAAGAAAAGTTTCCCTGAGCTCTTTGCCTCATGCATGCACTGCTATAATTATATCATATTGACAGTCACCCATGATATATTATATCACGAGCGACCCACCGCGCGGGAGGTATGGGAAAGGGTTGATCTGATTGCATCGGTTCCATTTTAATCTGTTTTCAAAACAGTCCGCAATGTGTGCAATGCGATCCACTTGCGAGCAATACCACTGAAAAGTTTTCTCGCCAGGGCTAATGATCGCTTTGGTTATATTTCGGCCAATCACAGCCTTAAGGTCTGTGTGTCGTCATGACACACGGAAAAATATTTGCTCCCCGAATATAAGTACGCAGACAAATGCGTGAACCGTATCTGCGAGCGACTGATCTATTTTTTTCGACTCTTCACTCGTAGATCTAAAATCAAGTTTGAGAAGTTTTTAAGGTTTTACGACGTATTTCACGGCTATTTCCAGGTTTTTTCACGGTAGACGAAATTCACGGCTTATTCACGGTTTTGAGGTTTTCACGGTTGAGTGGGAACACTGTAATAGGAAATAATGAAGACCCATGGTGGCCAAATAATCATGCTTAATAATTTTTTCCTCATATTTCTCATCGAAAGTATCTTTTAAAACTGTTCGGCATTAGTACCTAACATTAAGAGCGTTCCCACTCTAACTACATTATAAAATTCACGGTTTTTTCCAGGTTTTCACATTTTAAATGTCATCAAATTCACGGTTTGTAGATTGTATGTTGCGTACTCGGTGCGCATCACGGCGTTTAGGGGTCAAATATTCGTTGTGAGACATTTTGCCCTTCTGACCCTCAATCTACTTGCCGTGCTCTTGACAAGGAGACAGTAGTTGAAAAGAAAGTGCGTGCTTCGGACATCCAGGCGAACCTACCCCAAAGACATCGCGCCATCTCGCAATGACATTGACGCCTCCGAATTTTTTATAAGTACCTACCATTCAGCGGCATTCAGCTTCCTAAATTCAGTCAACTTTTTCACCTCTTGAGTATTAAACACAGCACATATGATTTTCTTATTCCGAATAAATTGTACCCTAACCATCCATAGGGACATATTTGTCCCAGACTATATCTCAGAAACCATAACAGATTCGCTTTTATTTAAATGTGTTCTGAATCTACCCATCAAATATTAGTCTAAAAACATTTTTATGCAATTTAATGGCTGCAATTCTTATGGTCATTATCATGGGTTAAGATAGTTTTACTGAAAACTATTATATTCAATACCAAAGAATACATTTAGTTAATTTTGTGTTATACTTCAGTTTATGAACAATTAAAAGTAATTCTCTTTTTCATCATTCTGTCACCATTTTTCACAAGGTTAGGTCATTAGCATAGGGTTTCAATAGCAGAATGACCTAGCCGTCGACCTCACCCTAAGGACCAATACTACTACATAGGGCAATCAAAGAAAATGCTAAAAATGGCCTATTTCGTCACTCCAAGGAAAACGGTCAGTTTTCAAATGTTTAAAATTTGGGCAATTATTATACTAGTATGTTTAAAATTCCCTTGTCAGAAATAAATTTGTTATTACTTTCAGGAAGTAGTATTAATGATGTTCTTCAATTTGTTGGGAAAGATATATGCACCAATTGTTTAAAAATCAGGGAATATTGCAAACTTCAACATTTATTTTAAATAATCAAATGTGATACAAAAAAAAAAACACATTATCAACCCAATCAGTGCATGAAGTTATTTTTGACGTATATTCGTTAAAAAAGTAATTATTCTGGCAAATAAGGTTCATCTTAAGTTATATATGGCATTTGTAAATGTTTCAATCAATATTTTAATAATACAGCCCATCTGACATATCGGACACCATGCACAGGGAGTAGTAGTGTGTATTGTAGTGCATTCCTATGTAAATTTTACTAAAATTACTTAATAAATGAGTACACTAATCATCGCAATGATTTGCTATTGCAAGGCAATGAGCAAACAGCATATCTAGTGTAAACATAATTAATTTTCACACATTTGTCATATTATAGTTTCAAATTACTTACAGCAAATGCTTTCCGATAAATGTGAGGGATATCATTCTATTTGGACCTAAACAAACATTTATCAGGATATTATCCGAACACCCGGCGTTGCGCGGTAAAGATAGTTGCCAGAGAAGGGGAGACTTTAAACTTGGAATTCATGGTCATATTGACCTCTCATAGGGATATATGAAAGAACGTAAGAAGACATGCAATCTACCGAAACGCGTGGTTAGAAGGACAGCAAGGATATTTGAAGGCCATTTACCTGCGAACAGTGCAGCTGCGAGAAAAGGCAGCATTGGAACTGGAATATACACAAGCATAGCAGAGTGAATGGGGGCGTTAGAGGAAGGTGGGAGAGTGTGCAGACGATTGGAAATGGGGGCTAGGTGGCGCTGTGTGCACTTGCAGAGTCTGCTAATGAGAAAACGATACACTGGACACATAGGATGTGACCACAAGTAGCGCCACTGGGTTTGGGAGCATGAGATATACCTATGTATGTACTAACTTAGGTCAACATCCGTATGGAAAGGCACAGCGGTCAGATGAGAATACATACTCTTTTGCGTATGAAAAGATTTAGCATAGCCTGAGATGATTTCACCGAGGAATGAAATAAGTTCCTCCCTCTCTAATGCAAGGTTTACATTTTTATAGTTAGCATTTATGCCGCTTTGTCTGCAAATAAATTAATATAAACAGTTGATTGATGGTTACTTACATTATGCTTGTACTCCACCTTTAAATAAAATTCATACAATTTTATCATAAGACATACAATACTATAGTAAAATTTGTGGTTAAAATATAAGAACTGCCATCTTTAGATTAGCTACAAGAACTGACCCCAGTGCATGGCATCCGGTATATCCGACGGCCATTTTTCAGCGTTGATAAGGGATAAAAAATGTTATAGGAATTTCTTGAGAAAATATAAAATAAAAATATCAACTTTTATGACAAAATTGAGATAAAATTTACCATGATATTGTGCAATTTATTTAAATAGAAAATAATTTACTTACCCCATGTGGGTGACTAAAAACTCATCCAATACCATGCCTCACATGTTTCTCAGGTCGATAAATTCAAGGAGGCAACTAAAATATTAGACCATGGTGAAGACAGATATCCATTTGAACATAATTAAGAATCACAATGTTGCACTTGTCAACTGGAGCCCAGAAAAAGTTCAATACGCGTGTCCGATATATCGGACGCTATACGCAAATGGGTTAAGGCAGGTTAAAGTCATATCATTATTAAATTTCTGCAGTGTTCTGCCCTTCAAATATGAAAAACAACCAATTTTGCATAATCAAGATGGCAAATTCTAAAAATGATATCCTTAAAATATATCCAAGTTGGCTACATTATATCATCAGTTGGGGACATAAGGCTAGTAGGAAGAGAGTGGGCAATATTTTCGTAGTTGATATTGTTTGATTTTTGAAAGTAAGCATGCCGAAGGCATCAATAACATTATCACCCCGTCCTTTCAGGCGTAACTTCTCAATCACAGGTAAATTCCTAATAGGTAGTCAATGTTACCCCTATCTCCAAAAAAGAAACATTGACCAAATCAGAAAATTACACATCTATACATGTCTATAGACAGGTAAAGATGTATAATTTTCATCATCATCCTTTACTGATGTATTCGGAAAAAATATTCAATTTACTACATACTTGTCTGATGGGACCACAACCATCAACATATTACTTTAGTAACTACCCAAATATTTGGTTTTGGGAAAAAAAAATCAAGCAATCAAAAGCTTAATATATACCCATGTTGAAATTACAGGCACTATCATAGCTAGTTATCATTTACCATCAATGCATGTAAAATGTGGATTACTGCCAGGCATAAAAAATGAATTTAATGCTCCTTGGATTAGGAGGAAATCATATTTAATTCCAATATTTACGTGTTAAGGTTAATTATTTTCATTTTCACTCTTAAAATGCATTTATGTACCATGCCAACAAAATTGAAAAGTACCGTCTCAGCTTTCATTAGCGATAGAGAAATATTATCATAATGGAATCTGGAAACCAATGGAAATAACAGGCTCTTCAAGCTAGAGTAATTTTAATTATCTGAGTGGTAAATGATTTTCTATGTTTGATGCAGCTTCACAACAAATTTCTGCATAAATAAAAAATTCAAAGGCAGACTCAATAAAATACTATTTCATAAAATGCTCACTGAATTGCTTTGAAACAGAATCTTGTATGATACCACCCGAAAATACAAGTGAAATAATGTGCAAATATGCTTTCAGTTACAAATGCAATAAAATTACAGATTTTTGCAAATAAAATTTTAAAAATTACTTAAGATATGACCAACATAAGTTTTCTTCAGAAAATGAAAAAAATACACATGCATTTCATTTGAATATTTCTGGTACTCCCAGGTAGCAGGAGGAAAAAATATATCGCTCTACAAAAGATGTGTTTACTAAAAGAACTGAGTGAGTATAAAATAGCAAGGTCAAAAATTAGAAAGATGCATATACCAGAAATTCCTCAAGCATTCAAAAGAAGGATATATCGGATCCAATAGAAACATTTTTTTCTGAAAGTTGAAAGAGATATTTTTATGGTTGAGATTGAACCTTTTTGATAAACTTGGTGAGAAGAAATGTCATTCTTTATTACATCGTAGGTTCCCTGAATTTGAAAATAATAATTTCATAATTTCATTGATTTATCAATGTAGAATTGATGTTTGTGACGTATCCACATGATGACCGAGGATTGAGCGCTAATTGCTACTTCCCTTGAGTTTTGAAGGAACTCATTTTCATGACAACTCCTCGAACTATTTAACCATCCAAACAGTTTTTCAACTATTTCGATTTCCTTCTTCGTGTGCTTAGCAAACCATACGTGATCCGTAAACTGTATTACACATTCATGCATCTTGTGGAAGAGTGATTACGACCTGAAGTATAATTGTTTTCGTTTGTTCACTATATTAGTATCCTATAAATTGTACTCTCTTCTAGAACATAAAATGCCAAATTTAACAATCCTATACCAGTTTGGTGTTATTATTTTTTAGATACAGTTAATTAATTCTTCATCTTATAATTCATTGCCAGCCTCTCGAAAGCCTCAATGAATGCCAACTTATTTGTGGGCTCAGATGTGACAATTATGAGAAAAAAGTGATTATATTCAAGTATTGTTATACTTTTTCAAACTAAATAAATCACTTCTTGTGAGTCTACGTAGAACTGAATGCTTGAAAACATCACCGGTAGAATTTTCAAAAATTTTCCATTAGTTAACAAATTGAAATTCGATTAAGAATATATTAATAAGCTTAATACATACCCATATTGAACTTACAGGCACTATCACAGCTAGTTATTATTTACCATCAATGCATGTAAAATGTGGATTACTGCCACCCATAAAAAATGTGTAAATAAAAACAAAAATACATAAAAATCGTTATAAATTGATATGCAGATGAGTTAATCCGCTAAAAAAATGGGGAAAATCACAAAAAATTGGGGTTCATCGAATTCTGAGTATGTTTGGAAGGGAAAACAGCAAATGTAACAAGGTGATTCAAAAGACCAACAAAAGATACACAAAAAATAATTACGTACAAGTTTGTCAAAGATTACTTAAATAACCTAAATGTCATTAAAAATTTCAAATATATTTTCTGACCTCAATTTCCATTCAAAAGGTCCGAAAAGAGTTAGTATTGTTGAATATAAATATATATGTTCATGATTTCTTCAGATTTATTTGCGCTAAGAGTCACTCGGGAATTTATATTTCGAAAAAATATGTTATTTACCATATGAGGATTGTGGGACCACATAGGCATCTAAAAATATTGCCAAAGGAGTTTCTAGATACTAACTTTCGAGAGCATAATCCCAAATATGAATCAAGCAGATTTTACAATGTTATCCTGCTACAGCCTAGGATATAATGCGAATAGGAACAAATGACAGGAAATGATTTTAGAGAGGATCTTTTGTCATTCATCTGTAAAAAAGGCCTACAAACGTATTGAGAATATTTAAGCGGAGCATATTTATTCTAGTATTCCAAATGTAAGTACTATCATTGGTTATCAATTACAAGTAAAGTGAACATTGTATCATTAGGACCATATTTCTCGTACTCTGATGTAGCAGGAAGAAGACATGATTTTCAAATGGTAATACGATTACAAAAAGAACGGAATGGATGTCATATTACAGAGAAAAATTAAATATTGCAGTAATACTGAGCAGTACATGAAAAAATAAAAAACAATCTGTTCACCCAAATTAAAATATTTGATAAATACAAAGCCTATATTAGCAATAGACCCAACGATCACCACTCCCAAAGGATGACTACTGTCACAAGAGTATAAAATATAAAATTATAAATAGCTTCAATTAATGCAAGCAAATAAAATCAACATTAATCCATCACTATACCTCTTGAATAGCAAGTCAGCACACGTCAAAGTTAAGAGATATATGAAGTTGGTTACAAAAAAGAGTAAATGCATATTCCTTTTTTGTCTACTGAGTAATTACAATATGGATGTAGTTAAAAATATTCATTCTTGAATGAAAGCAATGCTTCTCCCGTGCACCTTTGAAACAGAAAGTATAAGAAAGAGCAGATAGCACAAACCGTATAAAAATGAACAACAATTACAAGCAATTAGAAATTGAAAGGTTAGAACTAAAATACCAAATAGTATGCTAATTAATGGAAGCAATAAAAATAACCTCATTCAAGTCTTCGATAAAAATGACTGAAATAATGCCTTATCATATTAAAAATCATTGATTTAAATAATAGATCAACTCTTACAACATAATCACCTCTTGCGAGAAGATGTTCATACTATATTTAACTAAAAATTTTATTGTTCCACCATCAGTTGCCAACAGCAGGCAAATAACGTGCAATGGCATTGGTCAACAAACACTGTAGGAATAAACACCAATGAACTACTTTACATTAAGACCATAGATGAAGATAAGAGCATCAGGCAAAATATAACCACATAACCGGCATATATAGCTAATGGATATGTGTGGACAATGGCTTACAGCTATAAAATGAAATACAATCAAAAATACAAGTATTCCTTCACCATCAATCAAAGATGATCGAAGGAAAAATCCCTACTTATGAATTCCCTCCACGTGAATAAGATGAAAAATGAAAACACATTATACACAATATTGAGCACAACAAATTGGAATTGAACATAACTATTGAAAACTGAGAAAAATATAAAATATTAAAAAATTAAACTATATTTCCACCAAATAATCACAAAAAAATTCCTAACTGTGATAACTAGATTAAGCAGAAAAATACACAACATGAGTTCCATTAAAAAACACAATAAATAGGGGTATTATTGGTTATTTGAGATGCAACAGTAGCAGAGGAAAATTTGCAAAAAACAGAGGCTTTGATGAAAATAAAATGAATATAAATGGCATTTCCGTCCTCATGACTGGCTACATCCTATGCTCCAAAGTAATTCACCCCACATTCATCGCTGAAAGAAGAAAATAGAAATAAATGGATGTAAAAATAACATTACAATCAATATACAATGACATTATTAGGTCTGTATTTATAGCAGAAGTAGATATAACCCTAGTTTTACAAACTGCTATGCCAAACATTTCACAAAGTTATCAAATATCATGTAACAAACCCACATTCTATACAGACTCAATGCTTTCATGAGTCAAAAATGGGAATAATTAGCAGAACCGTGTAGAATTTCCAAATGTATCAATCAATGGATGTTTCATGGCTTGAATATTGGTCTTTTTAAACCTCACAATATTATATTAACTTAAACTTTAAAATATTAGTATCCATTGCATTGGAGTTTGATGATCTTCAATATTTGCCATCTTAAATGCATGTTGTTTATGAGCAGATTTTACACAGCCACAACTCATGCTATCTAATGAAAGTAATTTCAGACTGCGAGTAAGGAGTGGTTGAATGAGTTAATAAACTTTCATGGAAGTAAATTAAGTAAAAGAAAAACTCTCCGCAGCCATAAAATCAAACTTTTCAAGGAACACAAAGAAGAAATTTGAATTACACGTCAGACGTATCATTTCACCACAACATGCCAAGCATATCTCCAATCCAGAACCTTCATTTGACTCAACATATTATTAATAAATCTTGCATTATACAAAACTGGTGTGATATACAATAAGTGAATTAAAAGTTTCTCTTGCTTTCATTATTAAACAAAATGGTTTGAATAATTTTATGACGACCATGAAATACTGAAAAATGCCACATAAGTGCATACATTTTACATTTGGATTGATCATTTTAATCTCTTTTACCAAATAGCGATGAAGAAAAACCCTTCCAACTGTAATGCAAAGACATCTATGTATCTACTCCATTTCCTGACAATAATAAAAGAAAAATAGGGTACAAACGGGAGGACAACAGATAAGAATGGTTCATGAATTGGTTTTGTGGGTATATAGAGAAAGGGGAAGTATCAGTGTAAGACATAGAAATTGTACTCACCCTAGCGTTGGCTAGCAGTGCTCGCATCACATGGCCGGAGTACATTGAGAAGACGAGAGGGGCTTGCTGCTGCAGAAGAGCTCTTCCTTCTGTGGATCCATGATAAGCGATAGCACGAGGGACAGAGGCAGCGAGATAGTGAACCCTCGCCAACTCAGTCCTTCGGTCCAATGCATAAGTGATGCTCCATTCTAATTCTTGTCCCCTCTTCCTCCTCTCCTCCACCTCCTCTAGAGCCCTTATCCACTGAAGCTCACGTTCGACATCTCCCTTGTTAAAAGGCCTCCCCTTATTGTTAAAAACTAATTTGAGAGATAATTGTGAAAGGCCCCGAGCTAACAGTCCATTTATGCTTTTGTCATATTTAAATTAAGTATTTTTTGCACCAAAACGTAGAGTTTCACTCTCCAAGTCACAGTGTGAGGTCCATTTATTCCCATTCTCCCCAGTCCCATCCAAATTCACAAATTTATCCTTCATCCTTCCAATGTTATTAGAATTAATGTCCACCATCACTTTCCCCCGATCATCCCCACTCAAAAACTTAATAATACACGCAGTGAGTTCATCTTCATCATACAGTCTCTCATACAATCTACGCATTTCATCAACTCCACTTCCATACACTATCCTAGTCTTTCGCATCATGGCGTCCACACATTCCTGCCTTGCTCTGGCCGGATCGGATGTAGGTTGGCTTAAAAATGCCTCCCCAATAAGACCACACTTGATACACGTCACATCATCCGCTATTGACGTCACCGCCTCTTCCAGACATCGTAACAGTGAGTCACGTCCACACACTTGCGCTTTCAGTTCCTCCAATGATGAGCTCAGCTGTCGCACAAGAGATTTCATCTCTCGCCTCAATGAGTCCACGGAGGATTTGAGAGATGCAATATCACATTCTGGGCTAGCCACGGGTGTCACATGATCAGTGCTTCTACTCGAAGATGCTTGCAGACGACGCAAAATAACTTGGTCTCTCCTGTGAACCAACCTCACCAAATTCAGCACTTTTGAGCGTTCTACATCGTCAGGGAACTGCCGCACCATCTCCTCAGCCGAAGACAATGCATTCTGTTGACTGTCATCTGTAATGTCTGTATCAGCCCCTCTCGCCAATAGTTCCTCCACCCAGTCAGTTTTTCCAAGTCCCACACCAACATGCAAAAGTGTTTTTTGCCGCATGTACCTAACATCAACATCTTCCAACATGTTCAACAGCTCTTTATGCTGAAGCAATGGACCAGTAAACAATCCATTTAAAAGCCTCTCCTCAACAAATTGCTCGGCGCCGCTAGCAGAAATGTTGCTTGCCATTATTTCAGAAGGATGAAATAATTATTTAAGAGTATGTTGGATTCAGAATACAGGGAGTTTCCAATGGGAACCAGGCGTGATGGCGTTGGTCAGTGAGGAGTAATACACGGTCTCAGTGCGTCTACGAAAGGATGAAATGGTGACTGCAAAGAAAAAGAATCAATGTGAAATTATTACCTTAAAAGATGTCGATAGCAGAGTGGAAACATTACAACTAAAGCATAAGCGTGACCAGAGAAAAAAATATATCGCTTACTATGCAACGTAAATTAAAAAGTAAAATATTCTGTAATGGCATTTTTGAAATTCAATCACTCACAACCATCGCTTATATGAGGAAATAAAAATTCCGCTGGAGACCAAAATAGATATAGCTACGCTAAAAATGTCGGGACAGTTTTCTACCAAGCAGGAGTACCGATCGTTTGTTACGGATCCGATAATAATGAGGGAAGTGAGGTTGGAATCAAAATAGAGATGATATGCTCGAAAATCTATGATGTGACATGATAAGATGGGAAAATAGGCTGCTGAAAAAACAGAAAAAAGAAATAAGACCAAAAGATGAAAATCAACAGATTCAGGTGCATGCATGGTGGAAACTCGCAATATTTAAATCAGAGATGGTAACACTTTTTCACAGAATTTAATGAACAACTCTTGTACCAGATGAGGACTCTGTGAGCCGAAACGGGTCATTTGCATAGAAATGTTGTGGAGAAATGCTGCCCTCTTGTATTCAAATAGAAAAATGTTCCTGAGTAACAACTTAATAGCAGATGCCATGGGTGGAAACACATAATAAAATTATTAATATTTGCTTTGTTACTTTCTGGAGGGCACTCAAAATTTAATTTTTCTTTCGTCAAATGAAGCGCAGTCTTATTCTCCTTGGAGCCATTCATTGAAAGCATGCTTATAGCAGGTTTTCCTCCTCACTTCCTTATCTCTTCTAAGAAATGCAAGTCTTTGCTCTAAATTGCCTTCCCCGTACACACCATCACTTACATTATGTTACTTTACTTAACCATGGAACTACCGAATCGACTGCGTAACCTTGAAATATGTTGAAAATGGACAATAGCTCCTATTAAAAGATTCCATCTGACATGCACAGTTGGTGATCCTCTTATCTCCATCCCTCCATCATTCCAACTTTACGCTGAAGTGAAGACGTGGCTAGGACGGAAGCATTTTCAAAAGGGTAAAGAGATTCAGGACAAAGCCAAAATTGATTGAAGTCATTAGCGGAAACATACCATGAAGAAGGTATAGTAAATCGTGTCCGCAGGCACGACCAATTCCTCAATCACCGATGCAATTATGTCTAAAGAATACCACAAGTGTGCTCAATATTTAGTAAAGGAATAATTTCTAATTCATCACTTCGTCATCTGTTCATAACACATCGGAAGTTGAAGAAAAACAGCCCTACTACACTATTGAATTTTATGATCTGTGATATTCCCACATTTCACAGAACTTGATCTTACGAAATTGGTATTCGTCATAAACTTATATCCAGTTATTGAGAAGCAGAACCCTGTCAAAATCCATTTCTTAGCAAAGGATTTCCTAAATATTCCAAGGCAGGGCACCCCGGGTAAGGAAATAAAAGATAATATCTTTAGCCCCGGCTGAGGGCCCCAATAATCCCACACCACCCCTGCTTATCTTCCTTACGAACTCCTCCCGTCCACTTCATATCTCCCCCTGACTCTTCATTAAAAAAAGAATATAGCCTATTCAGATTTTAGAGGCGGCTTCATATTGTATTTATTATACTGGAGCAAAAATTTACTATCTTTCACTCATTAAACGTTGAATATTTTTACTTTAAAATTAGAAAAAGCAATTCTGTTTCCTATTAAAGAATAAAATTTCCTTAGTTGCCCCCTGATTCTTAAAAAAAGACAAAATTTATAATATGGTTATCATTGCGTTTGTTTTGGTTTGATTTTCAACCATAAAATATCATTAATATTAAAGAGATTATTTTGGTACAATAATTTTCGTATGTTGATCATAATACTAATTACAGGAAGACACTGGCATTCACAGATAGGATATTAATGTAACTGTGATTTAAATGAATACATAGCAAGCACTATCTCTCCATAGACATTTTCCTATCTCCTACAAAATAAACTCTAATAATACCTCTGGAAGCATCCCTTACGCACAGAAGGCCACAAAAAATTATTTAAAGGGACATGCAGCAGTAGTAACGATTGTAAGAACATATTTAGACACATCATCTCATGCCTCAAAGTAAAATTTGAAGG
The DNA here is from genome assembly GCF_921293095.1 of Ischnura elegans. NCBI lineage: Eukaryota > Metazoa > Arthropoda > Insecta > Odonata > Coenagrionidae > Ischnura > Ischnura elegans. Next base: position 5,402,154 of record NW_025791660.1, on the reverse strand, counting down.
AAAATAAAATATATAAAATAAATACATTGGATTAAAGTTTTATAATAGTCGCTAGTCATAATAAGTGAATATATTACAAGTTATAAAACTGTAGATCACCCACATTTCTCCTTAGTAAGGTAATGAGTTTATAAAGGAAGAGGTATGCGGGGTTAGGTATGAGAAATGAGCCCCAAGTACCTTGTTTTACTTTGTGGAACCACTATCTTCCAAATAAAGTTTATTCTAATAATATTCGACAATAACCACTAATATTCAATGACCTTGGTTGCCTCTAGTCACAATTGGAACAATCTCCTCCATGTCAAAATCCAGCTAGCCTGCCCTTGTTCATTCCGCCATTTTGACTTCGCTCTTGACCGCTTCGAAAAGAAATTCTCGTGGCGAACGTATCGCCTGTCGACCTCTGCTCCGGAGCACTTCCATCGAGAGCGCACTGTAGCGAATGTAGCGTTCTTTGGACCTCATCCCATGGTAGCGGAGATTTCTAAATAGTCTTATCCACTTTCAGAACTATACTCCTATCACCTCACCTTGAAGAGTAGCTCACTGAGGATCGTATCTTTAACTTTAAAAGTCAGAGTATTGTTTTCAGGGTTTTTGGGATTGTGATAATTGCATCCCAGCTAGGACATTGAAAGCCATTGAGATAAGATGAAAGGAAGAAATATTGAAAGCGATTATCAAGTAAGGTTATTATGGGTTTCTTACGACCAGGCCGACAAACATCCAGAGTAATGACAAAATGGATGCCAAACTTTCAGCACTTCCGTAGGTTATTCTATAGATTTAGAGGATTCAGTAAGGGATTTATGCAAAAGAATAATGTTTCCATTCTTGGCCCTTCTATAATATGAGTAGAAATAGCATCAAATGGCCATAATTTGAAAATCATTCATATTATGAACTGATGCAAAAGAAAAGGCGGACGGAAGAAAAACAGAATTTCACACGATTAGCGACGTACAGTAATATAAAGATGCCGTAAGGAATCTTTAAAATACATATTGTTTCAACGCGTTACCTGGCGATAAATTAAAATTTATCAATATTTTAATCGTGTGGGCCTTGAATAATTTCAGTCGTTCATACATATAACAGCAAATTTTTTCTAGTTTATTGAATTTAAAACTGTTAACTACGACTATCATTTCAGTAGTTCTGTTTTGTTTTAGTTGTTGGGAAACTTTAGTTGTGTCTGCAACTATTAAAAAATTAAACAGTAAAATGGGGACTAATGCCTTTTCATGACGTGCTTTTCTTTATTTTACTTTTCTTGCCTATTTTCTCCGGCAATATTTGCAGAATATATAAATAAGTTTTATGTATCAAGAATCAGTGAGTCCACAACTTGAACATTTTCCCCATTTTTACAGAAACAGATGTCCTTTCTTAAACATGTATTTAATCACCCATTGTTTGAAAAATGAAATTTTATATATTCTCGATAGTGAGATGAGTGTATTATAGATTTTAACACCATTTTAAAAAAAGTAAAAAATAATCAGTTCATAAGAACTGACTAATGCTGGCCTCTGATTGAGGTAGTTAAACAGCTATTAGGTACATACTATGTTGCGATTGGGCTACGCCTTGTGGAATTAGTGAATTTCATATAAATTAGATTTTCGTAACAGTGTTTATCAGCTATGATACAAGTACGAGTGAAATATTTACTATCCATTCTTACCATACATTACGTTCAAACTCTTTTGGTCGATTGTATTAGATAAAATCTTGCACTTGAATGGCATGCTTCTTTAGAGTAAGGCAATAACACAGCCTTGGATTGTTCATATAAAAAGCGTTGTAAAGTTTTTATTAATTGCTCTTAGTTTCACGTCACTTACAAACGTTTTATTAAACTTTAAATGATACAAACTCGGGAGCAAGGGAACACCCATCCGCCATAACTATCACAATCCAACTCTTCTCTTTTCGCTTCCCCCCGCGCCGTCAACAATTACAACAATTACCTCACTCCACCTCTGCTGCTTATTATTGCTTGAATTACGTCACACCAAAACCAAAACAAACCACTCAAAATTGTTACAGTGTAGATAAATGCATTTGCAATTACTTACTCAACAGGTTAAGCAATCTGATTGAAATCGATATTCGCTCCTTCCTCGGCTCTCCTATTCCCAATACAGAGAAGGCAATCCTGTAACGTAAAATAAATTACTTGTTACTGAAATGGGAAAAATTATTATACTCGTATGAATCAAACCTTTCTGTAATGCCTTTTTAAACTTACAGAATTTACAATCCCAAATAATGGAGAAATACTTCTCAGATAACAGGTGTTGAAGAAAATATGGCAGATCAATTCGTAAGATGCAACTCGCATGAGATCTGCTCCTCTCATGACTTAGGAAATGGCCTTTACACCCACAGAGAACGGGCTTATCTAATCTTTAGTACCTCATAAAAAATGAAGGTGTAAGTATTGCCAATTTACGACATTGCTAGTCATCGCTTGTGCAAAAATAATTGCCATTTTCTCGACTGAACATAATGGATAAGAAGGATAGATATCTTTTCAACGTTATTTTTTGGGTTGGTGGCAATTTTTTGCGAGATTACTGAGATATGGGATCACGAGATGAAGATGAAGGTATCGGATTCTGAGCTGAACACAGGTTAGTCTCTACCCCAAGGGTAATCCAGATAAGAAAGCTGACAAGCGTTGTGCTCACAATCAAATAGTGACGCGAACTATTGGCCCAAGAGCTGCAAATGCTTCTTCATCAGAGCAACGATTTAAATACAAACATAAGCAAGTTTTATTAAACAACCAAATTTAACAGTGATAACCTATAAAAAGTACTGATCAAAAAAATTGTTGGTAAAAACATACGTTGATAGTTTTTTCTAGCATAATGATAAGATAATCCGTGCCGTGGTTGAGAGAAAGTCGCTTTAGCCGTTTTCAGATGTTGGCGAGATGAACAAAGAACAATTGATTTTTCTACGCATAGCTTGATATATGAAAGTGATTTGAAGTTTATTGCGTCCTCTTTTAACTGATAAAAAAGTTAATTTTTGAGTACCGTAAGTTGGGGCGAGTCCGGACGATCGCGCCGGCTGATGCTTACATTGTATTTCCTTCCGACTTTCGCTTTGTAATGCACTGTAATCATGGCTTTAAGACAAAGAAAGGTACAATGTATCATATTACGTATAAAAGCGATGGATCTGTCGCTTTTGATCGCAGTTCATCCGATTAGTTTGCAGCGCAACATTAGAGTGAAAAATCTTACCGGCGAAAAGAAACATCTCTCCTCTTTGGTAAGTACTTCTGAATGTAATAATACTCAATTCCTCCAAAAGCTGTGCTATTTCTCATTAAGTGTGAAAAATTTCGTGTAAATATTTCGAATACTCTATTTATTAGAGCGCGTTATTTGATTTCATGCACCTAGCTCCGAAGGCAGAATGGTGAGAAATTACGCAAGGGTCGTTGGAGGCCGGCGCTCACACGGACACGACAACCAACAAATTGAGAAGGCTGTTGAGGCTGTGAAATCTGGAAGAATGAGTCTTCGGGGGGCCTGCAAGGAGTTTGGAGTGCCAAAATCCACAGTTCACGACATATTGAAGGATAAACACCCAAAGAAATCTGGAGGACAAACGGTTTTATCCGCCAAGGAAGAGGACCAGCTAGCGCAAGGGATTCTCAAATGTGCCGAGTGGGGCATTCCCTTGCGAGCAATAGACTTAAGGTTAGTCGTTCGGGAATACCTGAACAGGATGGGACGAAAAGAAAAAGTTTTTAAAGACAACTTTCCGGGAATGGAATGGGTTCGTGGTTTCTTGTCAAGACGGCGGGAACTCACCGTGCGTTTGGGAGAGAACATTAAGAGAGTCCGCGCAGCAGTGACAAGGGAAGTTCTGGAAAAATACTTTAATAATTTAGAGGTGGTTTTAAATGGTGTTCCTCCGGAAAATATTGTCAACTACGATGAGACTAATTTCAGTGACGATCCTGGAAAGTCCCGGGTGATTGTTAAGAGGGGGGAGAAACATCCGTCAGTGATTAAGGACACCAGCAAAACGAGTGTTTCTGTAATGATCGCCGCATCAGCGAGCGGGGAACTTTTACCCCCATACACGGTATATAAAGCCGTTCACTTGTATCCTACCTGGGTAGAAGGCGGCATTGAGGGATCGAGGTTCAATAGGAATATTAGTGGATGGTTTGACATCACAACCTTCGAAGACTGGTTCACCACGACGTGCGTGCCATTCTTCAAAAACAGGCAGGGGCCGAAAGTTATGATTGGGGACAATCTATCGAGTCACCTCTCGGTGGAAGTAATTAGGAAGTGTGAAGAAATGGGAATAGACTTTGTCATGCTTCCACCTAATTCGACCCATTTATGCCAGCCCCTCGATGTAGCTTTTTTTAGACCTCTCAAAATTGCATGGCGAAAATGTTTAGACCAGTGGAAGCGCAAAAATCGTGGCGTTCTCCCGAAAAGTGAGTTCCCCAGGTTATTAAAGTCTGCCTTTGAGTCCATGGGATCTTCATTGTCTCCCAATATTTGTGCAGGGTTTAGAGCCACGGAAATTTTTCCATTCGACAAAAGTCGAGTCATTAGTAAAGTCCCCTCTTTAAATCCAAAGGAAAATTCTGACGCAGCCTCCGATGCTTGGTCCAACGCATTTCTGGAGATGTTAGCATCATCCCGCGCAGAAACACCAGAGGGTAGAAAATCGCGGGGGAAGAAACTAAATGTTGAAGCAGGAAAAAGTGTGAGTGCTGAAATTAAAAATGAATCTGTTTGTGATGATGTGGTTGACATTTCCTCAGAGAAAAATCTGTCTGTTGATGAGGTTTTGGCATCGCATGTCAACAATGAAGTCGATTTTGAAATTCCCGGCTCTCTCACAGAAAATTCGTTCGTGTTATTAAAATTTGGGACCAATAAACGAGATAGGCTGTTTGTAGGGAAAGTGATTGAAGTCTGCTCCAACAAAAAAATCCGTGTGCAGTGCCTTCGAAAAAAAAATACAGCGAAGGAAACTTATTTCAGGTTTCCAGATGTTGCTGACGAGTGCATAGTGGGAAAATCGCAAATTGTTCGTCAGCTTGCTCCGCCAAGGGACTTGCGAAGGGGCCGCTTCGTTTTTAGTTCTTTAAGTGATGTTAATGATGTCGATTAATATGTCAAATTTTGTATCTGATTGTCATTAAAAATTCATTATTAAAACTGGTGAAAAATTGATATTATTGTAAATTTTTTCATTTCCGTTTTCATCGACAACCATTTCGAGGCCTCAGAATTTAACCTGAGCTATTCGGTCCGATTCAGAGTTTAACCTAAAGAAATTTCTTGTTTCAATGATACTTATTTCATACCAAAGAGTTAAATTAAAACTCCGTCTGTATTTAATGTATAAAATTGACGCGAAATGCCACCATATGTTAGTCCACATCTATCAATGCAACGCTCGCGAGATATGCGATTCGCTTTTCAATTTCAACAAATTTGCTGATAGTAAAATAAAAATAAAAGCTCATAGTTGACGTTTAACATCACCAAGATAAGTAGAAAGTAATATTTTTAATAAATTAACATGTTTTAAGAAAAATATTTCGTTCACAACAACATTAACGCTAACAACTCGCATGCGTCCGAACTCGCCCCAAAACGTGAGGCTTGTTCGAATGGTGTTATTGATCATTTTTCGAAGTTAAATCTGAGACAATATCTTCCGTAGGTTATTCTATAGATTTAGAGGATTCAGTAAGGGATTTATGCAAAAGAATAATGTTTCCATTCTTGGCCCTTCTATAATATGAGTAGAAATAGCATCAAATGGCCATAATTTGAAAATCATTCATATTATGAACTGATGCAAAAGAAAAGGCGGACGGAAGAAAAACAGAATTTCACACGATTAACGACGTACAGTAATATAAAGATGCCGTAAGGAATCTTTAACCCATTAATCCCCAGCGTTGCGTAAACGCAACATTATTGAATTGAAATTATTATAAAATACCTTTGCCTCAGGATAATTTTTTCTCAGGGTTTCTGAATTCCTGAAATACCATTCGCTCTTATTCAGTTATTTTTGGAAAAATATTCATTAAAATAATAATTTTTATTTTATTTCGAATTTTGCCTATTTCGAAGCGTTGAAGCACTACAAACTGTAAATATTTTTTTACAAAGATTTATTACGTGATCTTACTAGAGGTAATGTTTTCTCTTAGTTCTAAGCTTCTATATTCATCATGTTTATTTTTGTCACGAACTTTCGTCGTTATTGGTATAAATATGGTTGTTGTAAATAATGTTGCGTTTACGCAACGATGGGAATTCTATGGTAGACCAGAGGGCTTGTCTCAAAGCATAACGACAATCGTCAATATGGCTTTTAATCGACAACGTAGTCTTTTGGAGGCAGTTTAGATGCATTTTTGGCACTCACAGGTTGTGAGTTTACATAGTAAAGGGTGAATGGCATCTTGAATTCCAACATGGCCATCGGTACGAATTTTACATCGAACACTCTGGTACTTCGTGGAGACAAACTGTTACGTGCACACGTGGAACCGATACAGGGAAATGTCATTCCCATGTCGTTGAGTGAAAGAATTACTTCGTAGACGTTAAATTCAGCTTCAGATGCATTAATTTTCAGAGATGGTAGAATGAGAGGGTGAGGAACCTATTTGTTGAAGCAGGATTGTGATGAAAGGTGGAGCGTTCCTCTAGTCGCTCATTGGAATTTTCTCCGCGCAATCCTGAGTTACTTACCTATTTTTTCTTCTATCGCTTAGGTCATGTAAGGCTAATAATCTAGCTTCAGTTAGGTTCGTATTAGTGAAATTGTCCTCTGAAATGCATCTTTAATTCTCATCCAGTAATTATATCAATCATACCGTTTTTGCTCGGCTTTTTGCTAAATAATTTATTTAGGGGTTTCCTTCAGATTTAAAATTGAAGAAAATTTTATCCGTTATGTCTACGCCTCAGACGTATACTTTATAAGAAGCGCCAAGAAGGTAGTTGAAGAATATAAATTGATAGGAGAGGCGATGTATAATATTTTCTTAACTTTGGGACTACAATGGGGATTACATCTTCTCAGTATTTCAAATATTGCAGGAGGTGCTGCAAGGTAAATCACATTTTACTCAAGCAGTATCAAAAGAAAAATCGTCCAGTAAACGCGCACGCCCAGGTGAAAGATGCAGAGAACAAACAGTGGTTCATCTAAATGTGAAAAAATAGAATCTACCTCCGTAGGAGTCCCGAATTTCTATGTGAAAAAGGCAATAGAAACACTTATTACTCAGTATGGAGGCCACTCACCAATTGAGCTCCGTCACTTATTTCTCAATGGAAAATTAATTGAATTAATTTTGAGCTACTCAATAATTACGCTGAGGAGATAAATAACCATACATTTACTCAGATGAGGCAGATATAAAAAAATAATTGGAATCGTCGAGGTATCATATATTACCACGCACTAAGTTGTACTGGACAAGCCAAGAGGAGATGTCTGTCGCAATTGTGAGGCAATTTATGACGAGGACTTGGTTTGATGAATTAAATAAATATCGACAGCTCTCCGATAATTCTCAACTACACAAAGTGATACATTTTTGAAAGTTGGACTTTTTCTCAATAGACTAAACCAAAATTCCATTCAGTTAGGAATTTTCCTAACTGAATGGTTCCATATTTCAGGTGGCACACAGCTAAAATGTTCATTCGTGGGTAACAATTGTTTTAGAGTAGGTTATACATTGTGGTGTCTGGCCTCATCTACAGGCTATCTATATGATTTTTTTCCACATGGAGAGGTGGAACTTGAAAGTTATATGCCTAGGATTTGTAAGTTCACTTGAAGAAACGGTAGTAATAAATTTACTGAATTTTTTTGCTAGTCTCCGAAAATTCTTGCCAAGTATTTTGATAATTTCTTCATCAGTTACAACAGTTATTAGCAACTCTTAAGCGATAATTGTTATTTTCAACGGGAAAAGCAAGAGGAAATCGAACGGAAAACTGCGCACTCATGTCTTCGAGAGATTTGGCAAAAAACCTAGCAAGGATTTCTACTATTCGTTTGACAGGTCAAAATATATTCTCTTTGTGCGATGGCATGATAACTCTGTCATTGCTGTTGCTTTAAATTATGGGAATATGGAACCCATAGTAAGAACAAAAAGATATTCGCGGAGATTCCCGTATAAAATCGAAATATCATCAACGATTACAATTAGGGCATGTAAGGGTAGATTTTCTCGATAATTATGTTGCATGTTACGGTATCCAGATTATGAGCAAAAAATGGAGGTGGCCTCTATTCCGAAAAGGGGTTGACAGTGCAGTGGTGAATCCGTGGTGATTTTACGCCTAAGTCACGGGCAAAGCAATTCCTCAGTTAGAATTTCGGTCAGAGATCGTAAAACTTTACTGAGACAAGAAATCGTTTCCAATACAATGGCTGATGACATTTGGCATAAAAACTGGTGTCCACATGCGGGACACCTTAGGAAAAATAACATGTATGTGGGGTAAACCGTAGCATGCCCGTCAAGGGAGAATAGAGCATTTCATCCGCAGGCTAGGTACTTATAATTCCCGGCGAAGATGTCAAATTTGCAAATCAAGGATAATTATGTTGTTAAAAGTGCTACGTTTAATTCCTTTCAGCATATTATTGAACATTTCATCAGAAAAGACGATGAAAAATAAAATATGCAACCCAAATTTTGAAATTTTTTTTTTTGCTTTTATTTTCCGGAGTTTTCCCAGCGTTGCGTAAACGCAACATTATGCAAATCATATATTATGCTGAATATAATAATTTTGTCCGAAAATTAATCTTAATTAGGCCATAATTAACCGTAAAATGCGAAATAACCGGAGATAAAAGCCCTATGTGCAGTCTGGGGAATAATGGGTTAAAATACATATTGTTTCAACGCGTTACCTGGCGATAAATTAAAATTTATCAATATTTTAATCGTGTGGGCCTTGAATAATTTCAGTCGTTCATGCATATAACAGCAAATTTTTTCTAGTTTATTGAATTTAAAACTGTTAACTACGACTATCATTTCAGTAGTTCTGTTTTGTTTTAGTTGTTGGGAAACTTTAGTTGTGTCTGCAACTATTAAAAAATTAAACAGTAAAATGGGGACTAATGCCTTTTCATGACGTGCTTTTCTTTATTTTACTTTTCTTGCCTATTTTCTCCGGCAATATTTGCAGAATATATAAATAAGTTTTATGTATCAAGAATCAGTGAGTCCACAACTTGAACATTTTCCCCATTTTTACAGAAACAGATGTCCTTTCTTAAACATGTATTTAATCACCCATTGTTTGAAAAATGAAATTTTATATATTCTCGATAGTGAGATGAGTGTATTATAGATTTTAACACCATTTTAAAAAAAGTAAAAAATAATCAGTTCATAAGAACTGACTAATGCTGGCCTCTGATTGAGGTAGTTAAATAGCTATTAGGTACATACTATGTTGCGATTGGGCTACGCCTCGTGGAATTAGTGAATTTCATATAAATTAGATTTTCGTAACAATGTTTATCAGCTATGATACAAGTACGAGTGAAATATTTACTATCCATTCTTACCATATATTACGTTCAAACTCTTTTGGTCGATTGTATTAGATAAAATCTTGCACTTGAATGGCATGCTTCTTTAGAGTAAGGCAATAACACAGCCTTGGATTGTTCATATAAAAAGCGTTGTAAAGTTTTTATTAATTGCTCTTAGTTTCACGTCACTTACAAACGTTTTATTAAACTTTAAATGATACAAACTCGGGAGCAAGGGAACATCCATCCGCCATAACTATCACAATCCAACTCTTCTCTTTTCGCTTCCCCCCGCGCCGTCAACAATTACAACAATTACCTCACTCCACCTCTGCTGCTTATTATTGCTTGAATTACGTCACACCAAAACCAAAACAAACCACTCAAAATTGTTACAGCGTAGATAAATGCATTTGCAATTACTTACTCAACAGGTTAAGCAATCTGATTGAAATCGATATTCGCTCCTTCCTCGGCTCTCCTATTCCCAATACAGAGAAGGCAATCCTGTAACGTAAAATAAATTACTTGTTACTGAAATGGGAAAATTATTATACTCGTAAGAAGCAAACCTTTCTGTAATGCCTTTTTAAACTTACAGAATTTACAATCCCAAATGATGGAGAAATACTTCTCAGATAACAGGTGTTGAAGAAAATATGGCAGATCAATTCGTAAGATGCAACTCGCATGAGATCTGCTCCTCTCATGACTTAGGAAATGGCCTTTACACCCACAGAGAACGGGCTTATCTAATCTTTAGTACCTCATAAAAAATGAAGGTGTAAGTATTGCCAATTTACGACATTGCTAGTCATCGCTTGTGCAAAAATAATTGCCATTTTCTCGACTGAACATAATGGATAAGAAGGATAGATATCTTTTCAACGTTATTTTTTGGGTTGGTGGCAATTTTTTGCGAGATTACTGAGATATGGGATCACGAGATGAAGATGAAGGTAACGGATTCTGAGCTGAACACAGGTTAGTCTCTACCCCAAGGGTAATCCAGATAAGAAAGCTGACAAGCGTTGTGCTCACAATCAAATAGTGACGCGAACTATTGGCCCAAGAGCTGCAAATGCTTCTTCATCAGAGCAACGATTTAAATACAAACATAAGCAAGTTTTATTAAACAACCGAATTTAACAGTGATAACCTATAAAAAGTACTGATCAAAAAAATTGTTGGTAAAAACATACGTTGATAGTTTTTTCTAGCATAATGATAAGATAATCCGTGCCGTGGTTGAGAGAAAGTCGCTTTAGCCGTTTTCAGATGTTGGCGAGATGAACAAAGAACAATTGATTTTTCTACGCATAACTTGATATATGAAAGTGATTTGAAGTTTATTGCGTCCTCTTGTAACTAATAAAAAAGTTAATTTTTGAGTATCACATGTCCTTATTACACAAAAAATGAAGAATGCGATGATTATTGAAATTAAAAATAGAAATTTGAAAGTATTCACGATTAAAAAACGCAACGGTCTCTAAGACCGCATGCCAAATTTACATGAATTAAATTTTGAAGGCCAGTATGCGTCAAAAATGCATCTGAAACAAAAGCCAAAAATAATCAGCTCATGAGAACTGACTAATGATGGCCTGTGATTAAGATGAGTACCCACAAGCTACTTTTCCGCACTAACGTTGCAATAAGACTATTTCTCCATGAATATAAAAATGAATATTTCGTTTAAATAGAGTTCCGGGATATCGCATTAAGTCTGTAAACCTTGGAAGTAGTATGTAATGCACGGTGGCAAAAAACTTTCTATGGATATATCACAAGAAACATTTGCTAACCATTCTTATAAAAAATTATGTTCAAACTCTGTTGGTCGATTGTATTAGATGTAATCTTGCACTTGAAAGGCATTCTTATATAAAAAGGCAATCACGCTATTATGCATTATTCCAAGAAAACTTATATAGAATGCGTTTGCAAATACTTACCCAATAGGTTAGGCAAATCTAGTTGAAATTTGTATTCGCTCCTTCCTCGGCTCTCCTATTCCCAATGCAGAGAAGGCAATCCTGAAACGTAAAATAAATTATTATTGTTACTGACATGAGAAAATTATTTCACTCTCATAAAGCAAACCTCTTCTTTCAGTGCCTTTTTTAAACTTACAGAAATCTTAGTCCAAAACCTTGGAAAAATACTTCTACGATAACAGGATATGAACCAGAAGATGGCGGATCAGTTCCCCAGACGCAACATGAACGAGATATACTCATCCTTTGGCTCAGGAAGAGGCCTTTATACCCACAGACAGCAGGCTTATCTAATCTTTAGTGCCTTATAAAATATGGCGGTGCAGGGATTGTCAATTCACGATAGTCCCAGTCAACGCTCGGGCGAAAATATTTGTGATTCTCTCGACTGAACTTAGTCGATAAGAAGGATGGATATCACTTCTAACAATATTTTCTTCGGATTAGTTATGATCTTTTGCTAGATATTTGATGTATGGGATCACGAGATGAAGACAAAGGTAATGGATTTTGATCTGACCAATCAAGGGCAGTCGGAACTTCCCAATTAACTCCATAGAATGAGCGGCTTGGCAACTGAAAAATTGAAATCCGTCTTTGAAAATTGATGACGTATTTTTGCCAGCACACAGCGCCGTCACAGAAAAATGTATTCGCGTTGGATATTCTCCACGTTTTGGCAGCAGTGCACAGGCGATTGCGCATTGGTTGTCGTTTATGGAAGCTTAGGTGTGCTGGAATCAGACATTCACGATTAGCTGAATTGGGAGTGATGATTGCCATTAGTTTCATTATTCAAACTTCTCTAACTTTTTATCTACTGTTTTAAAATCTGACTTCTTCCTTGACAATCCTTCCTCCTCCCCTTCTCATTAACCTCGTTACCACCTGATTTTTATCTGCCTGCCCCCACCCCATCTTCCCAAGCTTTTATACTTTTTGTTTTGAACCTCCTATCCAACCAACAATGCCCAACCAACAATGCTCAATGCTCCTCCTCATTTAGTTCCCCCCCCTCCTCCTTCCCTCACACTATTGTTGGATAAATAAGGCTGGATGTTGTATGCTTTTCTCAGTTATTCTTGATAATGACGTTGTAAACGTTGAAACTCGTAGACTGCAAAAATATAAGGTTGTGGAATAGTACAGTATTTTTATTTAACCATGAATACCTTATAATATGTTTTAATATCCAACATGTTTCCATGCTTAAAAATAGAGCCATAAATATTAAAATGAAATGGGTAATTAATTGGAAAAATTGAACCCATTTCATTCATTCCTTTCCTTAATGCATTTCACATGTGTTCTCACACACCATTAATCAAACTCAGTCAGATATTAATGGAAATAAAAAAATAAAAGCATTAGTTTTCGAGACTTTGATATATGTAGCATAAAAATATGAAGATAACAGGAATTATTGGCACACACAATAGTCATTTTGAAATCATTCATAATTTTAAAAACTCAGTGGTCTCTCAGACCATATGCCAAAGGTTATGGGTCAAAACCCCATCTAAAACAAAAGCTAACAGTTACCAGCTCATTGGAACTGATTTGCCACTACCTACTTACCTCACAGGTTACGCAATCTGGTTGGAATAGATAATCGCTCCTTCCTTGACTTTCCTATTCCCAATACGGAAGTGGCAATCCTGAAATGTAAAATAAGTTACTTCGAAACTTCGCAACTAATGGGTCACAGAAAATAGAGCTTGAAATAATTAACATGCGCAAGGACTTCTGGAAAGTCTTTAGTGTCGTTGCCCTACTAGGATTCATCATTGACAATAACATTCAAAACACATTCACAGAAACAACTGAACCACTGAACACCCTGGATAAATTACCACCAGCCACCACTGACCATTGGTACAAATTTTAAACTTTCTGCTTGTGATGTTCTCATACATTAAATTTTAACACTCACAGAAACTGATTTCTATAGTTTGAAATAGTATATCACTATATGTAATTCCTTTTTTTCTTATAAGTATCACAGTTGAGTCTGAAAAAAGTTGCTATTCATTGAAGCATTTGAGACGCTGGCAGAGAATCATACCATGAACAAGTAATTATTTCAAAAAAATTATATCACCAAATAAATCACACAGGTCTTTATAGTAGTCCAGTGCCGTGAATTAGGCTTACTTTTGATTTCATTGAAAATTTTCTAATGAGATATTTAAGCAGTGTTGTTGATTGGGATTATCTTCTTTTATATGTATCATGATCTGCTGTTATAGTTACAGATTATCCCTTTGGTGTTACAAGATTTGCAAATCAGTCGGTAAATTCTTCAGGACAAGCATCGGTCTGTTGTGTATTCCCATCATGGTGTCCAATGCAGATTTAACATTAACCTATTACAGCCCAGACATACCTATGGATACGTCATACTTAAAATATTCCTAAATACTCTCAAGTTTGTTGATTATGCAATTTCTTTGCATTTTATGACAGAAGAAAGCCTTGAAATGGTAAACAAGTTTAATGATGACAAGGTATACAATTTACATAATTTTAGCCTTTATTTGCAATTGTTATGCTCACTTACAGATGTCTGGTTACAACCTACTCAGCAATCACCACCGTAAGGTCCTGTGAAATTTAAATTTTCTTATTCAGTATTGATTTTCTGAATCCAGTTTTTCCCTTTTTTATTTTAAAAGAATGAGGAATATTATCTTTTAAAAGACATTCATTTCTCTTTCAATCTCATAACAAAACTAATCAGTAAAACTTTGATGTATCTAAAGATACGTCTGTGCAAAAGTGGCACTAAAAATTCAATTTTTAACTCAAAGCTATTTCATTTTACTTAATGATTTAATAAATAGATAGGTAATAGGGTAGTTTCCTTCATCAAAGAAAACGAAATGCATTGATTGCGATTCCTTACCCACCATTAGTGCATTTATAATATACAAATTATTTGGTTTTAGATATCCCAGTTAAGACGAATGGCCACGGTCAATTTTAACCTCATTTAAAAAAGGCCAGATTGGGGCCCATGCGATGCCACTCCACGTGATGTCAAAGGTACCTAGTTTCTATACCAGTAGATAGGAGTTTTACATGGTCTGAGATTACCAATGCACTCATGAGGCACAGAGGAAAGGGAAAAATCTCATAATAATCATGTCATTAAAAATACCTAATTTCGGAAAGTTTCCTTCGTTTGATAGGGTATTAATAATCCTTATTTAAGCCCAGTGCCACCTGCTAGCAGGGTACTCAGCTACCTGCTAGCAGCCTGCGTCATATCAGCACTCAAGCCTCTCCCCAAGGTCACCTAACATGCCGACAGCTTGAACCAGAAATACGTCACGCAGACTTTTCCCATCATTCCCGCTTTGCCGGCATGTTTTTGGGCACTTGAAATTTTTCACTTTTTATTTGATCACAGAAAATAGATATCGTTATTTGAGAATCTAAGAGCGTGAAATACCCACTCCAGGAGTAATAATCTTTCCATTTAGACCATAAGAAAATAGTAGGAAGCCACCTTATTATTTTGTAAACCTAATTTTGTGATAATTCAAATACAATTTTATGTTTTTGCCATTTCATGAAGTACAATACTGAAAAATTACGAAAATACAGCAGAACAGGTATTGTCTCAAAATTGATTACTTTGCTTCTCTTTTAACTTACAGCTGGAAATGATATCCAGATTACAAGCCAGAAATCAGTGTAGGAAATAAAAATTTGGTGAGCATTGATAAAAAAAAACTACTACCCTACATTGCCCAAAACTTTGTATTGTGTATTCAAGCTCGAGTTTAGGAGGAATTAGTGATCTAAAAACTTCTCAACTGTCTCTTTTGAAAATAATGTTTTGGTTACTTTGGTGGCACACCCCTTGCTATAAATGTCAAGAAAATAGCAAAGGAGCTACCATTTACACTGAGAAGAAAAGACGTACCTAAGTGATGGAGCAGAGGTGAAACATATCTGAAATAGCTCTACCATCAATGCTGTCTGCACAAATATTTAACCTTTTCCCTACTAAAGACAAATATGTGTGTGGACATTTCTTGACCAGGGAAATGAAAGCGGTATATTTCCATCTGAGATTTTCCTGAACAAGAGAACGAAAGCCATATACATATGTTTTCTACCTCTCCCCCTTTTATGATGGCTGCAAGTGCACGACGTCTTTGTTTTGGGTCCCAACACGGCGGGGTTTAGGCTTTACCCTTGGAATCCAGGAGCATGTACCCCTCAACATTTACTACCCCTCTTAGTGGTCATGCCATTGCTTATCTAGCCAGTTTGAAATATTTGTTCTTTTCTCAAGAAATATAAACTAAAAATTGAATTCTTTGTCTTTTGAGCTGCATAAACAATTTTTAATCAAAATTCTATGATAATTATAAACTTATATCTCAAGTTCTGTGCAAACATCAAAATAGAAATTTTTGATGCATCAAATGCATTAATATTGATGTTGTCTCGGTGTCTTCCGTACGCGGCAAAATCACGGAAAGCACCACTTCGACCTGAAGATGCCTGGTGGAATCCTGGCGAAACTGTCGTCACCTCTGACCACTAAACGCGGCGACAACCCGAGAAATGGAGAAATCCGCAAATTAATATTGACTTTAGGTTTTAGTATGCAGACTGCAGGTATGGTCTTAAGCCCCGAAAGGAGGGAGCACAACTACTCTCGGAGTCTGAGATAATGCAGACTCCCAGCGGGAAGGGGTCGAAAAATGGTTCCGCAAGACCCTTCTTAACGAACGTCTCCCAAAAATACTCCATACCATGAGAAAAAACAGTCTCTTGAGGTTCAGTACAGCAGTCATGCTAAGACGAAAACCCTGCCGTCTCGAAAGGATTAAGAAAAGTTTTCAGAACAATTGTTAAAAATTTGATATGCTCTTTTAACGTGCAAATAGAAGATATTTATAGTGTTTGGAATATTACTACTCTCAACAAATCACCCTCTATCTAGTCAATGGCTTTATTTGAACTCATCTCCAGATTACGCCATCGGAATAGGGTCTCAGTCAATGCGAAGGAATAGGATTGAAGAAATTTTAAGGTAAACATTATATAAAGTGAAATATCTGGCAGATAATCGGAAGAATGATGGCAAGGTTAGGCTTTATATAGTGCAACCTTTTACGAGATTTTGAACACGACTTTCGACATGTTTATTGCTGAAGAATACTGTTTGGTAGATTAATCAATCAACCCCTACTATGGTAGACATGGCTGCAAGCAATGTATTAGAGGAAAACCAGTAAAAATTGGGTTTAAATTATGGTGCATAGCCGAATCAAGTGGCTACTTTTATCATGCTGAGCTGTATGTTGGAGCTAACACCAACCTTGAGAGAACAGATCTTGGTCTAGGAGGAGATGTAGTTTTAGGACTAGTGGATGAGATTAAATAACCACCAGATACAAAAATATCCGTCGACAACTTATTCACATCAGAAAAGCTGCCAAAAAAGTTGATAGGAAGAAGCTTGCATGGCAATGGAACCCCTTGTGAAAATAGAATCAAGAGTATAACCTTCCAGAAAAAAACTGCATTTCAAAAATCAAAACGGAGGTCTGCTCAGGTTAAATGAAACAGTTTCCAAAAAATTATGAGGTAGAATGGTAATAACGCAGTTACCATGATTACTAATTGTACGCATAATAAAATGAAAACTGATGCTCATTATTCTGTCACCAAAAAGAAAAAAATGACGATCCAATGCCAGTGGCGATCGCAAAATTCTCAAATGGGTGGAGTAGACCTATGCTATCAATTATTGGCAAATTAACAGACATCAATAAGGAATACAAAATGGTAGTTCACCTATTTTAGATGGGACTTGAATGTATAAATTGTGCAGGGATGGCTTGGGTATAGAAAACTGAGATACAGGGACATACTGCTAAAAATTTCAAAATCCTAATGTCTATTGTTCATGTAATAATACTTTTCACCATAATACTATAATACCGAATACTTAAAATTATGTTATATTATGCATTAAAATTCAAGTATACAAAACCACTTGAAGACTTAAGCAATGAATTATTTAGCGGTAACGTGAATCAACCCAATTACATGATATTGTACATTGTTGTTCCCTCAAGTGCCAATATGTATCTTAAGATACATATACGATTAAACAATGCAAATGTTAGAGATAAATAAAAACAAAACATTTTTTTCCTTCATCAGATATGATGTCGAATCATAATTTAAGCAAGGAGAGTAAAATATTTTTAAAAAAATCTTCTGGGCATTCATGGACAACTAAGGTTTCTTGAGGTGTACCACATGGATAAA
This sequence comes from Ischnura elegans, assembly GCF_921293095.1. Classification (NCBI taxonomy): domain Eukaryota; kingdom Metazoa; phylum Arthropoda; class Insecta; order Odonata; family Coenagrionidae; genus Ischnura; species Ischnura elegans. Next base: position 5,384,257 of record NW_025791660.1, on the reverse strand, counting down.
TATTGGGACATATTCTTTCTGTCATATATATTACTGACCAGTAAAGTACAGGGGGCTATACTATTCCTTTATGCAGACTGTACTAGCAAAACGAATGACTAATAAAATGCCACAATCGTTGAAACCGTGATCCAGTAGGTAGTGACAGGAATGAAAGTGGACCACGAATCTGTAGTGTCTGAAGCGGGAGCACTCGGGAGCATGTACTGGACTACAATCTTACACAAGTTTATTACCACTCACGAGATGGTGATTATCCAATGAAAATAATAAAATATTTAGTGCTTAAAATGTGAATAACCTTAATCTTTAGAATTTCTAAGCCATTTAGTCAGTGAATATGAACTTTTCAATAGTATGATTCACCTCAAGCGTTATAAACACAATTTATATTCACACGGTTACAACCCTGTATATAAATTTTACTTTAAAACTTTAAGATCAAATGGTGCTATTTAAGGCTATAAAAAAATGCCTAAATCGAGGAAACACATACAAAACAATAATTCACTCACAACAATAAAAGTCGCAATTGAGACTTGCCCTTTAGACAACTTGATAATAATTACCTACATGCTATACACGACATACTACCACCTTAACCAGTTTCAAAACAAATACTACGCATAGCTGGCACGATCGACCGGAAAAAAAGCTTCAAGGCAAAATATTTCATCATCACCGTTTTTGTTAACTTGTCCATCAAAATGATGACACAAACTTTCAAGACAAGTACAACTGAGACACCAATTGGGTGACACGACTTATTTAAAAACAAACAATGGCATAACACCGAATGGAATTATGCAGTTTCATACACTGTTATTGCAGAAGACAGAATTATAAGAAATTGATCAATATACTCACTTTGAGACTCAGGAGGTTCTGGAATGAAAGTTTTCCGACCGGAATCCTGGAAAGGAAATTGGACAGATGAAGATTAACAAATTGGCAGCTGAATACTTTTTCGTCATTCCATGAACAAATGCTACAGCTACAGATACGTAATTTTAAGGCGTAAAAAGCCATTGAAAGGGTTGAAATAAGGCCGTTACAACTTCAATACAACCAGGGCGAAATAATATTCATTCAATACATTAAAAGGTAGAATTAGCAAGTAACGAAATAGAATTAATGACATAGCTATGGTCTATAATGGGCATCTTTTCATATCGAGGGCCAGAGGACATTGCAAAAAAAATTATGTATGCAGAAACTTACTGACTACAGTCCTATCTCAGTGAATAAAACAGAAACATTCCCGATTATCAGATAAATAGATGAAAAGACCAAAAGAAAAAAAATAGCCCAATCATAGCACATCCTACTATCTACCCACTCCACCTGGAATTTCATTGGTGACAACACATTTATCCCGGTACCAAAACAATATTTAACATTTACACAATAATACTGACACAACACCGGCATATATCGATAGAAATGGTAGAAATTCGTAGACACAATGAGTACACGACAATACAGCAGCAATGGCAAAAGTTTAAATATGCCCAAGGCGTTCACAGTATACTTTTATCGAATACTAATTTGCGTCAAATCTTCACCATGTTATGGATTCAAAACTTATGTCGCATTCATAACAATATTACGGGCGGGAGAAAGCGCAGCGACTGCAATCGAATTAACACAATACACGCTACTTATCTTCATGTGGGAATGGCTCATAATTTAAAGTAAACTGCTACCCATATTATTACCAATAATATAAACCCAAATTTATCCGTTTTACTCTCCAGCACATCCTAAAAATCAGAAGATTATAAATGATGGACAAAGGACAATCGACCGTGTGGTATAAAATCCAATTAGTAGAACACAACAAAGTTACATTGAGACAACGAATATCAACTCGCCAACACGTAGTATACGTGACCTAAATCCAGAATGTATTCGCGGGCCGCATTGCAATCATAATATAACCTGTAGTGAGGAAAGCTTTAACAACGTAGTCACATATAAATGAAACACAAACTGCAAACAATAGCAAATAAGTAGGTAATGTAAGAGTAAACACGTTAGAAATGAGTAGTACCGAGTCTGACAACACAAGTCACTACGCCTTGTTACATGGCACTGATAATTAAAACTCACGAATGTGGGATCCAGATTACAAACACCTAGGATTAAGGGACGATAAATGAACTCAAAAGCGACATAGAATGCAGAGAATCCTAAAAACAACGTACCAGACCACTTTTACTTTCTCGTTGCTGTTCTCTTTGGTTCTCTCAGCAGGAAACGAGCTATCATTGCACTCGTGTCAAAATACCCATAATACCACGCAAGTCAAAACTCAAAGCATAGAGACGGCATTACCATGATGATTGGAAACAATCGCAGTTAGCGCGGCAGTTTGTTTCTAAGCTGGCATGTATGCGGCTATTGCGACGACAACATATGATATATCACGTTTTAAAAATACATTTTAAATTAAGTTGGCTGTTAAATTAAAAAGAAATATATTTTATATTTCGAGAAATTTATAGCCAACCTTAAAGTAAGCCTATAAGTTCCACTGAATACGATAACACCAATGAAATTAATTTCGTAAAATAAAACATTGCAGTATTTAGCTAACATGGTGATATACACTGAAATATTTTTTCGAAGGCAATATACTCTTCAGTTTCGGAAAAGAATTAAAATAATTTTTAAAAGCTGCAATTTGTTATGAAAAAGGATGTCGTTTAATAGGAGACCAAAATATATTTTACGTCACCTTAATTTTCCCTTGCGCCAGGAAATAAGAACAGGATGCAAGAAATAAGAAATAATACTGGATTTCAAGAGCCATATTTCATTTTATAATGACGTCAATAAATGTACTTTAAGGAACTCATATTATAACAAGCCTTCAACCCCAACAACACACATTTGGATATACATATGTATATATATTGTATTTTCATGGGTCACATACATATATATTTTTGTTATGTATTACATCTGTAGTACATATGTATTATTGAATGTATTTCCTTTGTATTCATACATATGTAAAAGTGGCACTTGTTACACGATAAATACATTTGTATTTTTTGTGTATTTTGAAATTTGGATACTTATGTAAATGTGGTCAAAAATACACAAAAATACAAATGTATTTATCGTGTAACACGTACCACTTTTACATATGTATGAATACAGAGGAAATTCATATGTAAATGTGGTCAAAAATACACTAAATATACATTATGTATATTTCCTGTAATACTTGGGAGGTAGATTTTCGTGGCGTCTTGCGAAATGTTCATAAACATTTTTTCCAGAAATAATATGTTCACAGCAAACGCCAGATTTCCCTATTTTAATGATCATTCATCCATTCGAATTTATACCCAGAAAGCTTAAAAATAAATCATATACTGGTCGATGTGAGCAAGGGTAGTAAATATGGCGGCTATTTATGTTAATTTGTAAATGCACGCGAAATACAGACGTATTACATATGTGAAATTCAGTTTCTATCCGCGAAATATACACATGGAAAAATGGTTCACAATACATGAAAAATACAAAACATAGTACTTGCACAAATCAAAAGTAAAAGCGAAGTTTGATTTTTTAAACAATATTTTAATGTAACTGTTTAGACAAAAAATTAAATTCTCAATTCCGCGGCTCACTGTCGCTAGGGAAGTGAGTGGGAGTGATACAGTTATAATCTCGTTGACAGTAAACCTCGGCATTTCGTTCGAGACTACGAGAACGTGCTGTTGGAGGAACTCCGGCATCTACGCTAATAAACAAAAGGAAATCCGTTATTAACTAGCTACTGATGTATAGTTAATTTTATATTTGTTTGTATTAGTATACTTATTGGAAGAATTGACATAGTGTTTTAATCCTCGATAACCGGTGTGTGTGGATGGTGTGCTCAACCCGAAGCTATGTTTTGCTGGAAATGTGCTTCAATCCCACACGTTATTGCGATTCGTGCAAGCCAGCTCCAGCAGTTTCCTGTCACTGGATTATTAAGGTAAGGTATGATTTATCTTTTATTGTATTGTACGCCTACATAGACTACATTAATTATGTTATTTGAGTATATTTGGATACAACTATTGGCGCAATGTGTTGACCACATTGCGCCAATAGAGGTAATTATTTTGTTTATGTTTGGCTATTGTTTTCCTTTTTTGTTGAGTTATGTATCGAGGAGACTGGTCTCCATTGAAGTTATATGGTAAAACATAGTAATGTCAATCTTGTACGTATAAATTAATAGATTATGCGTCGTATAGTAATTCCGTGCTTCGCGGCTTAAGTTACATTTTTTCTTCTCTTAATTAAGAGCAGAAAAAATTGTTTAAAGGAATGTTTTCGTTCACGTGTAAGTTGTTGTATCGCTGTTTATTACCACAACCTACTGTATTGTAGTTCTTGCATTCCTAGTTATCCTATGCTTTAGTCATAACATCTTTGACCGTAGACTTATCAGCGTAGCCTTGTCACTAATAGATTCCTCGAGGTTCCGAGCGGTTTTGCCCTCTACATCTAATTATTTAACGAACAAGAAGTATTGATCGTGTAATATCGGTTCCCTTAAAGCAAAATGTAATATTTCTTTCATCTTTAAATGCAGTCAATCTAGGTGCATTTCGTCTTTATTATTAACACAAGATAAATACGTAATTTTCATGCGAAATTTTGTCATTATATGTAAGAAAAAGGTGCGTACGGGCTAAATTAATTAATTATAATTTTCTTTTCATGCTCTTTCGCGCATACCCAGCAGGCGACGATGTAAATAGCTTGGCCTGGACAAGAGGAGAATGGATTACGGAAAAAGTGACGAAGCAAAGCCAGAAGACCATGTGGAATTGTTAATACCGAGGTAAGGTTTGAGGGAAAAAATGTTTTATCCATAATGGAGAGGTTTCTTAAAGTTAAGCCTGAAATTATCGGTTATGTATGAAATTTATTTGTTTGAAAATTTGATATCACAAGTTTATATTTTTTCTGTGTGAGTCATCCGCTACTAAATCATGGTAGTAATATATTAGTATCATGTAATAAATAAGCATACCGATGGATTCACGTTTTCCTAGTTAATTTATATTTAAAAGTAGTCATATGATCTTTTCTCATATTTCTCATTCTTCTTAAGAGAAAGGCTATTAATGCTATTAATTTTGTAAAATGAAAGCATATCCCCAAAATATATGATTTCTCAAAGGACAAGGTCAAATCTGTGCTAGTTGGGACCTCGACATAATTGGAAAATGAAAAAATTTAAAACTTATGTCTGGAATCTATCAGAGAAGCCAAACTTTCATTTGCATTCAGAATACAGAATTAGTACTAAAATTACAGACTTCACAGAATACTGACTGCCTATATGAATTGATAAAAATAAAATTGAAAGGCCTTGAGCTCCTATTCAGATCTTACTAAAAGATATATTTTTGCATGACTTTTAAACTTGACGTCTTCTTTTCTCCTTTCAGAAAGTGGCTAATTGTGCAGAGTTGGTTTCCTGAATTCAGGTTTCTTCTTGTGCAATGGGTTACAACGCTTGTTCCGTGCTAACATTTTTTTCTATTTTCCAACTCAAACCATTGTTTGTACTTGATTTATCTTTGTGCCATTTGTTTTAACTAAGTTTCACCTACTGTTTGCTGGCCCTTAATACTTGTTAGCAATATTCATGGCCACACTTGTTATTTGTGTGTATTATTTTATTTTTCTCTTTGAATAAATGTTTTATTATCTGTACGTTCTGGTTTCCTTATATTTATTCATCCGTTTGATCCATATTGATATTAAGTGGATGTGGGTCAGAAAATCAATATGTATAATTCGTGTACGAGGGCCTGCAGATACATACGTATATTACATGTAAGGATATTCAGATTTCCAATTTTTAATACGCATGTATACATACATCCTGAGGGACTTTTGAGCCACTTTTACGTGAAATATACAGACGTAATACGATTGTATTCCATTGTATACATATGTATAATTCATGTATGGGTATTCAGATTTCCAATTTGTAATACGCACGAATACATACATCCATAGGGACTTTTGAACCACTTCTACGTGAAATATACCGATGTAATACGATCGTATTCCATCTTATACATATGTATTTGGTCACGTTTTTTGTGTGTATTATTGATGTAATACAAATTCCGTGTTATCTGGGAAATAGTGTTACCTTCGGTTTGAAAACAATAGTAATTTTGTTCACCTCTCGCTAAAACCAAGAGGCAAGATGCTAAAGTCATAGTATCTTAGAAGCCATTTCAGTAATTATGTATGAGTTTGCTGATCGGGAAATTGATTAGTTTTTTTACAGGGATTAAAACTTGGGAAACACCTGGATTCCCAAAAGTGACGTCACAAGCCGAGTGAACATGCATTATCGTCCTGGAAGTCGGTCAGATCTATGTATGGTCACTAAAGATCGGAGGAGGGAACTGCTTCGTGACAAGTTCATGGTCAAGGTCAAGCATTAGTCAATTTGTCAAATTGTTTATTTCATTCTCTACGTAGGCTTTGATTGCACAAATGTGATGACCCCGTCGAAATATTTGATGTGAGCGAAAGGCATGAATATTTGCTTGGACAAATGATTTCGGGCTTGGTTCGAATTGAGGTACGTGGTTTCTTATGTTATTGTTTAATTCTGGTGTATTAAAGGCGTTAGCGTTGTTTTTGGAACATAGAAATTCCTCGAGCCTTCGAAAGAAGGGTGTATCGGATCCATTAGAAACAATTTTTTGCCTGGAATTTAAAAGAGATGTTTTTATAGTTGAGACTGGACCTTTTTCGTAAACTTGGTGAGAAGAATGGTCACTCTTTAATGCAACGTAGGTTGCCTGAATTTGAGAATACTAATTTCATAAACTTCATTGATTTATCATTGTGGAATCGATGTTTTTGACGTATCCACATGATGACGGAGGATTGAGTGCTAATTGCTACTTCCCTTGAGTTTGAAGGAACTCATTTTCATCACAACTACTCGAACTAAGCCATCCAAACAGTTTTTCAACTATTTCGATTTCCTTCGTCGTGTGCATAGCAAATCATACATGATCCGTAAACTGTTTTGCACATCATGCAAATTGATTACGACTTGAAGTATAATTGTTTTCGTGTGTTCACTATGATAGTATCCCTTTCTATCAGTGAAATAGTATCCTATGAATCGTAGACTTTCCTGGAACATAAAATGCCAGACTTAACAATCCAATACCAATTTGGTGATATTATTTTTTAGATATGGGAATTTAATTCGTCATCTTATAATTCTCTTCCAGCCTCTGGAAAGCCTCAACGAATGCCAACTAATTTGTGAGATCAATTGTGATAATTATAAGAAAAAAAGTGATTACATTCATGTAGTGATATACTTTTCCAAACTAAATAAATCAGTTCCTGTGAGTAGTAGAATATGGTGTTTGAAAACATAACCGGTAGGAACTTCAAAAGTGTTCCATTATTTATCAAATTGAAATTCGATAGAGAATATCAGTTGATTCATCTTGGATATAATATCATGAAATTGATTTTTTCCGGCTTAGAATTTTTCTGTAGAATTATTTAATACTCTCGAACTAGCTACATTACTGTTTCCTCTGTCCATTTTTTGTTGTGTGTTCCTATTAAGCAGGGGAAAGTGGGTCAAAACCGACGGGTAAACATTTTTTCATTTAAAACTTGACTTGCTGTGGCTAATATTCTTTTAAATGTGGTTAACAGTAATATTTATGCATATAGGGTGTAGCATATTAATGGAAATGCATTTTATGAAAGTGATTCCATACATTTATGATTCTTTTCAAACATTGACAAAATGGAGATTTTGCCTCTTAAGATGGGGAAAAATAGACAGCCATTGAAATTGCATTTACAAAACCTTTATTGTACAATTTTGAAAGATTAATTTTATAAACACACTTTAAAAACGTGTGATATTTCTAAACATGAAATAGTAAATTAGCTATATGTGAGGCTGGATATTACTTGTGTACAGCAATCACATAGAAATTGTCATCTTCTTCACAATTAGAACACGACTCTGAGCCCACTCTTTGCAGTTCAAACATTGTATCCAATCCACTTTATTCTTGGAACTCGAATACCACTCGCTGCAAAATTTGCAATCCTACTCGTCTCCATGGTCACAATCATCCCTATTTGTAAAGGCTGTTGGAGCACATACCTATGAAAGCTTTCATGACCAGAAACATTTCTTAAGTATCAATAAAGTGAATGGTATCTCTCTATTCTTCATTCCAGATTGCTTCAACAGGGGAAAACAAAATTAAAGGAAGCAGAGTACTCTGTTCAAATGCAGTGGCTGAGTCAGGGAGAAAGGGGAGATGAGTTAAGGGCACAAAGATATATCCCTTACAGTGAGGACACTGTTGATGAAGAGAGGGTTATGCCATCTAACACTTCATCTTGTAGATTTTCAATCTCCATTCTAGCAATAATTTTGTTTTTATCATTCAGTTCTCCTTCTAAATTGGTCTGGGTATCAGTTAGAGAAGAAAATTCCACATCCATCCATTCCATCCTGAATAGTTTCTTCTAGTTCCTTTATTTTAGCCTCCAAACTTTCCTCCTTAGCTTCCAGAGCTGAGTTCTCATTCTTTAGCAATGAATTTTCTTCATTTTTCAACAAAGTTAGCCATCAAAACCAATGCATTAACCTTTTTGTAAGAGAATTATGCCAGCCGAAACTGACAGTAAAAAGATCCAGAGGAGGAGGACTTTGCCCCCAATACCTGCATCTTCTGCCAATGAGCTCCATGCACGAGAAAGTGAGGGAACATTCCTTGACAGTAAGATACCCACAGAGGCTAATACGTTCTATCAATATTTTAATTGGCCATCTTGATTAGATGTGTGGGATTAGAATTGGGACATCAGAGAAATGATGGGTGGTGCTGCCATGAAGGCCAGTATGGCTATGAGACTGTGGACTGTCCACCAACTACATATGATTCAAGGTTATGTCTGTTTCAGGGGTTTTATGTACGATGAAATTAAATTTTTTCTCATAGGTCATTATGTTGAGCAATTTAAAATTATTTTATTCCCTTTCTTTGAAAAAGTAGTTACTGGTTCATTCAGCGATTAGCATGGTTCCCTGGTCAAGAGCACATATTTAAATTGAATATTTAATATTTTTATTTGTGAGAGCCACTAATCTATTTATTTAACCAATGTTTTAGGTACTAGGACTCACTTCAGTAATGAGAACACTGCACATAATTCAGTGGAACCAGGAGCCCATTAAAATAAAAAAATATATACTTTAGAATCATTGATACATGATTTGCTGAAGAAAGTGGGACTGAGACAAAATAAAACATTGCAGGATGGCGCAATGGAAAAATTTTATTAGACCTCTTTGAAAGGCTTTTTTCAATTTCAAAAGAGGTTAAAATGAGACAATTTCAAAAAATATGGTAAGGATATTTAATTTACTCTATTTTATTTCTGTTGTACCATGCTTTCCTTTCTCAGAAAAATTTTGATAAACTGGCCACGATAAAAACGTGGGTTTTCTTGAATAAGGCCGCAAACACTTAACTTGTGATTTGTGAATCATGAACCCAAATGAAACACAAATTGGAAATGGAATTCGTTTACATTCAAAGGGCATTTGTTTGTTAACTTTTTGACAGTCAATAGATATAAGTAAATGCAGAGCACCAGCGGTTTGATTATGAATTAGGAAGCTTGCATCATCCACGTCTTAGCCATTATTGTTCGCTCACTCTATATTTATGATTTTATGTGGTTATTCATCGCATTTAGAAACACTTTGTTGATGAGATCCTCGTGACACGAAATTGCAAAAATTCCGAGGAAATGAAATCAATCTTGTTGATTTGTTGACATGAGCGTGGCCATTACCCATAGTCATCAATTGTTAGATTTTTTTACATTTACTTTTACTTGCCTTATATCATTCTAAAATAGCTGCCATGAGTTGATACATAAAGGACAAATGCCGACCAGAAATCAATGAAAGAAATGATAATTTCATATTGATATTATAATTTTATAGTCACCTAAACTAAAGCCTCCAATAATAAAATTGATAAGTCAAACTTTTAGTTTCAATTTCATCTTGAGATTTAGTGCATTGGCTGCATTGCACCCATGAGGCAATAGTTACACCACTGGAAGGAGAGGAAGGGGGTTAGAACTACAAGGGGATCTCACATTCTAAGTCGATTCATTACATGTACAACTCACGAATATTGTAATTGTTGTACGGTGCAAATTTCTTCTGGTATGTGACTTTCGCTACTCACTTTTTTGAAGTTCTCCAGCATCTGCAACCAGAACAGTGTTTAAAGAAAGGCCAAATTTACCCTTTCATAAGAGTCCATTTTGGTCAAAGACTATAGAATTAATTTCTCTCCAGGTTGGAACAAACTTTCATCTCAGAAAATGACTAGGTTTCTACCAATTAGCTGCGGGATTACTTGTAGCACTAATGAAATGGTCCCCTATGGGATATTTTTAGTCTGCATGGTGTTTTGGGGAAGTGAGGTAAGGAGGGATTCCAATCTCGGCATCGTAAGGGCTGAGGCAGGAGGTCGAGGTAAGAAGATAAGGGGATAGGAACAAACAATAGGCCAGTCACAGTCAATGTAAGTCCCAAGTGAACGGAATCAATGTAATGCTTTAGATGATACATTCAAAGAGCATATTTCACCTGTGGAAATGTATAAAAATGGCTTACCAAAGAAATACTACTTCTTTCCAGGGACAGCAATGTCGCCTCCAAAAATAACATGGATATGTTATTTCTGTGACATATCTGCTTTACCACTGACAATGGATTACTGTGGCATGGTGACGTGATGTTTCCGCTTGAAAAGCTGAGTGATCATGTGCTCTCACGGAAACAGATCAGTATGACATCCTTGGTTAATAAATTGAAGGAAACATGTGCATATGAGAAGAGGCTAACAGATTTATGCAGACTCGTGAGATGCAGATAGATAAGTGGACTCCTGAATCAGGAGTCTCCTGATGCCCATACATGGTCTTCTCTTTGGGGTCGAAAGGGATGCATTGTGAAAAACGGTTTCCTTGCAAGAAGAGAATGTCGTGGAGAATTTGTGTTGGGTGGCTCTGTTCACTATGGAAGGTGAGCAGGCAGTGGGCACGAGAACTGTCTCTCAAAATACGGATGACCACTCTTTGAAAAGAGCCATCCTCGCTCACCGGAGAGCAAAATACCAATAGAATAACTTCAGGCTTGGATGATTGACGTAAGTATGCTTACTGTATAACGATAATGTACTGTATAACGCTAAAACGATATGTAGGTATACGTAGGTATACCAACATATCGTTTTCCTATATTTTATGGCTAATTTTATCCATAACAAAAACACTCATCGGGTTATTCATACGCATTTTTAATACCAATACATCCTTTCTTTTTGCGCATTGAAGTTCTAGGTCAGCTCTCAGTCCCTGGAAATGAACCCAGAAGTATTCCAAGGCTCGGAAACACTTAATGGCTCCAATGGTGCTGAATACAATGCATAGATTGAAGAATATAAAGAAACAGAGTGAAATTCCTCCGAATAAAGAAGAGAAATGAAGAGCTAGAGCAAAAACTCATGTTATCACAGGTTGGAATGTATTTGGAGTTTTTTGTGAGAAATTTTTGCCGTGACAAAAGAAGGATTTCATCTTAATGTTCAAGAAATGTCAAAGTAAGTGAATAAAAAAGCAACGTTATCTAAGATCATTTAGTTTATGTCTGTAATTCTTATGGGATGGAGGAATCTGAAAATTTTACAGCTGGCTATTCATGAGTGCATATTTCTGTTTAACATAGATTTTGATACTAAGAGAGCAGTTTATCGGAGGTCCTCAGGAACTATTGAACGACCCTAGTATTATTTTAGGATCCTTCACTCCCCGTAGTACTATGAGTATGTAAGTGACCATCGGGTTTGTTTCTTAAATGATCGCCGGTAGTAATGGTGTAATCCCAAGAAAACATGTCATCTTATAGCCATTAGCTGTGCCAATTTTCCTATTTTATTCCGACAGTGATGATATTTATTCATCAATTCTATGTAGTGGCCTATGCACTTAAGTTATGTTGTGAGTTATTTCCTCGTAAGTGATAAAAGGCAGATGAAGGCAGAGTCAATGTGAGGAGGAGATAAGATATCGCGGACTGTCCACCTTTATTGACTTAATGCTTCTACATTTTCTCTTTGAACGATGATGCTTGTCGCGAATGTTTAAGTATTTGAGAGCAATGAGAAACGGATCGCTGGACTCACCAAACTTCTATTGAATGGCACAAAAACTCAGTGACGTCATGGCAAATTTAGCAGTGAGGGAACACTTTTTCCTTGACACATGGCTTAATTGACTAGTAAAATATCACTCTGTATTTTTTGTTACAAGTGACGTCTGCATATTTTTAAATAAACCTTTTTTTTGGTCACCAATATTTGTTGGTAGACGTGAATTTTAGACATGTTGAGGCACCAAAATTCATAAAAGTGTAATTTCATTGTCATGTAATTTTTTAACAAGCACACCACTGCAAACAATCCATATCGCCCGGAAACTTAATAGAGACTTCTAGTCGAACTTTCAGTTTGAATGAGAGAAAATAAGTTCAGCTTACATGTAAGACAATGTCTATCTATTTTACTGTAGTAAAAGTCGATTCTCAAAAAGAATTTTTATATTTTTTATATTAGCATATTATCCAAAAACAGCCAATAGGGCTTTTAAATTGCATAGAACACTTAAAATCTTCAGCTTTCACAAATATAAATTACAAGTAGGATGAAACAGAGGTACAGAAGATGGCCTTCCAAAGCTGCCTCTTGAATCATCTGATTGGAACTGAAATATCCAGGGAAGGGTGAGTGGTCGAAAGTGTGTTGAAAAAGGTAGGGGGTCTGTAAGAGAGTGATCTCTGTTAGAGCGAGGGAGAGAGAGACGGAATTTATGTACAAGAATTTTAAGGTTGGAGGGACAGGCATAGGAGTAGATAATGGAGCAGTGTTCGAGGATTCGGAGCACTCTTTGGTGATGCACGGTTTGAATGAAAAAACAGCACGGATGAACAGTAGGCCGGCCCTTGTTTTTCAGAATTGCGAAATGTTATGTTTTCCTAGTCTCAAAATGATCGAAATGAGGTATATATTCACATGTTAAAATTTGGTTACTTTAAAATAACGGCAACCTGTGCCCCAAGGGCCCTAAGTACTGAGGACCCTTAATTGAGTTTAGTAAGTGGTGCGGGCCGTACTTCAGCGGTGCTGCAGTGCGGGGTTGCGCCGTGGGGGGTGGATTGCATTACGACAGACGATATTTCCTAAACGCTTAGAGATAGGTCAAACCAAACAAAATCGGCACCAAAGGTCTTTACTTTCACGCTTTACATAGAAACAGCACTTTTTTGCTCCAAAAAACTCAATTAAGGGTCCTCAGTACTTAGGGCCCTTGGGGACGGGTTGCCATTAATTTTAAAGTAACCAAATTTTAACACGTGAATGTAAACCTCATTTTGAGACTTGGAAAACATAACTTTTCGCAATTCTGAAAAATAAGGGCCGGCCTAATGTACAGCAGATGATAGAACGAATTATCACGACCCTAACGCATTTGAGAATTTTCCCTGTATTCCATAGTCTACAAAAAACACGAATAATTTTTCCATTAGTTCAACAAGTTTCCATTCTAATTTTCCACACGTTAAGTGTTACCTCCGATTGATTTATGACTTATTTTTTCTATGCATACATAGGTTCCAGAAAGCAACCACTAGGGTGTTTGGCTTGGGGTGATTATTCATTAGTCTGCGACAGGGATTAGATTAGTCCAAATAATAATTAAATAAAGTATCCAATTGCATCTTAGCTTTTAGTTTCAATCGGCATTTCTTCGTTAGAAAGCAAACAACCAAGATATATAACCTCAATGGTTTAATATTTTAATTTGCAGTATCGGAATTTGAATGTTATTTTAACTGCGCAAATATTATGGGTTAGCTTAAGAGAGTGTCACTGCAAACCATTTTTAGCTAATTGAAATTTTAGAATCTCACTTTAACTTTATAACTCATCACCACGACTAGTTAATGTAACCTATATCCAAAGGTAATATGGTAGTAGGGATAATAGGGTAGTTTCCGTCTTCAAAGAAAACGAAAGGCATTGATTGCGATTCGTTACCCACCATTAGTGTACTCATAATATACAAATTATTTGGTTTTAGAAATACCGGTTTAGACGAATGTCAATGGTCGATTTTTATCCTCATTTGAAAAAGGTCAGATTGGCGCCAATGCGATTCCACTCCACTTGACGTCACAGGGACCTAGTGTCTATGCGAGTAGACAGGAGTTATACATCGTCTGAGATTATCAATGCATGCATGAGGCACAGAGCTCAGGGAAACATTCTTAATAATCACTTATTAAAGCTGGCTAAGGTCGGAAAGCTTTCTTCGTTTAGTAAGGTATTAATAACCCTTATTTAAGCCAGGTGCTACCAGCTAGCAGGGTACTCGGCTACCTGCTAGCAGCCTTCGTCATATCAGCGCTCAAAGCCTCGCCCCAAGGTCACTTCACTTGCAGCAACGTGCATCAGAACGACGTCACTCGGAGTTTTCCCGGTATTCATACTTAGCCGTCGCGTTTTCGCGTGCTTGAAATTTTTCACTTTTCATTTATTGGCGAAAAATAGATATCGTCACTTAAAAATCTAAAAGCGTGAAATATGGACTCCAGGAGTAAAAATCTTTCGATTTAGGCAATAAAAAATAATAGGAAATACCCTATCGTCGTAAATAATACCGTCCAATTTTTAAAGCATGATTCGGCATTATAAATTTTCATGCTATCAATCTGAAAATTAAGGGTTCCATGACTTTTTAATGTAAATGAAACTTAATTTGTCCGCACTTTCGACTTCCAAATATGTTTTTCAGGCCACCATTACCCTATAGGCAGCCTACATCGTAGTGATGTATATTTTTATTAATAAAAGAAGACATAAATATTCCATCAGCTGAAGTGTACTAGGTACCACTTACCAATTAGTATCGCACCCGTAACTGAAGGATTGAAAGACTATTACGTCTACATTGAAAACTAAAATCTACCATTGGTTTGTCATCCTATCCACGCCTGACAAATATGAAACTCGTTAAGTTGTATATGATAATCTATGTTTATACATAATATGATGAAAAAATAGGTGGTGAAAATACGAAAATTATTGAAAAGTTACTTCGGTAGAAAACATGAAGAAGTCGTGCCAGCAGATTCTGTATCAAAAGCAAACGCTGGCGGAAGTATATCAGGAAATTCCTACTTCTCTAGTTGGTTACTTTCCAGGGAGCAATTTAGTTATAATATTCCGTCCCTCGGATGGAACTTTAAGCCTTGATACCAACCGTGTCTTTCGTATGAATGACTAAGCCGGGTTTCCTTCCACACTCCCTTCCCTCTTTCCTCTAAGAAATGTAAATTCACTATACTCTCTCAGTCGACTTCTGCAAATGCAATACAGTCAGACTGCCGACTCGAAAACGTCACCTTTGAATATGATAATGACGTTGGAGACTCCCATTTGAGAAGATTCCATCCTTCGTGGATGTGTCGATGTTCTGCTTATCTCCATCGTGTGTTTATCCCTTATCTTCTTTGTATCCTCCTCCTCCCTCTCATCCCTTCATAATCTTTCTTGGATATTTCGTGTCGCCTCCTCCTGATTGAATCTTTGGTACGTGACCACCTTCGACTGTGTCCAACCGCAAGTGCAATCATACCGAAATCCATCCTATGCATACCATCAATGGTAATTTGAGTCATATGAGTATAACGGCTTATCCCTTAGATGCAGGAGTTCATGATTTTAGCTGCCAGCCGGTGCAGCAAAGACCCCCTGTGCAGAAGCCACTGATAATAAGGGAGAAATACAACACTTTTGAGGTTAAAAGAAGCTGTTTTTAGTGAACACCATCCAATAGTACAGTTTATAAATATGGCTTCTTAGGCTTAATAGGTTTTTCACGTTAGGAACGCCGTGGCTCAAAATCGAAACATATTATTATTATTTAACGCGTTGCCAAGAGGTCGAGACGATTAAGCTTTGGAGTTCAGTGAACGCAAGCATTAGAAATAAACATTTTTTATAAATATATAAATAATAAATCTTTCCTGGAATAAACTATTGATTTAAATTCAATAATCACGTATTAATTCTTTTATAAATCACATCTACTGTCGGCGCCGTACACATCTACATCTAGATCTGCTTCCCCCTGTAAGCTGCATAAAAAGGTGTTTGGCAGGGGGTGTTAGGACACCAGCCGTTAAGTAAAAAAGCTAATGCTCAAACCAGTATTTATTTCTAACTAATATTTCATAATAATAAAAATAATATGATAGTTATTGAAGCCATTAATGTTTATTTAAGACAAGCACTACCTGCAAGAAGGGGACTCTGCTAGCAGCCTTCATCATAGCAGGGCTCATAGCCTCGCACCAAGGTGGCCTCACACAGCGGCAGCAGGAACCAGAATGATGTCAAACGGGCTTTTCCCAGAATTCATACTTAGCCATCACAGGGTTGAAAATTTTCACTTTTCATTTCATTACAAAAAATAGATATCGCCCTTTAGAAATCTAAAACCTTATGGAATGAAATAAAATAACTTTTTTTATTCCACACTTTATTTTAAATATCATGACCTGGGTTTCAACATCAAGTGTTATCATCAGGTACAATTAGATGGGTGGCGTGCTCTTAAATGGGTAAACTTTGGTGGAAGGGGGTGGGAACCGAAAAAGGGGGGCGGGTGGGAAGAAACGTTGATGACGGGTAAAGCTGTTTCTTGAAGAAAGGAGTGGGGGGACCTTGGGTTGGCTTGCATGGGATAAACGACAAGGAAAAAAGATAAAGGGGGAGGGGTTCTCAAAAGGTTTAAAAGACATGAGGGAATCAAGGCTGAGGGTCGTGGGGGGATGGTAGTGTGACGTTAAGTAATGGTGAATGGGAGGGGAACATATGGTCATTACAAAGTTTAGTGGGGATATTCACAATCTCAAACTGTTCTAATGAGTCCATTTTTCTCCCCTTGTCAATACAATGTAAAATCCTGGGTTCAAAATTACACCAATTGTTTTGGTCGCATTAAGGTTTTGCTATTCAAGAGGATTCGTCATTATTTAAAAAAACATCGTCGATGTTATTTCATTTTTCAATAAAAATTAATTATTGGCTGCCTTAACGTGTTTTTTTAGCCCGGAAAGTCAATTGCTATTTTGCATGATGGAAGGCTCCCATTCATTTCCACATTTTTGTCTGCAGTTCCTTGGATTTGAAAGATAAATTTTGTCTTATGCATGGATGACTGAGATGCATGGTGCATTATGAATGCAGGCCTCATCTGACAGAGAAAGGTATCAAACAGAACGATTGTGTTTCAATGTATCATCAGCATGATTACGGAGTTTTCATGGGACGTAAGCGTTGTCAGATCAAGGGCTGTTTTGTAACGTCTGATTAAACTAGATATTTATTAAGTATAGCATTGTTCAAGTCCCAAAATTAGATTTTATAATGCATGGTTAAGTTAAATCTGGCTGTTATTGTGGCTATCAAGTAAAACCAAGGATTTCCATGGTTGAAAAGGTGCATGTGGAGATTAAATTATTGTAAATAGCAAATGTTCAGGTTAATGTTGAATTAGCCGACAGTGTTGGAGAAGAAATGATCGACCAAGAATGACGACCCCATTATTTTTCCATTTTTACAATATCAGCCATCAATTTTCATTCTCATCAGACAGATATTCCCATTACCCCTGGCATTGGTGGATTTAGGAGAGCCGCCCCTCCCAGATGCTTAAGAAATAGAAAATATTTTTAATACAGTTATTAGGTTTGTTTTTTGTGTTTTTCGGAGCCTCAATCATTTCAATTTAATATTAATAAATTTCATATAAAAAAGGGAATATTTTCTACAGTAATTGTTTTATTTCGTTTTTAATGTCATAGATGAGAAGATCTGTCAGACACCTTTGACCCCCAGAAAAAATCCTGGATCTGCCCCTGACAACTGGTGATATCCCTTAAGTGGACCAAGTCCTCAAGTTTGATAAAAATCAACCTCATTGAGAATAAAGCGTGTGCTTGTTGGACTAACAAGTGGAGACTTCATGGTCTACCCATGGATTTTGCACAGGTTGGAAGTATTAGTAGTTGCAAACATCAGAAATTGTTCCAAGAATAGTTTCTGATGTGTATTTTACTTACTTCTCTTTTTGCCTACTTTGTTTTTATACCTGAGAGGGAATTCATCTCTTTAAGACTTAATGTAGCTAATGTAGGATTATTGTAGGGATGAGTTTGAGGTCTTAAGTAGGAGTGGAATATGAGGAAGTCAGTGATGGGTCGAAAGTGGTGAGCTGCATTAAGAGATTAATTATTATTTGATATCGCAAGTCATTTAATCATATGTATTGTTATTTTTACTACAGTGGTAAATTTTTTTTAAACATTAGCATAAAAAATATGTTTATATCGATGTTCATTTCAATAAAAATGGACATTGTTCTTATTTACGAATGAGTTGAATAACATGTATTGTTAATTTGAAATATAAAATTTAGCAACGAAAACCTACTGTTTTTGAAAAATAAAAAAGTTGCAACGTATGATGTACCGCCATAACATGCATAATAATTTTTTATACAATCAATTTGAACTATTTAAAGCATAAAAATCATAAAAAAAAGCATTGTTCCAAGCAAAGCATTATAAATCCTGAATGACAAAAAGGGTCAATGCACCCTCAACGAACGATTCGAATGCCCCAAAGAATTTTCACACTTAGTGGCCAAAGATGAGGATGCCGGTAGCTACAGAGGGCTTTTCGTCCTAAGCACATAAAGTGAACTCTTTTTCTATCGAGCAGTTGATTTTTGAAAAAAAAAAAGAACCACTAAGCAGTAAACTGGGAAAGTACCACGGGGGAAATATAACGGCTTCACGCATTAAAAGCCAATTAAATGGAAAGACGTAATATTACGTCCATGGCACGCAAAGTGATAAATTGCACTATTTAACTTTTAATTTCACTTGAAATTTTCCATTATTTTCATATAAAAGCATATCGACTCCACACATTTTCTATTCTAAACTTCAATAAAAAGTTTTAAAAACCCATGAAGCCCATAACTAAACCAAAGAAAGGAAACTTAACATAAGCACGCAAAAATATTAAAAATAAAACCTAAGAAGTATGAAAAATGTTAAACAACAATGCTACTTCTTGTATTATCTTTAAAAAAGTTTTGTGAATTGCGTGCCATTACCCATTAACAGACGCCATTAACAATTCTAGTGGTAAAAAACTGTCATGTCTGTAATGTATTCATATATTTTGTGTATTTTTGCAAGAGAGGAAAAGTACAGGGAAAGTACTTTATGTTACGATTTCTTCTCTCTTTGAAACCCAACTATACCGTTTCCTTAAATTACTGATTCCGTGATACATACCGGAATTTTCGCTCGTATTATCGAGTATTATTTACTTTCCCTCAATGCAATTTGGCCAGCTTGAACCAAACAAAAGGGGTCGCTGCTTTGACCTTTCATTTTTCTGTGCGCCAGACTGCGCGGCGATACAATAGTGAATTTGTGTGTTGCATATACGGCAGGATGCAAATACAAACTATTAACACTCGAGCTATGTAGCATGTTGGCGAATAAAGTTCGCCAGTCTTCGAAAACCAAGGATTTCATCATTGTACTTACATTCTGGTCTAAATTGGCCTCGTTTATTCCTATATTTTACGTTAACTGTCTATAGTGTGATTTTTCAAAGCTCGAAGTATTGTAGCAGATTTTTTTACGATCGACAATAGGAACTCAACACCTATGGCCTATAAGTTATGCCGCACAACCGGCTGTGTATCAAATCTGTACCGACGTATCAGTCTCAACTATGAATGTACCAGCTTGAAGTAATTTCTACCAAGAAAGATAAATTTTAACAAAAATCGAGTGTAATCATATAAAATCGTGGTTAAAGTACGCCAAGTGCCCAGCCATGTAAAAATATCAGGCTTGCCTGCATGAGGTTTAACGTACAGTCCCTGCATACAAGGACCATGACACTTGGACAATGTCTGATGGATTGTACATTACACCCAGGTGCTATGTTTTTCACTAAAAATATACCAATACTCTGAATATTCTCAGGAGTTTCTCCATACACAGTCTCAAAAAGATAAATTCAAGTTTTCAATAGAGTCACTATCATAATCAGGCAGAGATGGGAAAGCAACAGACTTATTTTCGACTTTGGTTAGAGAAGTTGCAATCGCTCAAGAACAGCCATTTTTGCTCATGCTTGCTCTTGCACTTCATTCAAATTTTCCCCCTTTTCTGTAGAAGTGGGAGTCTCATTTGTGTTGGAAAGAATGCGCTCCTCTTGCATCAATCGATTCGAATTATGTATTTTCATCAGCCTCCTCGTTACCGTTTCCGGGGATAGCATGCTCCATTTGCACGTCCTCGGGCTACATTCTTCATTCTCCTTCAGGAGCTCGAGAATTTTCCTCTTCCTAATCACGGGGCGATCTGGAGATAATGTAATGTCCTGATCCGTGTATTCTATTACCATTATTCTCAAAGGGTCGTGCATCATTTTCCAGCTCATGTACTGTCTGTAAAACAGCAAGATACCCGAGTTTGAGGAGCTCTAGCGTCTAAACGAAGCAATGCAACTAAGAGCATACGAAAGAGAATTCATTTCTGTATTGTTACATGTTCTTAAAAAAATCTTCGGCTTCATAGTATTTCCTGTTCTTAATTTTTTTCCCTAAAAGTACCCGTTTTATGCGCGTAAAATCAAGTTTCCCTAATTTGAGCGCTTGGCATTACCGTAGTTTTCGTTCCTATAACTATAATCTTGATACAAAGAAGCCACATCTATCATTAGTAATTTGCCAAAAACAAGCTGTTTTTACCACTAAAATTAACGGATGTGTTGTATACAACGCAAACCTCTGATAACTTCCAAACCGGGGGTTAATTGAAAATTGATATGTACTGTTGTCTTCCGTAGAATGTTAGTAATACATATACGTAGATCATACACGTTAAATGTCAGCAGTAAAACAAAAGTAATAAACAGGCAGCGAACCGAGAGCGCAGTCCCCCACCTGTTTACTGGCTGTGGTCCAACAAGTAAGGAGCGGAGAAAGCCGCTTCCGTAACAGGGAGAGATCAGTCCAAGTAATATTAGCCTCTTGGTGCAGCTTGGCTTCCGACTTGCCCTCAGCGCCGATTCCTCGTTCAACGATAGTTTCGCCAGCGTTGCTGCAGGCGTCTTCAGGTTTGAAATAACGGATGCAGATGTTTTGCAATCTCAATTAAGGCTTGATTATGGTAAGATGCGGCAAGCTATGGCAATTGGCTGGTTTGAGGAAGAGTTTCTTCGAGGCGTTGGAGAGCGAGTAGCTGTCCTCCCTGTTGAAGCTTGGTGTTTTGGCTATTTCAATAGCCTCTTTAATCAGCCGGGGAAATTATTGCTTCTGTTTGGTGGTGAGTTATCGAAGTACACGTTGTGCATTGGCCTTCCCCATACATGCTCGGCGATGGCGGATAAACGAAATTATCTATTGTTGGTAGCTCTTTGGTGATCTTTCATTCTGCATTTCAAGGCTCGTGATGTTTGGCACATGTACGAGTCTCCGCAAGAGCACTCGACTCGGTATATTCGTCTTTATATCTGAATGGCACTTGGCCTTTCATATGGGGTCGGCTGTCTCCTTGCCACAGGATTCTTGCAGAACACGACAAAGTCACAAAAGTGTCACTATGCCGTGTTTTGCCAGAACCATCGCACCTATTTCCGATGTCTCGGATACATATTTCCTTGAAATGCAGAATGGAAACGCACCTAAGGCCCACCAAAATAGACAATTTCGTTTATCCGCCATCGCGAATCACGCCCAAGATCAATCTATCAGGTAGTGCACCCTCATAATCTGGGACTGCTCACCCTACCCCCTCACGACAGACCACGAATGTAATATGTCCTTGGTAATTATTCAGAGACTGAAGACCCACCACCAAAAGTATAAAAAATAGATACAAATGCATTAACATAAGTTTCCCCGGCTAATATACAACAGCAAGATAAATAAATTCCTAGGAAATGCAAGGATTCGTTGGAATGGTTTTCATCGTGAATGCGCCGCGGAGAGCAGGGAGCTTCTTCTCTCTTTAAGAAGGGATAATCCGGGAAGCGCTCCCCGTGGTGAGGGTACACAGTCCCCAAAAGACGCCTTTGTGCTCTCTGCCACTAGGTTTGGCCGAGTTCAAGCCACCGCCGAAAGGACGGCAATGAAATCTCAAGGAAAGGCTACCAATGGTAAGAAATTCTGGCCATTTGTAGAAAAACGTTCTCCCCGCACTCACCATGCAGACCGTTTAAAAACGTTCCCCCTCCCTAAGGGATAACCCATTAGTGCATAGCGTCCGACTCATCGGACGTGCGTATATAATTATTTTATGGGCTCAAATTGATATGCGCTAATATAGTGATACTATATTAAGTTGACATGGATGCCAGTTTTCACCGTTCTTCTAATATTTTAGTTGACTACTTGAATGTATCCACTTGAGAAGCATTTATTTAAGATATGGCATTCGAAGAATCTCAGTCACCCGCACAGGGTAATTAAATTATTTTTATTGAAGTTTTTTTCTTAATACATTGAATACTTACATCTCGTTTTTGTCCTTAAAGTTGATCTTATTCTTTCATATTTCCTCAAGTTGTTCTTTACTATTTTTTATCTATATTACCAAAATTGACAGCCGTTCGATATACCGGGCGCCATGCACGGGGGTCAATTCTCGTTGCTAATCTAACAATGGCTGCTCTTATATTTAACCAAAAAAATTTATTTTGGCATAGTAAATTTAATTTTAAAATTTATTTAACGATTGAACGCAAGCATATTGTTAGCAACTATCTTCCCACTGTCCCTCTCATTGGGATTTTTCTTCCTCATAGAAAAATCTCCCCGGGATGGTGGTAAAGAAATTGCTTACGCATGGTTTCGCTAGGTAGGGCCTCCTTTGCTTCTATAGGGCTGGAGTGTTTAATCCCTATTCCCCGTCCTTCCATCCCTTTCCTTTCCCTGGAGGCGTGGACGGGCTCCGATCGCGACGGCGCCTCTTTCCCTTCTTCCTTCCACTCCAGCCCCTCCCCGGGTGTACTGGCGTATAAGCCGCGGGCTTGGTTCCGGGCCCCGGTGCGTTGTACCCTAGCAGGGTTCACCTTGAACCCTGAGAGTTCTTGTTAGCAACTATCCATAAAAAAGATTTTTTCCTTGGCAATAAAGAAATATAAACACCCAATGGCACCTCCGGAGGCGACAATGATGCAAGATTACCCTCAAATGTAACATCATATAATCTTCATGAGTGGAGAAAGGGAAATCCTCAAGTTAATCTAAGATGCATTTCTTCATTCTGAAAAGGTGTTGAAATGTGAAAGTCGACTGGACTTTTTCTTTATTTTTCACAGATAAATTTTTAGATCACATTTGCATACAAAGTATCATAAATTCTGCATATAAAAATGTGAACCTAGCTTAGTAGGAGGAACTTATGGCATTCCTCGGCGATATGATAATGTCAGGATACGCTTAATCTATTTCTTGTGTAATCTTTAATACATCTTTATCTGTCCGCCATGTGTTTCCAGACGGATGAACGGATTGCGGCCAAAGTTTGTACATAGATGAATCCCTTGCTCGCTCACTCCGTAGCACTACTTTTGGTTGCGTCAGATGTGTCCTCTGATTCATTTTCTCATTACCAAACCCTGCAAGTGCGCTCAGCTCCACCTAGCATCCACTCCCCACCCTCTGCTTACTCTCCCATCCTCCGATAACATCCCCATGCACTCTGCCAATGTTTGGACATCTTCCACCTCCATTGCTGCCTTCTCTCGCAACTTCACCGTTCTAACGTAAATGGCCCACGATTATCCTTGCTGTCCTATTGACGGTGCATTCCGAGAAATCGTGACGAGTCGCTCAGCCGCGAGTGAAAACAGAGAAATAGGAATACAATTGCATACATTTTAACAATGAAAATAAATGACATGCTGAATTCATTAAATTAACAAACTCAGTCATAAGCGTTTTTTATGCATTAATATCACATTATTTACAAAAAGTTGACAAGAATAATTATTTCAACAAAGAATATTCAAAGAACACATGATTAGGTCTAAGTAAATTCGGAACCAATTAGAAGATGACAATTAAGACTGGACTTAAAGCCAGAAACATTGGAGTGAATATTGTGGACGCCTTTAATAAAAAATGTGTATTGTAGGCTGCTTCATCCTAATCTGATAGCCTGGGCGTGCCGTTTTCTGCAACTGCTCTCCTTCAATATTCATAACGAAAATCCAAAAACACATTACTTGGCACGCATTTCATAGAAACACGTAGATGGCCCATCATCCCTATTGACACAATATCATCATTCACTTCTCGTTGTGCAGGCGATAATTGACTATTAGACTCCTCAGTGCAGCTTTGCATGAGGTTCAGTTGGAACATTTGTAATATTTGTACAAATTATCCTTTCCGCAAGAAAATGTTGCATGCGTAAACGTGACTTATCTGAGTGAAACCACGCAACATACACAACATGAATAGTCTCTCAATTTAGAGCGCATGTGGAGGTTGGGATTAGAACTAATAGTGAAAGACAGAGCAAACTACGCAATAATAATGCATCAAAATTGTACGTTTACACAAGTGGTGGTCAGAGCCGCTCCTTGTAGTGATGGACGTGATGCGGACTATGCATAAACAAGGCTGCGCTCACACGCGTGAGCATGTATGTATATCTGACAAGGTACCCACTCACTGTAAAACACTTCTAACAAATGTTACATTGATAACGTTTATCTACTGTGTGTGTTCGAATGGGTTACTAGGTCGCATCAAGGCGTGATAGAATCGCTGGAGACGTCGCAGAAATAAAGCAACTCTCGGGTTTTTTGTACATATGTCAATATCAAAGAGGCTCTTTGTGGAGAGGGACACTCTAATTCGCCGCACGTGTAGGGTTTCTCCTACGTGTTGTTTCGCATGTGACTCTTAGTGAAAGATTATTTTTGTAGATTCTGCGTGAAGAAGGTGCTTGCGTTTGCATGGGTACCACCACATAGCTTCTTCTGTAAAAAGAATTTTCGCACATTCTGCACGACTAAGGCTTCTCTCTCGAGTGCATACGAAAATGTGTCACTTAAGCCCGTATGACACTTGCCAATTTATTGGCCAATCCATTGGATATTGGATTGTGTACCCACTGACACACGCCAATTTCTAGCCCAATCTCAGTTTCACAATATTGGGCACAATTTCTTGGCCAATCTACAATTTAGAACAGGTTCTATTTTCTCGAGGCCAATCTCCAATCAGAACTCAGTCTTGTCGACTCCTAGTGGCCAAAACTAGAAGCTCTTTGCAAAACATTTCACCTCGGAATTTTAATATCATATATAAAAACTTTACAAGCATAGCAACCCATGAAATAGCTCAAATAATTAATGTGTACTTTGAGAGAATATAAATTCACAAACATCAACTGTCTAAAGTGGGTAATTCGGAAATAACATTTCGGATATGTAATGAATAAAAACGTCGTGTTTCTCCTCGATAGCGTCTATATTTTGTTTATTTTACAATTATTAAACTATTTTTCATGATTTGAGCGCTAAAGTTTCGGGTGAAAGTCCCAATTGATGACACAATCTCTGTTTATTCGATGAACATATTCCAGCCAAAACGAGCCGCTAAGTTATCTTGGCTCACCTATGAGATCACCATATTGCCTATCTCTCATCATTCAAGGAACTCACCCGAATGAAATTTCGAGCAATTCGAGAATATCTTTGCAGCCCCTCGAAATAGTTATTAAATTTACAATTATTATGCCACCTCCCATTCTGTAGCTCATTGGCAATTAACCTGCGTCTTGAGATGCTCTTTTGTCATTTTGTGTTATATGGCGTTCTCTAGTGGGGTATTAGAACACTATAACGGCCAATATTGGTGTAAATATTGGTACGTGTCATACGATGCGTAAAGCCCAATATTTTTACCAATATTGGGCCAATTTATTGGCCAATATATTGGCCAATAAATTGGCAAGTGTCATACGGGCTTTAGTGGTTCTTATTCGAGAGAGACTTTTCACACTCGTGTCATGATTTAAGGCCTCTCTGTCGTATGCAAACGCATGTGAGTGTCGAAAGAACATCTTTTTGTGAAATGCTTGCAGCAAATGCTACAAGAATAAGGCTTCTTTCCCATGTGTGTTCGAATGTGTGAGGTGAGGTGACTTTTCTGAATGAAGGACTTGCTGCACACGTTGCAGATATACGGCTGGTCTCCCGAGTGTAATCGTATGTGACTGTCGAGATGACCACTCTGAGTGAAACACTTGCCGCAAATGCTACAAGAATACGGTTTATCCCCCGTATGCGTACGAATATGTCTAACTAAGTTACTCTTATCCGAGAAAGACTTTTCACACTCGTTGCAAGAATATGGTTTCTCTCCCGAGTGCGTGCGCACATGTCTAACTAAACTACTCTTATCCGAGAAAGACTTTTCACACTCGTTGCAAGAAAACAGTTTCTCTCCCGTGTGCGTACGTACGTGTCTAACTAAGTCACTCTTATTCCAGAAAGACTTTTCACACTTGTCGCAAGAAAACAGTTTCTCTCCCGTGTGCGTGCGTACATGTCGAACTAAGTTACTCTTATTCGAGAAAGACTTTTCACACACGTTGCATGAATAAGGCCTTTCTCCTGGGTGTTTACGTACGTGAGCGTCGAGATTGTTTTTCCTGGAGAAAGACTTACTGCACACCTTACATATAAAAGGCTTCTCTACTGCGTGTATTCGCGAGTGAATGTCGAGATGACCTCTATGAGTGAAAGACTTGCTGCAAGTGCTACAAGAATATCTTTTCCTTCCTGAGTGTGTAAGTTTGTGTACGGTGAGGTCCCTTTTCTGAGTGAAGGACTCAGTGCACTCGCTGTATGAATATAGTCTCTTTTCTTTTCTCGAACCCACTGGATTGCGTAGATTTTTAATGCTAGATGACATTGAAGATAAACTCTGTGAAGTTGATTTCTCTTCCAGAGTAAAACTTCTCGTCAATTGTCTTGTATTTTTCTCATCCACTTTTCCTCCACTGGTTTCCTTGATGAGCACATTTCCTTTTGGCATAGGCTCTAGTCTTTTCCTATGCAGCCTACTTAAAGCCTTTGAGGTGGTAGGCTTGCAAGAACTGCTGTGTCCGCTTGATGGAAGTGCTTCCAGAGACACATCTACGATTGATGATTCTGCTGCAGCATCAAAATTACGAGCAACAAAATGAATTTTCATGTGTTTCATTAGATCCTTCTTGTTGTTGAACACATCTCTGCAGTTCAAACAATTATATGAATCTTCGTTTGAACTGTAACCGTTCCCTGGATTATTGATCAAGCGATTAAGTATCTTCTCATTGCCTCCCATGATGGTCTCACAGCCACTTCTGTCATTTCTACTTATTCTGATAAAACTAAGGTTATGCGAGGTATTTGGGGCATCACAACCACTTTTCTCCCCAACAACAGCCATTGCGGCTCCACCTCTGCTGCTTTTAAGTGATTCAATGTCTTTGTTATTACATTGTCTGTCATCAAGAATTGAGCAACTTGTTACCTCATAAGTACCAGAAGCACCACATTTTCCCAAGTCTTCATCTATCAGATTTTTTCCTATCTCTTCATGGGATGTTCCAGCCTTGGAAATAACTTGTGTCGCCATGGGTGTGGGACCAATGCATTCATCAATTGAATGATTCTTTAGATTTCCTTCTGCAAGCACATATGAAGTTGATGTTGTTTCCTCGGGCATTGCTTCGGCAGTCGGGACCCCTAGAGAAAAGTTCAAATAGCAATTAACACAGTCAGCCATGAAATTTAAGACTACATCATCTTCTATTTAAAATCCATTGAATGGATGGTAAAATGCACAAGTCAGGTGGTACAATTGCTGCCCAACTTGGACTTGAACCAAGGGACTCGATATAAATGAATGGAGGGGAAAAGAACACATATCATAAAAATGACGAGGGCAACAGGGGTGTAGTAGAACAAAAAAGACGAAATCATGGGTTAAAATGATACGTATACAAATAATCAAGCACACACATACGCATCACACATATGACTTCCAATTGCAGGAAAAGAATAAAATTATACCCCTTTCAGAATTAGTCCTTTAAAGAGGGAAAAATATTTTCTTTTCAATCGAATATTTAATGATCGGTGAATATTTTCTAAATTAAAAAGGTTCCTAACAATGCCAATCACAATAAATTTTGTGGTACTACAGATGAGTATCTACAAAAATTATTTTGAATTTTTCCTGGATTAGTTTTCATAGAGGTAATTAAAAATTTAAAGATAAAAGCAATGAACAAACAGACAAAAGAAACTCCCTTGAGTGAAATATACCCAACTGTCATGAGATAAGCTATGGTTTGGAGCGGCACTGGGGGCAGATATTCCAAGTATGGCACGCAAGCCTGAGCTCTTATTTGTGTTGGGATAGTAGCATTTCCACTCTTTTTCATTATTTGCAGTTTAACCCTTAGAGGACCAAGGGAGGGCTAAAAAATGTCCACCTTTTTCTTTTTTCGATATTTTAAGTACCTACTCATTTACCCAATACAGATTCATAACTTCGTTATATTGTCAAATATAGGTTTAAAAAGATAAATACATCTTGATGTGTATGGAAAATTTTGTTCATACAACGTTAGGAGAGCGTAAATACGTGGTGGACACAAAGTAACCCTCCCTTGGTCCAACCTGTGACATATTTTTCGACCGAATGGAATCGTGTAATGTGACAAATATTTTTGTTTGGCATTACAATTTATAACTTAATTAGTTTAAATTAAGTATTAACGTTTATTTTAATTCAACAATAGGCTCCATATTGCATTTATGTATTTAAACTATGGGATGTAATTACTTTGATTTTATTTCACAAATTTCTACTTTACTTACTTTCGATTATTATTCTATTCTAAGAAATCAGAATTCGTAAAAAAAAAAGTTTTCAATCTATTTATCTTACATATTGATTAATTTTCTTTAAAAATTTTGAACTGCATGTATAAATAATTACTCTCTGTTTCTATTCACTTTGCTTACTCTTATAGGCTCTGCTTGGCAGAATTATAAACTGATACATTACATCGAAATAAAGCTACTGAGTACCCTTCTGAAATTTTGAATATTGAAGTCATTCCTTGTATAATACTTTCACAAAAACCTTTTCACTGTATTTATTTTATTCATTCATGAACAGGAAAGGGCGCAAAGAGCTCTATCCAGCCATTCATGAAGCATCTTTTACAAAATGAATTTTTGCATACCCCGGAAACACTTTGGTTACCTATCTAATCAGACTCGCAAGAATTCGAAGTATTTTACCTTCATATCAAACTGGAATGTCATTGATGCGAAAATATGAGTGCAACAAGAACTAGCTCATATTCTTACCGTGATATTAGTGTTTTTAAATTTATGACACACCGGCTAATTTACTCAATACCTTCACCCTCACCCTCAGCTGCCGCGTGATTTGAACTCTGGCCATTCAAGATGCAATCTGTATACAATATAATGTAATTTATACAATCAGGATACAATCCCAAAATTACCTATCACACGGTGAGCATTTACGATGCATGGCATGCTACCTGCAAAGCTCCTGTGAAATTTTGGTCCTCATGTTGACATCTAGAGCTACTATGCGGTGGCTTTTGAATGAAAGGGTTTATATCTTTCAAAAGTTTTCCTATCTGCTTATCTACTTGACTGAGAGTGACGTGTAATGAGAATTGGAAATTACAAGTGACACAGAATAAATCAGTAATGAAGAATTGAGTGATACTGTAGTCCACGTTAGTGAAATCAGTTCAAATAATGACAGTAAGGCAGGTGAAGGAAGTGACTTTTGTAGGGAATAAGGCAGCTAGGAAGATATCGAGTACGTTGCAAAAATGGCAAGGAAAAACCTGAGTAATCCTCGTCGCGCGACTAGGCGAACCATTCAAAATATATTGCGGAAAAAGCAATGTTTACCACCTGCTGGTAAGGAAAAGGATATGTGCAAGCCATTTGAAAAAATTTCGACCCTGAAATTCTTGACATGATTTTACGGCATACGAATGAAGAAGCAGAACGAGCTTAAAGTCTAAAAATGATACGGTAGAACTAAAATCCTTCGTAGGAATTTTGATATTGTTCGGCGCAAACGGTGATAGCAAGTTAGAATTACATGATTGGTGGTTACAAAGATTTGGAATGTCCTCCTATATTGCTGCGAAGAGTTGAAACTGATATCAGGAACTATTGCCTTATTTGATGAAAAGTCTACTTGAGGAAAGACAAAGATGAAAAGACAAAGTTGCGCTTATTTTTCGGTATTCCAAATGGTCAATGGGATATCACCCAAATATTACATTTGTGAACCCGATATGTTCGTTGATATGATAGTTGATGAAATGTTATCATTGTTTAGGGGAAGGTGTAGGTTTATAGTATTCATGAAACAATCACCAGGGTAGTATGGGATACTTATAAGAATGTTCACCAACTGTTATGAGAGGTATGTGATCAACATGGAAATTGTTGCCTGAGAAAATAATGAACCATCAACAAGCATAGGTTCAAACGAAATAGTGAACGCCTGGTGGTTCCAATCATGAATTCCGGGGAAAATGTGTCAATGTGTAGATACTATAATTCTGTGGAGCCAACAGAAGAACTTTATGGATTCACTATGGTTGGAACTATGCAGAGTAACAGAAAACGTATTCCTGAACAATCGAAGGGTACAGCTAGTCAGAAGATTTTTTCAAGTTTGTTTGAATTTACAGACCCGAGATCTGGGAGTCCACCGGTGACTCTTATCATTCATCACCAAAGAGAAGCCTAAGAAAAATATCGTTTCTCTATCCACACAGCATATAGAAATCTGTTCATATCCGATATAAATGTCAATAATTGTTTCAAAAATAAATGTGACGTAAACTTGCTCTACTACAACACCAAAGGAGTTGTTGATGTTATTGATCAGATGCTATGCAAGTATTCCACCAAAAGATCTACAAGAAGTCGGCCAACCTGTCTTCTTTGCACTAATCGACATTGCTGCCCTAAATGGATTCTCTCTTTTTATAATCATTTTCCTCAGTAAAATATCAAAAAAATTAAAAGGAGACATCATATAGGCATATTTGTTATAGGCCTTTGTATAGGCCTTGAACTTATGCGGCCACAATACAGTATTAGTTGAAAAAGACAATAGATTTACAGAAGCACATTTTATTGATGATGGAAGGGGTCGCGGATAGAAAAATACAGCCGTCATATGTTGCTGTCAAAGTAATTGGCACAGGAAGTTTCCACGCGTGCAGCAACGCACTCACATCAAAAAGAGAAAAACCAAACAAATTATAAAAACTATGATTATATGTACTATATGTAACAGTTATAATTGCGGTTAACATGGCATAAAAACTAACGTATACAATACGAAGGCAATAATGCTGCCTTATCAGAAGATTCGAGTTGATTATTCATTAGTGATTGCTAATGTTAATCATTTTATAACTTTATCATAATGATATGGTTAATGATAAATAAATACTACGAACAATGTAGAACATAATTTTTTTAATTAGGAGACGTATTATGATGTATCATATACTTTTAAATTAGGTAACTGCCCAGACAGCACACTGGTAACGGTATACATATACCGTAAGTATACCAGGTGTATACTGTTTCCTTGAGAAACTGTATACATGTTTTAGATTCTAAGTATACATAAACAGTATCCTGAAGCGTATACGTATACAGTATACGAAAGGTATCTGTATACCTTTCATATACTGTATACGTATGTGCTACATATGGAAACAGTATCTGAGAGGTATATGTATACCTTTCATATACTGTTTCCATATGTAATCTCAGTGGCGGATGCATATGGGAGGCGCGCCCCCCAACCCTTTCCTGGCCGCCCGCATAACCAAACATTGCAGGACTACAATTTTAACTTTTTTATGTCATAAGATGGCTTTGTATTTTATGTGCGTGTAATCAGTTCAAATAACACTTTCTTAAACTTTGCATCTGACTTGATTATTTTTTTAGGATAAAAGTAAAGGTTGGTCAAGATATCTTTTGCGCCCCCCTCTAGAGTTTTTTTCTGTATCCGCTACTGTGTAGCCATTAGTAAACAATTAGTGCCCTTTAAAGGTTACTCTGTCCGTATACTATTTCCATATGTAGCCTTCAGTATACACAGCGTCCTTTCCAATGGGCTAAAACCTTTCCGTTACTTGCGTGCTCCTATGACCCCAAGAGCTACACTGACAGGAATAAATCTAAATTACCTCAGGAAGGGCCACTCACGCCAAATATGTGGAAGGGTAGGAGCCGGACGAATGGTAGTCCACGTGATGGTGTCACGTGAAAAACACTGTTGGAATTTAGTTGGAAAACCTTACCAGCTAACTCTTCCCTGAAAACATGGAGTGGGACCTGTTCGCAAAGGGCAGGTGTCATTCACGGCAGCGAGGTATCGGCTCGAGCCGCTACTCTCTTCTTATTCTCCTTCTGGTTTCATTGGATAAAAACGTCGTCTCATTTAATATCTTTAAACTGATTCATCAGTGAATTTATTTTCCCCGGTTGGCTTCAGGCAGCCCTGGCAAAAATGAAGGAGGCTGATAACGGTGCTGGAGAGTTTTTTATCATTTCTGTTTGGAACACCCAAGAACTCCGTCCGCCTGGGTTATTAAGAAACGCAGATTAATTTAAAAAATCAATGAACTGCCTTAAGATGTAAAAAAATCCTGCCATGAAAAGTCCCTATTTTCATCAAGAAAAATGCTCTTCGAAATGTGATTTCAATCGTGCTTTCTTATCTACTGAGGCGATGAAACAAAAAAGATATTTTTCAGCGGAATTTATTCCTCAAGTCATAACGCGAAACTTAATTTTTTTCAATGCCAAGATTTGGACTCCCGCCCGTGATTTCGACCTATCGATAGTGGATTCCGTCGATAGTCGATTCCACCAGTAGTCGATTTCCACAGAAACATATGCAAACATAAATGCGTCCATAACCGCTTTCACAATCAAAGACCCCGCGAATAATGTTACGTTCACTGTGTTGTGTTCGTCGTTTGCGAAATTGATCCTGCCGAAGTTTATCAGCCTCTTAAGTTCTTCATTTACTTGTTTCACCTGCACCTAGGCAATTAATTACCGTTATAACTTAACTTTGTAGTGTTGTGTTTGCTGTTTGCGAAACTTGTCCAATGAAAGTTTATCAACCGCTCAAGTGCTACTTTCGCTTCCATCATCAGAATCTGGGTAAGTAGAAGTGTTGCCATTGCCACATTTTTTATTTTAAATAACGCAAATTCTTAATATTTTCAACCTTCTCACACTTTCTGAGACTGAGGGATCCATCTTCTATTGATTGAAAAACTTTGCATTTGCGTAAACTTTAATTTATTTATGTGCTTGACGCATTTAATCACCGTAGTGTGGGAGGAATGTGAACAAACATTTCTCGACTTTACTATTTATTAAGTCATTTAAAGTTATTTACATTTTTTTAATTGGCTGTTGTGCCATTAGTGTTGCTTCCTTTAAAATGTAATCATATTTGTTGGAGATCAGAAGGTATTTCACTCTTTAGGTTTAGACAAATTGGTTTTAAATTATTAAGAATTAAATTCTCAAATTAATTCAGTACTTCGATTATTCAAGGTGAATAACTTATCGTTTTTTACATATAGAACTGATGGGGAATTTTTTCGAAATATCCTTTGTTGAATGTTGGTATTTATATAGCTTAAGGGAAAATCCCATGAATAGAGATTACTTTTTAACAAAGTGACTTACTTTAACTAGACAAATTAGATGTATCACTAATACATTCTAATAAAGTTTATGTGATATTATTTACAGGTGTAGTAAGGAAGAATTTTCCAAATTGCCAATGATGAAGAAATACGAGGAAAAGTGAGCTTGTTCTTCATGGATTCTTGTGACCTTAAGGAAGGATAATCAGGCAAAAACATTGATATTGATCCTATTGGTCTTTATTTTCGTTTACATTGAATAAAGGCATTTCTAACGGTATTTGTTATTTATCAACACTCATCAAAATATTCAGAAAATATTTGTCTTGTTATATTTGACATCTAAATTCTTACTACTTCTTAAATTGACTTTTAACTTACTATGCTTAGTGAATTTACTCATACGATAAGATGTTTTTTTTACATTGGATGAATAGACTGATTAAATAATACTGTGAGAGGATCCGCTAAAACCTCTTGACGATAATTAAGCACAAAATGTGGTTTACTGTCCGGGCTTTGCCCCTTTATTGTGTCTAATGAATTCAATCTCTTATGTATTTCTGAGATTGTGTGGTATATTAGTAAAAATATGTGTAATATTTAGTCAAATATAATTATTTTGTTTTAACAGCACACATGTGTTTTCCATTTCCTCTGTAGACCCTGTAAGACCTGAATTTCACAGATTTTTTCTCTATTCAATTTATTGTCAGCAAGAAGTCTCAAACAAACTGGTAAGTGTTCCCACAGAACAATGCAAAACACACTAGCATGTTACATAATGTTTATGAACGCTCTCTGCTGCTTAGACAGGATGTTCTCAAATGTACGTAAACACTCTGAAATGCTGGAGATGTCACTCACACTAAATGACAAAATGGATGTACTTACTAGTACTTCCACGCTTGCACTAAATACACACTGGCACCAGAACAGAGATTTAGTTTCTATTTTGCTACTTTAATTTCAGTTTTAATACAGCAGTGCATGTCAACAACTGCATTCAGGATTTTGCTCAATCAAGAAAAATATACTCAGGGTGTTCAGTGATTGGGAATCTGGAAATATGCATGATTTTTGGTCACTCAAAATATCCATGAATTTTTGCTCCTGCTTGGAATTTAAAATCTTTTATTTCAAACTCGTTTCACATGAAATATGTCAGTGCAAGGCCAATTTTCAGGCCTATTTTATATACTTACATGCATGCTTCAAAATGCATTGATTGCAATTTAAATTGCACTTTATGAGTGCAAACACTGATTAGATAACTTTTTCAATTTTAACAAATTTGTTGATATTCCAAGTGTTGCATTCATTAAATAAGTGAATAATTTCTTTTAAAAATGTAAGAATTTTAACTAGGATAATACATAATTATAGAATTAATTAAAAGTATTAAGTAAATGTAGTGTTGTAAAATTCGTATACATAGCTTTTATCTCGTAAGATTGACCTGGAATTTAGTAAAATTTCCCTAGAAAACCTGGAATTCTGCAGGAATTTTTCTGCTTTCATACATATATACGTCTTGTATACTGTATATATATATGTCTTGTATACTGTATACGTATACTGTATATGCGTGGTAGGAGGACATTTGCTGCGTTATATACATTTGGTAGATGGTGGGTAGAAGGTTTTTATACGTATACAGTATACGTGTATCTTCTACTGTATACGCATGTTATACACTACGTATACGTATATTTAATGTATACAGTAGCATGTGTGCTGTCTGGGTGAAAACAGAGTGGAAAATTTTAGGTTTATTTTAAATAATCATAAAATTGTTTTCCTGGAGTACGGTTGCTGAAAATTGACTTAAATTTGAAATACTATGCCTTATTGTTATTTTAAATGCACAGTTATCGATGATTTAGAAACTTAATTTTCAAATAAGAGCATGAAACCCGGAACCTCTGTGAAGAAGTTTTGCCATAATTTCGTTTATGATTAGTTTAAAAAGATTAGAAAATTTCAATATTTTTATTGCAATTTTATGACTTTCAGCTGGATAAACAAATTTTAAAATGTTTTAACAATGTAAAAACACAATTGTTGAAGATATACTCTGTTTCATGAGTAGTTAAAACGAAAAAATATAAGTGGACATTTTTTGACCCTCCCTTGGGCCACGGTGTAACCGGAAAAAGGTTGGTCCTTTAAGGGTTAATCATTTTCCAAGCTTTCTTCTGCAGAAAACCACTCCCAATAACTTAAGAAGATATTTAATGAACCTTTAAAATGCCAAGGGCAATGGAAGCTGAAATTTTCAATAGTTAGTAAAAAAAAATGACCGAAGGCTGCCATTTTGTATTACGTCCTGCAGTGTAGATTTTGCACAGAATTGGACGTCCACTACATCAACGTCAATTTAAGTTGTTGTAGGATGTAAGCATATCAGATTTATTTTGGCTATCCCTTTCAGCATCAATGGCATAATCATGACGAATTTTAGAAAGAATAAGGACTAATTTATTATTTTGGGTCAGTATGACATTATCGTCAATTCTTCTGGGAACTAAAGAGAGATGAATTCCCTGCTCTGCTTTTGCAAGGTAAAATTTCTCTCTGAATTCATCTCTTATTTCTTTTTTTTGCACCAGCGTATAAAGGCCTTTCTCTTTCAGCAATTATTTTGGCTATGGGAAAAATAGATTTTTCCTCCCT
This sequence comes from Ischnura elegans, assembly GCF_921293095.1. Classification (NCBI taxonomy): domain Eukaryota; kingdom Metazoa; phylum Arthropoda; class Insecta; order Odonata; family Coenagrionidae; genus Ischnura; species Ischnura elegans. The sequence goes on along the minus strand of NW_025791660.1, from coordinate 5,347,515 downwards.
GCTGTTCATTATATACATTGATGAACTCTGCTCCCGCATTAGCAGTATAACACGTTTTTTTGCTGACGACCCTGTCATCTATCGCGAAATTAGTGATCACTCTATGACATTCTATCATTGGACTGAAACAACGTTCATTTTTGGAGCCAAGAGAGAGGACTTGAACTTAATATGAGAAAATACATGACGGTACATTTCTTGCTGAATTCGTGCATCTATAACCATGTTTATGCAGTGGATGGTATTAACATAGAGGCAACATACAAAGTGAAGTGCGTGGGAGAAACGATAACCTCGAACCTATTGTGGGGAACACACATAAGAAATATTTGTCGCATAGCCCTGAAGAAATTATGATCTGTCAAGCGTATTGTGGGAAGATTTTCAGATGAGAAAGTAAAAGAAAGGTGCTATTTTGCACTCGTCCGACCGCACCTCGATAATGCAACGAGCGTATGGGATCCGGCTAAGAAAGACTTAATCAGCAAACCGAAAAAAATACCAAGGAAGGCTTTGTGGTTCGTCAAAAACCTCTACCATTGTACAGAAAGCATTACCCAGATGTTATGTGAATTGGACTGGGAGCCACTGGATACTCGAAGGCTGCACGCTAGGCTTAGATTTCTTGAACAGTTGAGAATGGATTTCTTTAAAAGCGACACGAAGGACAAAATATTAGAGCCCACTATATTTCCAGGTCCGATAGAAGCGATAAATTAAAAGAGTTGTTTTGCGGAGCGGGTAGATACGGGAATTCGTTTTTCCCCCGAGCCGTAAGGGATTTTGATAAACACTAGTCCTAATTCCCATAGAGCATATCCTTTTTATGTTAGAACAGCGGAAGTCCTAACACCCCCTACCACACGCCTTTCAGGGAATTATGCAGATTGAATGTAAAATTATTCGATTGATATCAAGAATTCGGCTGTTTCTTAGCCATACTGATTTCATTTCTGGAGCACACCTATAAATTTAATATTATGTCAACCATATTTTCTCCTCCAAGGAATCTTCATGCCTAGTTGTCAGTAAAACCTAACAAAGCACCATTGCTAATCCCAAGGACAAAAGGGTGAATAGGAATGCACTCATTCAAGATTTTCGCTAATTTTTCCACGAATTCAAAACGGTCCAAAAGCAAAGCTAATATTTGTCCTCATTTGACCAAGTTCCATGTTTACATTTTCAATGAACCCTGAAATTTACTTTTCATACCCAATTCTCAAACAAAATGCTCCATTCTGGCTTTTTGGGTATATAATTTTGAGGATTCGCAACGCTTTTCACCAGCATTTCTGGAAAAAAGTTGTGTGGCTACTAAGAGTAAATTTTTTCCTTTCAATAAACTAGTCTCCAAGCTTGGTTGAAGCAAGGCAGCATTCTTTTTATCGATTTGATGTGACTCTTAAACCGTCAAAAATGCCAAATAGAGAAAATAAAAAAAAATTATTAGCCATTGCTCATTTACATACCCAACAATTTCAGTGAAACAAAAATATTTTGTTAGGGAAGACCATTAAAAACGATTCCAATGACTACAAAAAACAAAGTTAACATAAAACTTCTCCCCTATCCAATTACCACTTAAAATAAAGACAACAGGAAATATGGATGGATGACTAATTCAGGTTCTTCATCCTTCAGAATCAGTCACAATAAGGCCTATTTCAGAAGAGACCACTTTCCACATTCCTAAATTCTCCGTATGGCGCAAGGAAATCCAGAGTTTTCTCATCTGAAAGCGGTCTGAGTTTCATGACCAGTTGACGCTGTTGATGCTGCAGTGCCTGGCCGGTTAGAAATGGGCACAGTGGAGAACACCGCATGATTTGACTGGTATGAAGGCATCGGTAGGGACATTAGATTATATTTAAGCACAGCACCGTGCCATCTGAAAGTGACCTAAGCCTTACTTGTATGCAACTATTTGCGGCCCTTAAAAGCACTCACCCACTGCTTCAATTGCAGACTCATGGGCTACTGTCATATTCTCAATAATTGCTTTAGTCACAGTAAATGTTGGCTAAATAAAAGCATTAACATATACATCCTCCACATTAGCATAAATCCCTCCAAGTGTAGAGTTATTAGCAACCCGTAAGAGTACTCACCAAATGCAGACTCATGGGCAGTAGTTGCACTCTCAAATGGGTCCTCATCCTCACTTAAAGTAGGCTGGAAGTAATCATCAAGATATTAATCATGCACCAAAAGAGATTCAGGACTTTTTTTGAAAGGATTGATTTAAACTTTTTTATAAACCACATTACGACAAAATTTGGAAATCCTCACAAATTTTTTCCTTACAAAATAAAAATATTTGCAACACTTCAGGGAATTAAATATTATTCCATTTTTTCAACATGTAAACGGTCTTTGATTTATGTTCCGCCTGCATTGTGATATTATCTTCATTAGATAGCTCTGCAATGGATGCAATTTAGTTTATGTGATACCATGTAATAATTAAGGTTTCTTTGGCAATGAATAAACTGAAATTACATAATGGAAACTAGGCATCTGAATGAAAAAATGGGATAAAATCTGACACTGCATTGCAGAAAAATATTTCCACTTAGAAAACTAGGAGGGGCGTTTTTAAAGTAACTACCATTTTGACATAAAAAAACAAGAAGTAAATTTTTTTTCAAAAATAATTTATTCACTTGAAAGGCCACACTTTACATTTCTACATAATTCCCAATGCTATTGAGGCATTTATCGTATCTTGGGACCAGCTTTTGCATGCCATTGTTAAACACGCTTGCCGCCTGATTAGACAATTACTGCTTCACAGTCGTTTTCACTTCATCATCATCGCAATGGTGCTGATCCGCCAGATGTTTCTTCAAGTACATAAACAAATGTTTGCTCGGCACTAGAACGGGACTGTATGGAGGGAGGTATAATTGTTCCCAGCCAAAAGAAGTGATAAGGTCTTGAGTTTGATTGGCTGTGTGAGGACGGGCATTATCATGGAGCAAAACGACACATGCACTCAGCATGCCACGCCTTTTGTTTTGAACAGTGCAGCACATTTTTTGTACAGTCGCACAGTCCGCTGCTGCATTGATTGCATCGCTGCAAGTAAAAAAATCCACTAGCAACACAGCCTTTATGGCAGGACAGTGCCATTCCGATGATGACGAAGTGAAAACGACCGTAAAGCAGTGGTTTTCTAGTCGGGCGGCAAGCTTCTTTGATGATGGCATACAAAAGCTGGTCCCAAGATACGATAAATGCCTCAATAATAATGGGAATTATGTAGAAATGTAGAGTAAAGTATGGCCTTTCAAGTGAATAAATTAATTTTGAAAAAAAAATTACTTGCTTTATATGTCAAAATGGTACTTATTTTAAAAACACCCCTCGTAAAATTTTCAGTGAAAATCATGGAGATAATGATGAACAGCTGACATTTGTAAAATATAAAGTAGAAACAAATTTTGAAAAGTGCTACATGTAAACATCAAACCTAGGATATAAACACCGGGCTACCGCTCCTACTTAAAGGGAGACCATTTCTATAGGAATATATTAGGTATATAAATGTTGAACTGCATTCCACTTTTAAAACCATTGGTTATATAACCTAATATGGGAGGAGATTTGTGGACAGCTCCCAATGAACTACAACACTACAGAGTTTGATTGAAATGTGAGACCTGATTTTCTAAATGAGCAATGAATTATCAGTCCTGGGATTTCATGTTGTAAAATAAACATTTTCATGAGGCATGATTTATTGGTCACTGGATAGTCTATAGTAAAATAAATATCATATTGATATTTGCTTCATCGGTACCAAGATTTAACATAGAAAAAATATAAGGCAATGAAACTACAACAATTAAATACAAAATAAAGAGGAAAATATGACTTACTTTCAGATAAGAATATGTACTTGTTCCAGTCATAAGTAACTTTGAATTAAATAGGTTACACTGTCTGTAAATACTTTTGCCTCAGCCTAAATAAGATGAAAGGAATTTGAAGAAGGGTCACTATACTTCCAATAAACAGTAACACTGGGAATCCACACTCTTGCGTTGCAGGAGTACGGCTCTTTGTTACTCACCACAGGGAAAAAAGTTGAGCTTGGTCACTTGTAAAGCTAGAGCTTTAGATCGTTTGTACCTCACCCCCTTGCAATGAAGGCAAGCAAGTAGGCCACCCGTTGAGGTACCAATAAAAGTTGCATAAATATGCCAAACACTGTTAGCTCATGGCCAATACATGCCAACTTCCTTTTGTGTGCTATTAAACGCCGACCATGTGCAGGTTAATAACAAGCATCTATGTGAGGCATTTGACACCAAAATAATGAGTAACTCCTGACAATCACAGGTAATTTATGTCATCATGTGAAAAAGAGTAAACACATGAAACACTATGGGCCACCAATGAGCCCCACGTCCCCACCGAAGGGCTAATAAGGTTTAGTTTATCCGTCCCAGGATTTTATAAGGCAAGAAAACTACAATACAAATGTACAGCATGAAAAGGAAAAAACCACTTTTTTAAGATAAGAAAACTTATTCGAGTTATTAGTAACTTTCAATCAAATGGGTTACCTTTAAAGCTGTGTAAAAATCTAAATGTCCTAGCATTTTCCTTGATTAAAATTTCTGCCCACAATCTCCTCCAACAATTCATCAAATTCCATAGCAATAATTCTATACATACCAGGGCATTCTCCTCGGGAGATGGTTCCTCCTTTGTCCCGACCAGCGTCCAGTCCGGGTCTGCCACCATGGCTCCCCTGCCCTGAGCATCCACCTTTTCACCTTGGGAAGCAGTTAAGGTATTGGGCTACAACATAAACCCCAATCATCATCATTAATGATTGATAGACAGAAATATTAACACAATTTTTTGAGAATTCCTCAAACGAATAAAATTAAAGTTAGTTTGAAATGGATATATTCTTCATACTACCTGCAAGCTGCCTTAAGGTAATTAATGTTATGACTTTATAATATTTTTTTAAAAAATACCACTTTACTATATAACTATTACTTCTTATTTTGACCGCAAAATACCTGCAAAAGCCACCTGATGATCAACAGGCCAATCGTTTCTGGAGATGCAGAACTCCAGATAAAATCTTATTCGTAACTGTAACTTATTTTACGAAAGAAATTTGCATGAGAATCCAGAGCTCATAGGTAATAATGTACATTCTTGGAAAATAAATAGGGTCAATAATGGAGGATAAATTTAGTGTACATTTTGGTTTGTAATTCAGTTTAGAGACATCAAACCTTTTGACTAACAAATTAAACTTACTAAGACAAGATATAACAGAAGGCCATTCTGAGTTAACAAAAAAGAGAAATCTGTATATAAACTCCTTATAAGACACAGCTTGCATAGCTTCAATGGGAAAATATGAAGGTTCATATACTCTGCATGGACAACTGATAAGTAGGGATGGGAAAATTTAGCCATCATGAATTTTGAGGATTTAGACACAAAGTGTCCTGGTAGAGGTAAGACGTTACAAAATACCCCAAAGTGACTGGGAAAATGACTTATGAACTCACGAAATGTCGCAAATTGTGTCCCAAAATACGAATTTTTATTTTTTTGGGGAAAATTTGAAACTATAATTTCAAACACAGGAAAAAGCATCACATTACACAGAATGATTTCAATTCGATTAAAATTAACACAAGTGGGAGTATTCCTTAGGTATGTGGACGAGTGCAGTTCCTCATAGCAAAACAAATGTTGCGATACAATCGCGGGAGGATGGCATCGCGTGTTTTTGATTTGCTGCAATACTAGGCAATATATGGCAATCTCACATCCTTACTCTGAGGGAATAACCATCTATTTGCTCTCTGAGTTGAACAACATAAGAGCAATGTATGCAATTTTTTCTTATCAACGTCACAAATGGAATATTATATTAGTAGAGGAATCTGAAGCATGCCCCTAGAACTGTTGTCATTCCGTGAGCATAAAAATCAGATTTCAGTGGTAAATTCTGAGTAGAACTGTCCGCTAGCCCGGCGCTAGCCTGATGAATGCACCCATGGGCTGCACGTGCCTGAATATCTGCTGTTTGGATCTCTACCTTTTAGCTATGTCTGTCAAATAACTGATTTTTCAGTGGCAATTGTTAAATATTGCTGCTGGCGTCTCAGAGATTCTAGTTATTTTGACGAGTTATTGTAGTGCCGAATTAAAAATTAATAAAAGGGACAGGGCTTTTCAGTATCAAAAGGATGGATTTTATTGTATCGATAAAAGTATGGTAATGTTCAAATTCTGCAATTGTCAGGTAGCTTGGGAAAGGAAAGACTCGATTGAAAAACATTGGAAATCTTTGAAGCATCTAACTGCTGCAAAATTTGGTAAGTATGGAAATTCTTTAAAGTTACAAGCATCAATCTCTGTCTGCATCAACTGCTGCCATGAAAAACCAAATTGCTCATCATTTTGGGAAGTGGGTAGTATGAAACTTTCTCAAAGCTGACATTCTTCTCTACAAATTGGAAAATGAGCACATGAAGTCATTTTTGAACGACAGAAATAGAAGGATCAACAACTTTCCTATTTCCACATGGTAATTTATTGAGACCGACCATGGTTTCATTGCAGCGTAAAATTATCAAGGTTGCTGTAACTAAACCATGGTTGGTCTCAAAGAATTACCATGTGAAAATAGCAAAATTGTTGATCTTTCTATTCCTGCGATTATGGATTTCCACAAAGTTACACCCGCTACTGTTAATTATTTTTGATTGAATTCGTTGAGGGCAAGTATACGAGAACAGCAGCTTTTTGTTAATTAACCCATTTACGGCCAACCTTGCGAAAACGCAACATTATTGAGAAATGCAAAAAAAAAGTTTCAATTGAATTTTATTCATTTAGAATTCGCTTTTTTCGATAAAAATAAGTTGAAACTGATTTTTAATGAGATTGCATTAGTAACATTTAATAAGTATTTCGATATTTAAAAAAATACTCAAAATGTGTCAATTTTCGAGTCTTCTGTTAAGCAAGATAAATAATTTCTCCTAAGAGTAACTATTCCCTTTATCAAGTTTTTTATTCGTCCATGTGGACGTAGAAATTGCAATTAACAGATATTAAAGCTTATATTTCGTCAGGGAGTCAACATTAAGCGAAAATCAGATCCGGAAAATAATTTTGCGTTTTCGCAACGTTGGCCGAATCCGATATCTATAGGCAGTTATGCAACCCGCATTACTACATATTTCCGTCTCGTAGGAATATGCCGTTTTTACTGTCAGATATAATACTACGCATTTTTATGCCTCGTATTTGACAGATATCGTCATATTTGATAATTAAAATTCTTAGATATTATATTTCCAATGAGATGCTCTATTATTTTACCTAAATCCAATATAAAATAGAGATGCATTACGGCTTGAAAGAAATGAGTCAATGTGAATATTTTTTACAGAAGATAACGTATTTTCCAGTTTTTAATTGACATTTTTAACACTACAGTTTGAATTACAACAAATAATGATTATTTATGAATTACATTAAAGCATTTCGGGTGGAATGGAACACACAACTTTGTACTTTCAATCCGAATTAGTCCTGCCTTACTTCACGATTCAGCGATATCACCGACTTCCACAACAGGATATTGGGTGAATGAAGACGATAAGGCGTAGATATGGGTCGGCAATGATTGAACCAAAACATATTTAGATTAATAAAAAATAATCTACACTTTTCAGACAATTCCTGTCTGGACAAAAATGACAGATTTGTAAATTATGACCTCAGTTTGACGACTAGAAAAATTATTACAATTCGGAATATTTGCTCATAAATTTTGAAATAATGAGCAAATGGTACCTTACTTTGGTCACTACAGTGCATAAATGTTCTTTTAAAACAAGCCTTTTAGATTTTGCTTTTAACTTTGGTGCTTATGTTATTCAGACGGTTTTAGGGTTCAACCAGGCGATAGAAAATTACTTCTATCGACATTTAAACTTGGAAGCAAGTGTTATTCTGGAATTTCTCAAGATTATCCCTGATCCCTCGAATCATCGTATGTTTTTCAATAACTTCTTTTCATTTTGAAGACTATTTATTGTTTTGAAAGAAAAAGGATTATTTGTCAATGGAACCATCCGTGAAAATACGAGTAAATACGTATAACGGAGGAGTGCCTGATAGAATATAATAAAACCATCGACGTGAAACCGAGAGGAACATGAAAACAAACATTTGATAAAGCCCAAGGTTTTAGTATTGTTCGATGGAATGATAAATAGATTGTCCCTGTAGACAGCAATACAAGTTTTTCGCTTCCATTTGGCACAGGGAAAAGTTTCAGAAGAAAAAAGAAAATATTATTTGCCATACTATTCCATGTTAATAAAAGAAAATACCATTCGTGTTATTGGGGAGTATAGTAAATACATGGGAGGTGTGGACCTACTTGATAATGCAAATGAAAATTACCGCACTAGAATTCAGGGGAAAAACGGTCCTAGCTTATCAACTTACTGGACAGCGTTTGCACTAACGCTAGGAGATTGTACAGGTTATGCAACGGAAGTAAATTTCACCGGTAGACTCCAAATCGTATCTAGCAGGGACGCATCTAAAAAGTGAAGTGAATAAGTCAGTAGATGACGTACCCCTATACAATTCGCGTCCATAAACATAGAAAAAGTTAGGCCATATCATTCATCGCGGATTCGTGAAGCATGAAGGGACGAATTTGGCCAGAGAGTTAAAAAAAATTCAGTAGTTGCCGAAACAGTGTAAAAGCCAAACCATGTTTGAATGTACGAAATTTTGTTCCATTGCACCCAAAATGCTTGAGTATTTCATAATTAGCCATTCATTTTTGTAATTCAATCTGCAATGATAAAATTAAAGTCAATGAAAAATGTGAAATACATGCTCTTCTGAGAAAATTTTCGCTTTGACTTATTTCTTTCAAACCGTAAAGCATGTCTATTTTATAGTGGATTTAGGTCAAATAACAACAACATCTCGTTGGAAACATAATATCTAAGGATTTTATTTATCCAATATGACGATATTTGTCATATACGTGGCATAAAAAGGTATAGGATTATATCCGACAGTAAAAACAGCATATTCCTATGAGGCGGCAATGTATTGTAATGCGGGTTGCATAACTGCATACAGATACCTGATTCGGCCAACGTTGCGAAAACGCAACATTTTTTTTTTACCATAAGCAAATTTTTTTGAAGGCCCATATTTTCAATTTACCTTATTTAGCATGTTATTAGGTCAATTGAAAAGAAAAAATTATATATTTTCAAGTATTTCTTTACTCGGCCGGTAATGGGTTAAGTCAAAGCATTCTAATCCTTTCCATAGTCATAGGAAAACTAACATTTTATTTACCGCTGTGAATAATTTTACCTCGCTACTGGTGCTGGAGAAATTACCTACATTTGCCAACTAAGGGACAAATATATTCCTGATCTAAAATACAACACGAAGACTCAACTGAAGGACAAGTAGCTGATAGTTTTTTGTGATAAAACAATGGACAAGAGAGAAAAAATGTTTTTGTGATCTTGCTAAAAATTGTTGAACTGCTTGATAGTGCATTGGACATTTTAGTTGGTGACGTGTGTACTTTGGAAACAGCTAATTCAAAAACATGTTCAAGAGCAATTTTAGACACAATGAAGAAGCATGAAATACCACCCGATAATGTAGCAGCATTAGTGTCCGACTCTGCTCGCTACATGACAAAATGTTTTCATGCAATGGAGGATTTGTTGTCAGACAATGTTCTGATAATTCAGTGCTGGGCCCATAAACTTAATTTAGTACTGTATACTCTTGTAAAAGATCTGCATATTTTGCATCAAGTAGTATCCAAAGTGAGGATGCCATTCCTTAACACATGAAAAAGGAAGCACCTTTATAGAAAACATATCTGAATACAGCCTACCCCGAATCAGCAAGTGCCACTATTTCCTCAGCCATTTTTAACCAGGTGGAGCTCCTGGTATGAATCAGTGGCATATCTTGCAACACAAGCAAAGGACATTGTAGGGTTTATGCACAGTAAAGATATGACAAGAGACAATGCTGGGTTGATTTTATCTGTAGTATTTCATAAGAAGATTAGGAAGCAATCCAAATACAGGCTATGTTCATCACAGAATATGGCAAACACTTTGTTGAAATGACCACATTTCTGGAAGGACACTCACAGCCACCTGTACCTATTCTAGATGGGCAGCTTAGGGGATTTCAGCAAGCACTTGAACTCATTGCATGAAGGAGTTAGGGGAGCAATGTTATTAAACTGCTAGAGGATTGTGGAAGGACAGTAAGTAGGGGAAAATGAGTGCAGTCCTGTCCAGTGCAGCTTCCCATGCTGTAACCAAGCCACTGGAGTTCCGGGCTAATGATCCCACTTCACAGTTTTGTAAGTATATCAATCTATTTGACCCAGCCAAATGATTATCACTGAGAACTTGAGCAGAAAATTAAGAGAATAAGTTTGTGTTCCAAACTGGATGATATTGATGTAATGCCATGTTACAAAGAACTGAAATCTTCTGTGAAGAATCCTGTAACTGGAAAGCTAAAGGTAGATGTTACAGCAGTATTGCTAGGGATGTCACTAACATTTCCAACAATTAGTAAAGCTGTGTTAAAATCAATTTGGATTTCTTGCCTAAATTTCGACTGTGAACGGTTCTTTTCTACATACAAAAGAGTGTCGGGTGATAGACGTCATCATTTAGCTCAAGAGATTCTAGAACTTTTTATTGAAGTATACTTTGAAGGTTGAAACAAACAAAATATAGTAGATCATGTAGTGTAAGTATGCAAAATGTTGAGTGGCATTGATTCTCAGTTATCCTCGTGGCTTGATTTGACTCTACAGTGTTACCTATATATAGACATAGACATATATAGATATAGGGTATATATAGACCTTGGAAAGCCAAAATGGGTACCTTGATAATGACACTACGTGTCGAAACCGGGTCGGTAGTTTGTTAATAAAAAAGTGTGTGGAAGTTAACCATTTTATTTTATCATCATGATTACCTATGTTATTCTAAATCCAGTGGGATTTGTAAAAGAAGTAATTGAGATTAAAATTTACATATTAGAAATAATTAAAAATTACTAACCACACTAAACAGATTGCAATTTTTACACATGTCACATTCCCCATTTCACTACCGACAGGTATTACAACGTACTTTTAAACTGAGATCCACTTTCGCGGTTACACCACTGAGGTGATTGTCTGCAGTCATGACATAGCTACAAGGGAAGTGTCACATAACCGAGATACATTTGGTTAACCTATGGTACTGATCCTTTTCTAGGTTTCGAAATAAAAAATAATGTAAGTATATATTTAAACATGCAGTTTTTGAGAAAACACCAAAATGTCTATTTCAAAGAACCGAATTTCCAATTTCAAAGTGCGGCTTTTCTCCCTCTCAAACCACCAGAAAACTCCTATCCCTACCTATAAGTGGTGTTTTCTTGAGATATTTTTACATCCAGGGACTAAATAAAAATTTGCAATGCAATTTAAGTAGAACATCATTCGTTTTCCAGGAAATAACTGAACCATTTACAACTTATTTGCTGAAAAGGTATAAGACAATGCTTTCAAACAGTGAAGTTGTTTCAGGTGGAAAAGGAATATATCCATGATAAAAAATAACAAGCAAATGATAACGTCACCACTTTGAAGTATAAATCAACTACTTACCATGACTTCAATAATATGTGATTTTCATGTTTCTTAACCTTACAAACAAACTGATATGCTACGCTACACAAAGCAGAGTAACCAGTTCATTGATAAGCCACAGAAAGTCTGGCAACCAGTGATGGATGAAGCCAGAAAGAAATATCAATTGGAATAGTAAAGGCACAGGGAGCATTCTACAAAAAAATGATCTGCTCAAAGCTGAGAATTCAAATACAGAGGTAAGGAAACAATGCATCAGATTCTAAGTATAGAACACATTTATAAATGGTGGATTCAAAATTTACAGCTGCAGAACAGTAAAGAGATAATCGTGAGTTCAAATTTCTACGCAATATTGCTTTGATGATCTCTATTTTCAAAGCAACTGACCTCTTTCATTTTCTCTTCAAGGTTAATGGTTTTTCTTGATAACTTATTGATTTTTTTACACCCATTCCTATTTTTGGCCATTGTTCTCTTGGTTTTCCCTCTGTATGGCTCTATCAAAACCACCTACTACTGCACTGTATTCCTGTGACACAAAGGGCCTACCACTGCTGGGAGGAAATGATGCCAATGTGTTTGAAACTAAAGCAGACCCTTTATGTGTTGATACAATTCATACACAATTCGGCCACTACTCCATTTCTCCCGCGTGAATACCAATGACCTCAAAGGCTTTAGCATAGATCCTCTACCTGGAAGTAAATCGCCTGATAATCTATGATGGCAAAAATTACATCTCATACCGTATTGCTTAAAAACAACTCATTTACACTAGCTCCACGTATAATTAATGATCTAAATTAACTATTGTCATTCTGTTAAGGAGAGGAGATAAATTACTTCGGTAGGCCGACTATCTAGACCCAATGACAAGTAATGCTTTTGTCCATTGCACAGCAATGGATTTCAATTAATATTTAAACAAAGAAGATTTGAGGCAAGCAATAGCATTAAAATGCGTAAAATGATAGCACTTTTATGTGTAATGAGCGCAAGTTCATGTGTTATCATGAGAGTGATAAAGTTTTTTGATTAGGCTACACTGCATTTCGATGTTTCCCCAAGGAACGAACTTGCACTACATCCAAATTGCGCTATAGGAGGCATGGGTGTACATCCATCCGAACCACAAATTTTCTATGGCAGTGGCAAAATACCAATAGCAATACAATTACAACATTACAAATACATTTTCCTTATACTTTTTTGGACACATCGTGCGGAAAAAATGAAGAAAACCATGGCACGGGGAAAAAGCCGACTTTGTGCAACCTGCATCATGTGTCTATCCTGCTGTGCAGTTGACAGGAGGAGGAAAAACGGAAGCTGCACAGGGGGATTATTTTGAGTTTTACATGGTCAGCATTGAAAGTGTTAACATCACTAAAAATTGATATCTTTTGGCTATCAACCTGCATCGCCGATGTCCAACACTCAATTCAAAAATGATAAAGAAGGTCTAACATGTCCCTCGTCCCCAAAGTGAATTACTCTTCACATTCATCATAAAATCCAAATATGCAACAATTTGATTCCCCTGAACATCAATCTCTCATAAGGAATGCGAGTTATGTAGTTGAATCTGGCTAGCAGCTATATCATGATGTCACGGTCAATCTGTTTCACTGTACCTAAGTCAATAGTTCTCAGTTTAACTCTCAATTCCTACTATCCCCCCTTACGCTCCATGGTAAACTGAAGTGAAACTGTGTTTGTATGATCACATAACAAATGACTGCTTAGTGCCGAGATGACAGAGAGCTTACTTGCTCAGTGAGCAAAGTTGAGCAGCAAGTTTGGAAAAATACACCAAATGAGTTCATTACATTTAATTAAAATGATTCAAACATGAAAGCATTTCTGTAGTTGTTCATGACTGAACAGGCAAGGCAACATGCAATACGTTTCTGCTGAGAGGCATAAATTAATGATGCATGAAGGAATGACACTGTGTCATAGAAAAGTTAAATTACACTTGGCAAAAGTACACTCACCAGGTCATCAGTGGCCAATGCATCTGAGGCATCACTTGAGATTCCAGCTGGATGTGACGTGTCGAGAACAGGAGAGTTCCCTTCACTCAGAGGGTCTTCACTCTCATCTTTCACATGAAACTAGAAGAGAATAATGGGCATCACTCAATAAAGGCCAAACAATAATAACCTCGTTTGATAATGAAAACTCCTCTTTTAATTGAGACCACTCCAGCTGGCCAAAATACTCATGAGATTCTTGCGACTCACAGAAAAAACTCTAGAACATTTATGTCCAAATAGGGAGGGGAGAGCTATGCCACCAACATCACATGGTTATAATGAGAGTATTGGCCACTTACAGTAAGGGCACAGCAGTGGGAACGATACATCGAGGTTCCACTGTATATTGAATTGTCTTCATCAATTCCTCACCTAGGTTTATAAAAAGGATCCACAATAGTTTATGATGGTTCCTCAGTTGAAATAATGGAGGATGATGGCTTGAACAAATTGAGGGCAATCAAGAGACAGCCTTGTTAGAGCCATCACTAATGGCTTGAACAGAGATTTGACAAGGGTATCTAAAATTACACTCCACGGGATAAGAGACATTTCTGTCAACAGATTATCTATGCTGTACAACTGCTATTGACTTGCATGAAAAAACATTTGCATGGTTCCACTTCCTGCCTCATGTGTCACTACTAGAAAGAACATCTGAAGATTGCATTATGCCACTGACTTCCCACAAAATACTTAAAGTTATAACAGACACACCCCCATTCCTCATACAACCGAGAAATTTGTAAAACTGAAGGTGATTAGACTTAGTTTTCACTTTGAGTGAGATTATAACTTACCAACTTATCGTCCCTGGGCAATAAGCAGTCTGGCACAGGAATGTACACTTCAGTCATTTGGGCTGAGCATGCGAACTCTGAAGTGTTTTCAATGACATCTTGAATGCAGTCCTCAGTCTCCACACAAGGCTCCGACTCATCATCTGACCCTCCTCCTTCAAAACTCTGAGGAAAAAGTAACAGGGATAAACCTTTATCTCTTAAAAACAAAAACATGGGATACTCAAAGCATTACGGAGAAGAATGTTACACGTATTGCCTCTGCTATTATATAAAAATAGCTTGGTCTCCGCATGCCTGTTTATCAAATACGGAAAATCTACAGCGCAAACTGAAAAAAAAATTAAAAGGAAGATCCCTGACATTCCAAGTTCTCACAGGGTCCTTTATAAAAATCTTGGGGACAATGGAAGCTGCCCCTTCACAGCAAAATACACGACAGAGAATGGAGATTATTCAGATGTATCATTTTTCCATTTTTTCAAATCATGAGAAATCAAATGAGAGACTAAGATTAATTTTTTTTGCAGTTAATCAAGTTTCTTATTCTTGCACTCAATTTGCTTCTGCAACTATCATTTTTGTAGTAGTAGCTGTTAAAAGGCCAAAATAACTATTTATTCTTTTCTCAACAGTAGAATCATGTAAAAAAAAAAGGGGAGCATGTTTTCAATGTATTTGTTATGTTCTCTTACCTCTTGTTAATACTCAAAAATAAATTCTGGAAGAGAATACAGGGTGTGATATTTATGCAGAAAGAAAACAGACCTCAAAATCATCTTCTCTTCCAAAACTATTTCATGAAATGGTTTTTTAAATTACCCTGTTATTAATATTCTTAAAACATGTAAAACCAATCACACAGCAATTATGTTTTTATAAGTACAAATGCAAATAATTTTAAAAAGGGCACTAAGAGAAATGGTTCTAGCCAAATATGCTGTGATTTAAATAATCAAAGTTGATGCAAATATAAAAATTATATTCCAATATTGGAAAATAGTAAACTAAATAAAAATAAACTTAACAAATACAGAAAAGATATACCAAATCAAAATTCCTAATTTTCTTTCTAATTTTACATTTTTGATGAAAACGTTTTATGGGTTAATCTTTCCGCACTAAAATTAATTTCTAATGCTTTGCCAATATTGCCTTCATTGTAACCACCATCTTTTCATACAAGATGACTCGAAAATAAACAATCAATTTCCGAAACTTCGCAAAGATATTTTTAGTTATACATAACCATAGCCTCATGAGATCATGGTTAAAGGTAAGAAAGAGGCCCCGAGCTAAAGAAAGATAATATGTTTACGTGCACATGTGACTTTATTTGACAACGCATTGACAAACCAATTTATGGGTCTCTGACACTTCAATCTTTAGCAGCAATTCGTCAGGGATTTTTTGTTCACTTTAACATGCTCCGATTACCTAATCATATACTTAAAAAGGTAGCGTGGTATAGCACAGTGGGTAGATTGCCTTTTTGAGTTGATAAATATTGAATTTGAATGCTTTACTTTCCTAGTAGTTTAGCACACACTTAATTTTACCAGAAGACAAAATGTCTTCAATCGTCGCAACTGTAACACCAACTGCAACATTAATAGGACCTTGCCTAGGATTGACGGGTAGGGAAAAACCATTTACGAGAAATTGGACTTGTTACACTTTTCCGTAAACCGTTTCGCAAAATGCATCTTTGTTGATTCCTACTGCTGTCGACATAAACCAAAGAGTTTCACCTTTAACTCTGTAATACTTAAACAACACCAGTCTTCAAATAAGAAATTACGATAAGTACTCACCTTGAAGCAACTTGTCGGCAAACTTTTTCTCAGAATGGCGTTTGATTCTAAACAAATCTTTTTGAAAACACTGAATTCCGTAAGTTTCTTCAAACACAGTGGACACATGGTAGTGGGCAGTCCATCTCCCACAGCAACCTGAGATGTTAATAAACAAGTTACACATCAATAGAGTTTGGGATTAAAACATAAAATGGAGTAAGCACCATTATAAAGAAAATCGATTAAATTTAATGTGCTACTTACTTGTAAACCAACTAAATCGTGTAGGGCATCCTTCACAGTTATTTTGCATGCTACATTCGAAGTGAATATGCTGTAATAACAATTATGCTTCTCCCTACAAAGTCTGCAAAGGTCTAATTCTGGATTCCCATCTGAAGATTCAGTGAAAATCCCGATGGTGCGACTCATGTTGTCGATTTAAAATCTCATTCACTCTTTCAATCAGGTTTATCGTCAAAGAAATCATCTACTCAGCATTGACATAGATCACATAATCTAACAAGGAAACTACATTCACTAAGATGATGAGTGAAAATGAAATACATTAGAAAGCTCAACGAAAGGAACACAAAAGCCAACACATGATGAATCGATGGAAAGATATATCACGACTCAATAGCATGGATTGAGAAAATTTTAAACAATTTATCACACGACTGTAAATTCTTCGGACAAACATCCACGACAAGATTATCCACAATGTTAACTTGTTATTATATGACTATACAATCAACCTCTGTATAGAACCGATGTTTTCTAGTTGCCATTTTATCCGCCAAGAGCGCACCTATAGAGCAGGCCAAACATCCGTGTTTGAAGAGTAATTTATTTCTATTTCAAAAAATAAAGGACCATTTCATTATAAATTCGTCAAATTTTCGATTGATTGTAGTGTAAAAATGTTAGGTTAAAAGTTAATCAATGACTTGGCAAGAAACGAAGTTTAAGCCCAACTTCGGCGTCCACAGGTCACAGTACATCAACAGCCTTTAAATATGAGAAAGAGTTCAAAATTCTTAAATGTAGAATTAAAAAGGTTTTAGAATATTTTTTTCAAATAATGTAATTAACTAGCATAAAATATCACTTATTGTTGGAAATATTTCATTTCTCGTTTTTAGGCCTGCTACTTACGCAATCCCCTAGCGGTGTAAAATGCAAATGAAGTCCGGTAGGTAAACTAAATCTTGCTACCATGGTCAGAGTTAGGAAGTCTACGAGCATGGTGTCCGTGTAAAATATTTGCTGTCTTTTCTGTCGAAAAGCGATTTATTTTTTTTAGGTCCAATGTAAATGTGAGCTTTTTGTGCACTTTTCCTTGATTATTCTGAAGTTTTTGCGCTGGCGTAAGTCATAGAAATGAACGTAATGTATTAGAAATTTGCAAATAACTGAGTGCGCTGTGGATGGTTTGTTTGAGGAGTGAACTGGTTTTACAGATAGAATGAGTTATTGCTGTGAAAACATGAGTATTATCACTGGGAATTTATCTGAGTCTTCAGAAAGGAATGCTGAGGGTACTCCGTGCAGACTTTGCATGAAGAAAAATGATTATTGTTTCAACATATTCTTTTCAATTGCAGGAAGCCAGATAACTGGAAAGGATGCCTAAGGCGATTTTGTTGACTTACAAGTAAGTGAGGGTTAAGATTTCACTGATCTCCGTAGTTATTGTTTTATTCCGTTTTATGGGCATGTTTTCCACAGAAAGTCTGATCTCTTGCATATGTTTCATTCCTTTCGTAGGTTGCTGTTGGAGATGACCTGCCTGCCAGCCCACTGTGCTTGAAAAGGCTCATCGAATTCAATGATTTCATAAATATTTGTCAGAAATCGGTCGGAATACTGAGAAACCTTTCGTGTAGAAAGTACCTCAGGGTGAGTGCATCTTATTTTTTTTCATTGGAAGCCTCGTATAACTTTCAAATAATGTGAACTCATTCACGTAACCAGATATTAACTTGTTCGTGTTAACTTAACGTTTAGCCCGGCCTTAATAGTTTAAAGTTCATATAGACTGGAATGAAATTTTTAATAAATGTTTGTACTTGTGGTTTCAACAGATTATAGCAATAACTTGAAAATGTAATTAATTGTGTATACGATTACGAAGTATACGACGGGCAATGTATTTGTTTGCACGGCACATTAACACGTACGGGTTAATGTTTAAATGTATGAACACGAGAATGAACGCCAAAATACACCGTGTAACCACCCAACTTGTGCGAATGCATGCACAGAAAAGAGAACTTGTTCTACTTTGGTTCATGCATTCGTAAATTTACCGTTCTGGTCCACAAAAATCATTCATGAAAACGTGCATTAACTCATACCTGTTAATGCATCGTGTAAACAGGCCTAAATGCTTAGTGACTTCATCAATTTATTACATGAAAAAATAACTGAAAAGCACTTCTTATTAAAGAACAAAACTTAATGTAGCATTAAATTTGTTAGTTAACAATATTGAATGTTATGACAGGACCTCGCCAATGATCGACGGAGCAGTGAAAAAAGTCCAATTTTCCTCATAGTGTTTCCGAATCCTGACGAGGCATTAATTAACTCGCAGTTGGTACCTGAATGGTGACGACCGAAGTCGCTTTTTATTTTGGTATAACTAAGTGTTTACAATTCATTCAGTCATAAAAGTGATACATTTGAATTTACCAATGACCAACTCATAACACACATAAATGAAAGTGAAGAATTTTGAGGAATATGTTCTCGATGTATTTTTTTGCCTCTTACCTACTCTTTGATTTTAGAACAGAATAATTCAGCTGCAAAAAATATCGGCAATACACGAATTTTGGGCAAATGACGATCGGAGCGCACAAAGACAATCGTCCTTATGTAGGGTTCTAGTCAATAAGCTTGAAATTCTTTTAAAATATTTGCTGTTTATCCTGCTGCTATGTGATTTCTTTTTGAGGTCCTATTTAAATGTGAGCTTATTACACCCTTTTCTTTGATAAGTCTAATGTTTTTGCATTGGTGTATGCCATGGAAATGATATTAATGTATTAGGAATTTTGAAATCACTGAGTGATACGTGGATGATTTGTTGGAGTGAACTGATTTAAAGAATGAATGAGTTATTGCAGTGAATGCACGAGTATGATTTCTCGGAGTCTTCAGGAAATCATTCCGAGAGTACCCCGTGCAGACTCTGCATGAAGAAATACGATTATTATTACCATGTATTTACCTCAATTGTTTCAAGCGAGATAACTGTCGAGGATGCCTTACATGATAAAGTCGAATTAAAGTAAGTGACGGGTTACATTTTATTTATGTCCTTAGTTCTTTTTTCATTGCGTTGTATGAACTTATTTTCTACGATAGGTCCAAAGTCTATGGCATATGTTTTCATTGATTCCTTAGGTTGCTGTGGGAGATGGCCTGCCTGGCTCTTTATGTCCACTGTGCTTGGAAAAGCTCATCGAATTCAATGACTTCAGAAATGTTTGTCATAAATCGGACGCAGAACTAAGAAAATGTTCGTGTATAAATTACTTAAGGGTGAGTGCATCTTATTTTTCATTGGAATTCTAGTGTAACTTACAAATAATGTGAAATCATTCAAGTAAGTAGATATTAACTTGTTCATGTTAGTTTACCGTGTAGGCAAGCCTTAATAGTTTCGCGTTCATATCGACGAGATTGAAAACTTTAATAAGATGTTTGTATTTGTGGGTTCAACAGATTAAGATAATAACGTGAAAAAGTAACTTAATCATGTATTTGACGGAGCCTCAATGGGCAAGGTATTAAGATATATGTCTGCATCAAATTAGTACATGCAAAATTTATTAAAAAGCATAGGATGCAAAATTTGCTATCAGGATTTTTGTTTAGGAAAAAAAAAAGTTAATGGGGCATTGAATTAGTTCATTAGCAATATTAAATGATATTAAAGGACCTCGCCTATGATCGACGGAATAGTGAAATAAGTCCGATTTCCCATGTAGTGCTTCCGATTTTGGTTATTCAGTGGTGAGGACTGCAGACGTTTTAGTTGAAAGAACGAGGCAAACGTCGAGCGGAACACACACGTCTTTATTGCTCGGACGACAGACAAGAATAGAGAACAAGGCTTGATGTGCACAGCAGTACACGAGAGAATGATACATGATAAATGAACAACGAAATGCCACTGGAGTGTAAACTCAACACTCCCTCTCACTATAGGGACATTGGCAGTGAATTAAATAACAATTTATGCAAAACAAGAAATCAAGACAGTCCCAAACAGTTTTTAGTTTTGAATGTTTAACCTTGCATAGACTTTTAGTCATAATATCTGCCACCATTAGATCAGTTTGTAGGTACTCCACATTCACTACATTTTTCTCAATTAATTCCCTAGTGAAATAATATCGAACATCAATATGTTCTGTCCTTGCATGAAACACTGGGTTTTGGCACAATTTGATAGCACTTTGATTGTCACAATAAATTTTTACAGTTTCCACGACATCTTACTACTCCGACATTAGGTATCTAAGGTATACAGCTTCTCGAGATCCCTCGGAGAGCGCCACATACTCGGATTCAGTGCTTGAAAGAGCAACACATTTCTGCTTTTGGCTTCTCCAGGTGATGGCAGCTCCAGCAAATTTATATACAAAACCAGTGCATGACCTTCGATCATTATGATTACCAGCCCAATCAGCATCGACATAGCCAGCAATGCTTTTGCCTGTTGGCTTAAACACAAGTTTTTCATTTGAAGTTTGCTTTAAATATTTTTGTACTCTCAAAGCACTCCTCCAGTGCTCACTGGAAAAACAAATGTTAAATTGACTTAAATAATTTACAGAAAAAGATATATCAGGACGTGTACAAACAGATACATACATTAATGAGCCAATTAAACATTGGTAAGGTACATCAGGTTTAGGTAACATTGGGTCATTCTTTTTCAAATTAACATTTACTTCAAGTGGAGTGTTTATTGGTTTAGCATCTTGCATCCCGAATCTGTTTAACAATTCCTAAATGTAATGGCTTTGATCCAAAGAGATGCTACCATCAAATTTATTCTGAGAAATTCTCATGCCAATGCATATTTTTGCTCTGCCCAAATCCTGCATTTTAAATTTCTTCATTAATTATTCTTTAATGACATCTGTTTCCTTTTTATCATTGTGAAACAATAACAAATCATCAACATATAATGCAACAATTAAAATACTAGTACCATCTTTCTTAAAATAAACACAAGCTTCGTGCCTAGACTGAACAAAACCTAGCTCAATCAGAACATTATGAATAGTTTCATTCCATACCCTGGAAGATTGCTTCCGACCATACAAAGCTTTGTGCAAGTGTGCCACACTATTTGTGGATTCATTGCATTTCACACCATCAGTCAATTCCATGTATACAGTTTCATTTAACTTCCCGTTGAAAAAAGCAGTTTTGACATCAAGATGATCTATCTGCAAAGATAATTCTACTGCTCTCCCAATTAATAGTCTCAATGTTTCAACACGAACTACAGGTGCAAAAGTTTCCTCATAATTGATACCTTGCATAAACCCCTTCGCAACTAATCGAGCTTTATATCGATCAGGGTTCACATTTATTCCCTTCTTCAATTTGAAAACCCATTTACAAGGTACTACCTTTACTCCCTCTGATCTAGGAACAATAGACCATGCACCATTTTCAGCTAGGGACTTTAAATCATCTTGCATGGCCGCATGCCATTTGTCTCCATCTGGTCTAGAGAGGGCTTCTCTTGAGGACAGTGGATCAGTTAACAGATTCAAATCCTGAACATTGTAAGTAACAAAATCAGGGAAGACCTTTGATTTTCTCTCTCTCAAGGGATACCTCCTTTCAGAAAGTGTGTCTCCCTCTGAAGACATTTCAGCTCCCATTTCCCCTTTAGTATTATGGTGTAACAATTCCATTACGGGCACAAAATTAGAGTTATCAGACACATCATCACTTTGTTCATTATTTTCGTCAAAGATAACGTCTCTGGCAACAATAACGTCATTATTGCTATTCATCAGCCTGTAGCAGCCAGAGATATCAGCATAACCTACAAATCTATATTGCTCACTCTTTACATCCCATTTCTTTCTCTTAACATCTAGTATATGAACCATTGCCTTACACCCAAATACTAAAATTTTGAATGTTTGGCCTTCTACCAGACCATAGCTCTTCAGGAGTAATATTAGTGAGGGCAGCATGAGGGGACCTATTCTTTATGAAGACTGCAGTATTGCAAGCTTCTGCCCACAAATACTTGGGACATTCAGTATCATGTAGCATGGTTCTTGCAATTTCACAAATTGATCTATTAGCACGCTCAGCAACTCCATTAAGTTCAGGTGAATAGGGAACTGTGAGAACATGCATGATTCCATTTGAAGTCAAGAAATCTTTTAAATTCTTATTGACATATTCACCTCCATTGTCAGATGGCAATGTCTTTATTTTTCGACCAGTTTCTGTTTCAACTCTGGCCTTAAATTTTATAAAAACTTGAGTGACTTCATCTTTGCTTTTCAAAAAATAAGCAAATATTTTGCGTGAATAGTCATCAATGAACGTTAGCATAAATTGAGCACCATTAACTGATTTTACCTCCATTGGTCCGCAAACATCGCTATGAATCAATTCCAAAAGAGCACTTGATCTGCTACCTTGAGAATGAAAGGGTTTCCTTGCCTGTTTCCCTTTACAACAGCTTATACATGGACTCTGGATACCACTCGTAAAATCATAGCCATCCACTATCTTGGACAACTGCTTCATTCTTTCTGGACTCATGTGACCAAGTCTCCTGTGCCACAACTTCGCTGAAGCATTACCTTTAACAGATTCTACATGGTTAACATTAAAATTTTTCATAGGAAGCTTTTCATTTAATTTGTATAAACCCTCCACTAGTGAATCAGTTCCACTGACTCTGCCACATATAGATACATTGTTTTTATGATAGATATCACATCCCTTTTCAGAAAATACAAGAATTAAGACTTTCTTAGCCATTTGGGATATTGACAATAAATTAGCTGAGAGACCAGGCACCAGCAATACATTATTAACTGTAATAGCACCATCATCAATATGAACATTTGACATACCAATTCCCTTACAATCTAAGGTATTATCATTTGCAAAACTTACAGTTAATCCTTCTCTGGGAATAAATTTCTTCAGAAGATGTCGTTGGTTTGACATATGTTCAGTACAACCAGAGTCCAAATACCAACCGATTTTTCTTGATGATACGCCCATCGCTGTCTGGAAAGCTGAAACCTTCTCTTTATAGTCCCGGGAAGGCTGGCTCCTCACGATGGTACGGCATTCGGAACCCTTGTTCCCAAATCTTTGGCACTTGTTGCACTTGTATTTCCTGGAATTCGTTGTTCTCCTCTGCATCTGCGCGGGCTCGGATCGGCTGTACTGATGCTTCCCGTGGTTCTTAACTGCTAAGGCTGCTGCCTCCGCCTTATTTTCTCCTCGCCTAGCATCCTCTGCCAATAGCCTTGACTTGACGAATGCTGATAACAGGGTCTTCCCGCAGTTGTCAAGGGCCGTTGAAAGAGCATCATACGACTCACCAAGACCGTTAATGAGCACGTAGGCAATTAGCTCATCGTCAGTGTCGTAGTTCATATCTGACAACTTATGAACCACCGACATGACACCACCAACATACGCCTCCATATCTGGGTAGTCTTGGAGCTTTAACATGCATAATTTCTTCAGAAGAAGTCTCTTACCACTCGCGTCAGAAGGTGCAAAAGTATTTCGAAGCGAATCCCTTGCTTCTTTGGTGGTTTTTGCCTTCCTCGTGTACGAATACAGCTCTGGACATATCATAAGTACTATTTTTGACAGAGATTTCTTATCAAGTTTCGCGGAATAGTCTTTCTCTGGTATTTTAACCCCGGCAACATAATCCTACAATTCTTCATGCACAAGGTACATCTCCATTGAAGAGGCCCACGAGTTATAGTCATTCATGCCCGATAATTTTTCAATTGCTGGCGCAGTATTAGTAGCCATATTATGAAAAATGCGGATTACAATGCAAGCTTCACTCAAAGAAACCAATGACTACGGAATAAACGCAAGTTTGGCCTATAACGATCACTAATGCAGTTTGAGGCTGTCTGGGCTCATAACCTGTTGAAAGAACGAGGCAAACGTCGAGCGGAACACACACGTCTTTATTGCTCGTACGACAGACAAGAACGGAGAAAAAGGCTTGAAGTGCACAGCAGTACACGAGAGAATGATACATGACAAATGAACAACGAAATGCCACTGGAGTGTAAACTCAACAGTTTTTTCTTTTCGTACAACTATGTGTTTAAAATATAATCCTAGCATAAAATTATTGGGTAATTGGAATTCAACTATGACCTACGAATTATGGAAATCAATAGATACGAATAATTTTTTGGGATTTGTTTTTGATATCTTTTTCTTGCTTTAAGCCTCCTGCTTGGATTTAAATTTGAACTCTTGAAGTTTAGGTGATTTACAGAATCATATTTGCGGACGTTTTCAAAGTTCATTTGCCAGTTTAAAGTTGTATTAAATTTTAAGAGATGAGAGAAATGCATAAGTAGACAAGTACTAAAAGGTAAATTAGCTACTCAAAAAGCATCGAATAAAATACTTAAACAAAAAGATTAAAATTTCTAAAGCATACTAAGAAAAATGATTTAACACACCATGGCTATTTAGTGTACTTGTCCGTTGTTATGTTAAAATATTATATATTTGGTTTTTTTATATTTGTATGATATTTGAGTGATTTGATAACAATATTATATGCTAAAATTGTCAGAGGTTTATAATTTTTTTATGTGCTTGATTATAAAAACCTTTATTCAAATTATTTTATGGTAAATATTTTTTTTTACATAATAGGGTAGTTTCATTCAATAAACACAACGAAAGGCATTGGTTGCGATTCGTTACCCACCATTAGTGTATTCATAATACACAAATTATTTGATTTTTCAAATACCGGTTTAGACGAATGGCAAGGGTCAAATTTTATCCTCAATTGAAAAAGGCCAGATTGGCGCCCAGCCGATTCCAATCCAAGGTTTTTCGCGCAAAGGATTTTCGCGCATAATCCTGTGTCGCAAAATCCTGTCTCTGAAAAATCCTGTCTCTGAAAACCCTGCCTCTGGAAACTCAGCCTCTGGAAACAGCCTCCGAAACAGCCTCCGAACCAGCCCCGAACCAGCCTACCTGCAATGCAAGACTTATATAGGACTACTGCGGAGAAATACTTCTCCTTGGCAAGCAAGGGGAAATCGGTGCTAAGGCCTTAGTATTGCACTTGGAGTGAGAAGTTTTACCATTGTCCTATCACAAACTCTCTCTCCCTCCAACACCTCACCCCAGTATCTCCTTCCCCTCCATGTGTTCCAATGAACTATCCCTCTGATTCCTCTGATGTCTCCAACCCAGAAGTTGAGGGGAAAATTCTGGGTGCTGCTGTTGTCTCAAAACCAGGGAATGGTGTTTTGCGGAGCGGCCGTTTCTGCAGGGGCAGTGACGCATCAGTGGGCGGTTGTTGAATTCGCCTGGCTACCCCTCCACTCCCTGGAAGAAGCCCTCCCCTCAAATGCTGTCTCGCCTTGCATAGGCGAGCTCTTTTTCTGGTCGTGACCTGCTGGGAGTCACATGTCTTGTGGGGCATGAGATTTTTAGAGCAATTTTCTGCTGGTAATGTTTCCTTTGGGATCATGAATTTACTATCATTGTTTTCTGTAATACTTCTGATTTTTTTGAATACTCTACTTTGAATAGATATCGTTCGGTAATAACTCGTAAATTATTTTTTAATTCCTTTTTCTTGTGAGCTGTTTTTCTTGTTTGTGGAGTCTTTTCCCTGATCCAGCATGTGACCGACGGTTGGAGTATTTCCCTTGCCTGGACTTACGTGAAAAATCAACCAGATTTTACGACGTAACGTCACATATTGGTAGCAGAGCTGAGGTTCGATTTCCTGTCCTTTCGTCGAGGTCTCCGAGTACTGGACAATGGTGACAATTCTCCACTATTTCTCCACTTTTTGCAGTTTCTGGTTGTTTCTCCTCTTAAAAGTGAGTTATTTTATGTTCCATTAAGTGCTTTTTGGTTCGTGTGGGATTACGTGACTAGTGTTGCCGACTTTTCCTCGTGGTCCTATGCCATTTGACATTAATGTTCGTAATGCTCGTAATGTTCTTGATAGTTTGGATAGCAGCTAGTTATTCTCGCACTATTTTTGGTGATTTGACTCTTCCAGCAGAGATAGATAGTTTTAAATCTCGCTCTTTCTCTCTCTTTTTCTCGTTGTCGTCACTTCACTTTTCAAAATGCCTGGAGGTACTCACAACCCGTACGAAAAAACTTATTTAACCACGGGCGAGGATCATAAGTCTAGGGGTACGGCTAATGTGTCCGTAGGAAGTGAAGTTTCTAATAATGAACGGGAATCTTCTTTAGAAGGGGTTCCACCTCGCCCAACGCACGAGGAAAGTAGTGACGTTCACGTCTTTCACGAAATGTCTGCTTCTCAGACATTGCCAGTTTCTGAAGGGTTAATAATTGTCAAACAATTACTCAGTGATTTTCCGCCATTTGAGGTGTCAAACAGTGAGAATTGGTTTAATTTCATGTTGAAAGTTAATGAAATCGTTTCTTTGTCTTTGGTTCCTCTGTCAACGTTATTGTACCTTGTAGTATCTAAACTACCTGCCAGCTCTCGTCATTTTTGGTTGTCTATGTTAAACTTGAATCTCGCATGGTCTCAAATCACAGAAAAAGTTTGGGCTAGAATTGTTAGTGACAGAGAGTTTGATCGTTTGATCACTACGAAAGTTAAGAGATTTCAGTTCCCTCGCGAAACGCCCCACGATTTCGTGTGTTCTGTGCGTAATGCCACTCAGGTGCTGGGTTTGCAGTATTCCGAGTCTTCTATTGTGCGACTCATTATTCAAGGGTTAAATCCTTTAACAAAATCTGCAATTATGTTCTCAAATCAGCCTAACACATTTGTAGAATTGGACTCTGTTATCACGCAGGCTTCTAAACATTTTATGGACTGTGCTGAATATTCCAATACTTTCCATAGTATCTCTAGGAATACGTCTTCTGTTGCCTCTTCCAGTGCGTCTAGGGAAGTTTCTTTTCCTATTAATTGTTCTTACTGTCATAAACCTGGCCACAAAGTGAACGAGTGTCGCAAAAGACGACGATTTACTCAGCCTGCCGTGAGTTTGATGAGTGTCCGTGACAAGTGTTCGACTCGATTGCCAATATTATCTATTAATCTTCATTCTATGCCATGCCAGGCTTTAATCGACACTGGGTGTTCAGTTTCACTGTGTGATGAAGATTTCTTTGCTTCTCTGAAATGTTGCCAGAGAAAGGTTATTCGTAAGAATGTTGACGTCGATTTAATCACGGTGTCGGGGCAGCCTTTTCATATTAATTCCTCTGTCTCACTCAAGGTTCAAATAGGCAAGTTTTCTTGGAACCACGTGTTTTATCTAGCCAAAATCCCGTTTCCTGTGTTACTGGGTGTGGATTTCATTTGTAATTCAAAGATGATCATTCGTCCGACGGACGTCAGTTTTGAAAATGCCCCGAATTCTCTTTTTTCTTTTATGGACAATTGCGAAGCGTTTAAATCGGCGCCAGTTAGTAACTCGTCCGAATCACATGTTCTGTCGTCCACTGAAATCACGTTGTGTGATAAGTTGAAGGGTTTATTGTCAAAGTATCCTGATGTCATTTCTCAAGAACTGGGGGTCACATCTGTTATGACCTACGAAATTGAACTGCTAGATTCTACTCCGATTCGATCCCATCCTTATTCATTGTCACCTCCAAAGGCAAATTTAATGAAGAAGCACATCCAATCTTTACTTGATAAGAAAGTGATTGAGGTTTCCAATTCAAACTGGTGTTCGCCAGCTTTTCTAGTGCCTAAAAAGGATGGATCTGAAAGATTAGTGGTTGATTACCGTAAGTTGAACAAAGTTGTTAAATCAGACGGTTATCCTACACCTTCTGTTGAACATGCATTCCAATATCTTGCTGATGCAAAATATTTTACTGTTCTTGATCTCAATTCTGCCTTTCATCAAATACCATTATCTGAGAATTCTAAGAAATTAACTGCTTTTGTGACGCCGTTCGGAGTGTACCAGTATAATAGATTGCCATTTGGTTTTGTAAATTCTCCTCAAATATTCACTCGTCTCATTAATGAAGTATTGGGCGATTTGAAATATTCATGTGTCTACCCATATATTGATGACTTGTGTATCTATTCCAAGTCTGCTGAAGACCATGTATCTCATGTTAATGCTGTCCTCAACAAACTACGCAGTGCCGGTTTGACGGTGTGCGAGGACAAGGTTAAGCTTGGTGTGGAATCACTCACTTTTCTGGGCCATCTTATCACAAATGGAACCTTGCAAGTTGATCCTGAGAGAGTGAGACCAATTGAACAATTCCCAGTTCCCAGAAATGTGAAGGAAGTGGCCAGATTCATTGGACTTTGTGGGTTTTACTGCAAGTTTATTCCAAGGTATTCTGAAATTTCTATGCCACTGAATCGCTTGAAACGTAAAAATGTTCCTTTTCAATGGACAGCCGTTGAAAATGAGGCTTTCTGCCAGTTGAAGAAAGCTCTCACCAATCCACCAGTATTATCTTTCCCTCGATTTGACGAGGAATTTCATTTATTTGTCGATGCCAGTAATTTGGCGGTTGGTGCCGTTCTGAATCACAAAGTAAATGGTAATTTTGTCCCTGTGGCTTTCGCTAGTAAGGCACTCTTGGAACATGAACGTAAATTTTCTTCTTATGAATTGGAGTGTCACGCAATTCATTTTGGAATTCAAAAATTCAGTGTTTACTTACAAGTAAAACCATTTCACTTGTACACTGATAATGGTGCCTTGACATGGCTTTTCTCTCATCCTAAGCAGTTGGGCAAATTAGGGAGGATGGTTCTTAAATTATCCTCTTATAAATTCACTGTGCATCATGTTCGAGGATCATCTAATTCTGTCGCAGATTGTCTTTCTCGCATTCAGCCATCCTCATCTACTAATAGTCAATCAGATGTGGAATCTAACACTCATAAGGAGTCAGCTGTTCCTTATTCTTGTGTGTTACATAAATTGCCTTTGTCATTTGTCGACATTCGAAAACACCAAGAAACTGATCTCGTTCTAAAGGATATTTTCAATCAGATTAATAATAATTCCTTGAACGACAAAAACAATTTTCTGAAGGGACAGCTATTATGTTATGGGAATTCTAAAATTAAGCGAGGAAGAGCTGTTTTGCCTACGGTCTTGAGGCCTATGATTTTTCAATATTTTCACTGCTCTAGTATGTCTGCTCACTTGGGCATGGCTAAAACTTATGATAAGATTAGCAGACACTTTTGGTGGAAGGATATGAAAAAAGAGGTTTTTGACATGGTCAAAAAATGCCATCTGTGTCAAACTTGTAAACCCAGAAATGCTCCACCTCCTGGCATGCTATCGTCGCACAATCCTTCTGAAGTTTGGGAAAGACTTTATATTGATTTTGTGGGACCTTTACCTTTGACTAAAGGTGGACACCAATATATACTTTCTCTTATTGATGGTTTTTCTAAATTCTGTTTTCTTGAGCCAGTTCGTAAGGCTACTGCTGGTTCGGTTGTTTCAATACTCACTCAAAGAGTATTCCCGAAATTCGGTTTTCCTAAATATTTGGTGTCTCATAATGCACAAGTTTTTAAATCTCATGCCGTTAAGGAGATGTGTTTGCAACTGGGGGTTAAGCAAATTTTTGTTTCTCCATATTATCCCTGTTCTAATCAGGTAGAGAGATTGCATAGAAATCTAAAATCTGCACTTGCTATTTTGTGCAATAATGCTCACCATATGTGGGACACTATGCTGGCTGACTTAAATTTTGCCCTGAACACTGCCTTACATGAGAGCAGTGGATATTCTCCTGCCAAAATAATTTTCGGCAGAGAACTTAAGCATCCTTTAATTAATCAGTGGGACATTCCAAAATCTTTATTCGAGAATGATCTCAGCAATAATGACAGACAAGCCTGCCTGAATCATGTTATTGCTAATTTAAAAAAGGCCAGAAACAGGTATAAAGAATCCTATAATAAATCTCACTCCCAAATCACTTTCTGTGTGGGAGATCTTGTTCTCTGCAAAAACCATCCTGTCAGTTCTAAAGGTGAACAGAAAATGGCAAAACTGGAACCTCTGTGGAACGGACCTTTTGTCCTTAAAAAGTATCTCTCTCCTGTAACAGTTATTCTGGAAGTTTCTCCTGGGAAAGAGAAAATCTGTCATGTTTCTCATTTAAAGGCATATCATGGTGGCATTGCTAATTCCAGTAATTAAAAGGAGAGAAATATCATTGATTTTTTTTATTCTTTTTTTTCAATGAATGCTAATGTTTGCTCTCTCAAATACTATTTGATGCTTGATTTCGGTGTTGAATTTCTCTTGATTCCTAATTATATTGTTTTGAATAATGAATAATAAGTCTATTTCTATGCTTGTAATTGAAATTGTTCTGAAATATTGTATTGTACATGCTTATTCTCACTTTTAAATCACTCATGTTATTTAGTGTCGGTCTACCGTGGTTGTGAGATGGGGTAAGGTGGAGGAATTATGGGTGCTTGGAGGGAGAGGACGGGAGAATAACTTGGGGGTAAATCCCCGAGATGGCTCGTTTCCAGATAAGCTGTGGAGGTGGCCCCAGTTATTAAGATTCAATTGTGTTTTGTGTCACCTTTCCTCCACCAAGACTTTATGGACATTCTCACAATTCTGGACAGTGATAAGTGTCGTGATTTTGCAGTGTTCAATATTCTATCGATGGCTGAGTGATTGAATTGATCAGCTGATCTTAAGACTGCCTACTGTGTTTTAGTGTGGCTTTGGCGTTGAGTTGCGACCTTCATCGCCCGACAAGTATGAACTTTCATCTTGTCGCAACCAGCATGTAGCTCTTCCAGCTATTTCTATTGTTAATTGAAGAGTGAAATTTATAGTGATTTCTTTTGTTGATGCAATATGCAGTTCTCATTTTGTTAGCATCGCCTATGATTCTTTTTGACTTGTTTAATTAATACTGAGAGATATATATACACATCTTGATTAAATTTAGTCAGTACTTGTTCAATAGCTGACATGAATACCATATGCCTTGTAAATATTAATAATTATTGGAAAATCGAGGAATTAAGTGCAATCTATTGTCATTTATGTAAATCTTGTTGAATTTTGGAGGATTCTTTATTGATAATTAATTATGGACTGATAATATTTACAAACATGGAGGGTTTAAATGGAGAATTAATAATGCCAAAGTATATCAATTAAGTGAGACACATATTATGCTGAATATTTTTGCTGCTATTTTGATAACTAATAATTATTTAGTGAATAACCATATATTTGAATAACCTTGTATTTATTGTTTATATAAATTGGGATATATATTTTGTTGGTCGACCCTAACTTTCTCTTGAGTTGCAATATGAATTTTGGGTAGAAGTTAAAACCCATTTTTTGTGAATCGTTGTTTTTTGATAAGGTGGTTGAACCCAACTAATGGGACAA
Source organism: Ischnura elegans (assembly GCF_921293095.1). Lineage (NCBI taxonomy): Eukaryota > Metazoa > Arthropoda > Insecta > Odonata > Coenagrionidae > Ischnura > Ischnura elegans. Next base: position 5,315,472 of record NW_025791660.1, on the reverse strand, counting down.
CCCAGGGTTCTCATGAACCCAACTGCTTCACCAACCCAATCTTGCCCATTTACTAAGTGGTTGGTTATTGTATTGCTTTACTTGGTTTTAAAAAACCAGAAAATATCTCTGATGAGAGAAGGAACATTTGAGTTTGGTAAAGATATCCTGGTGTTATACCAATAAAAATCTTCCCAGTTCCTTCTGGTCGCTGATGATAATTATTTGTAATTTTGATTCACTGTACACCGAAACAAGCATCACATTATGACATGTTGATTATTAATTTTATTTTCTTGCTATGTAATACTAATAATCTACTCTATATCAATTCAGCAATATTTCTTGTCTCACTCTTGTAATAATGTTATGTTACTCACTTAAGAATTCTGTTGAATTCCAAACATCACTCCTGAGGTTATTATTTACAGAGTGATAAAATGTATGTTCTTGTCAAAACTATTTTTTGAGTGATATTTCTTGAAAACTATTGTGTCAATCAATAAACTTTTTATATTCAGTTCAATTCTAACCACTGAATAATGGTTTTTGTGAAATTCATGGGGGTTAAACAGTGGGGGTTCATCCAGTGAAAACCAGTGGACCTGTGATGCCTCGATAAGTTTTCTAGGCATTAATCAGTTCTTGGTGGACGTGTCTTGGTCCCCAAGTTCAAGCAATTTTTGTGGTCATTTTCCCACAGAGGATGTGGCATTTTTTAGTGTCCCCCCCCCCCCCCCCAAAAATTTCTGGTACCCCCCCCCCAGAAATTCCTCGAACTTCCTCCGAACTTATCCGCAGAACTTTTCCCGCTAAGGATTTTTCGCGCTAAGGTTTTTCGCGCAAAGGATTTTCGCGCATAATCCTGTGTCGCAAAATCCTGTCTCTGGAAAATCCTGTCTCTGAAAAATCCTGTCTCTGAAAACCCTGCCTCTGGAAACTCAGCCTCTGGAAACAGCCTCTGAAACAGCCTCCGAACCAGCCCCGAACCAGCCTACCTGCAATGCAAGACTTATATAGGACTACTGCGGAGAAATACTTCTCCTTGGCAAGCAAGGGGAAATCGGTGCTAAGGCCTTAGTATTGCACTTGGAGTGAGAAGTTTTACCATTGTCCTATCACAAACTCTCTCTCCCTCCAACACCTCACCCCAGTATCTCCTTCCCCTCCATGTGTTCCAATGAACTATCCCTCTGATTCCTCTGATGTCTCCAACCCAGAAGTTGAGGGGAAAATTCTGGGTGCTGCTGTTGTCTCAAAACCAGGGAATGGTGTTTTGCGGAGCGGCCGTTTCTGCAGGGGCAGTGACGCATCAGTGGGCGGTTGTTGAATTCGCCTGGCTACCCCTCCACTCCCTGGAAGAAGCCCTCCCCTCAAATGCTGTCTCGCCTTGCATAGGCGAGCTCTTTTTCTGGTCGTGACCTGCTGGGAGTCACATGTCTTGTGGGGCATGAGATTTTTAGAGCAATTTTCTGCTGGTAATGTTTCCTTTGGGATCATGAATTTACTATCATTGTTTTCTGTAATACTTCTGATTTTTTTGAATACTCTACTTTGAATAGATATCGTTCGGTAATAACTCGTAAATTATTTTTTAATTCCTTTTTCTTGTGAGCTGTTTTTCTTGTTTGTGGAGTCTTTTCCCTGATCCAGCATGTGACCGACGGTTGGAGTATTTCCCTTGTCTGGACTTACGTGAAAAATCAACCAGATTTTACGACGTAACGTCACACTGCTTATTTGCAAAATAGGTTTTAAGTTGCCGCTGGATCCTTTGTTTCCTGTCAAGTAAGTTGAGAAAATGAATGGATATTTTTTTCTGTTAGGCCCTCGCCCTGAATTCGTATTCGTGTATAATATCCATGTTGTTGGCGGAGATTGATGTGTATTTGGTAGTGTGTTTGTATGATGATGGGTCCCTTAAAATGCACAATTTCATGCAAGAACCTCATAGTGAAGTAATGTACGCAATTAATCTCGTAAAAAGATTGTATTCTTGGTGTGAGTAGCTCGTCTATGTAGCCTATATGTATGGGTATGATGTGAAGCGACGGTTCGATTACTTAATGAAAGGGAGTTTGAAGCAGTGGCGGATTCAGAAAATACTCGCAAAAGATATCTTGAGCTACCTTTACTTTTATCGTAATAATAAATTAATCAATCCACGTGCGAAGTTGAAGAAAGATTTATTTAAATCATTATACGCTTATATAAGTCAATATATTACGATACAAAAAATTACAAGTGTGATTCTACAATGTTCGGCAATGTGAGCTGCCCCGCAAAGGGGGGGGGCGCGCCCCCTGCGCCCCCATCTGTATCCGCCTCTGGTTTGAAGTAGCTTTGTGTATTCCAGAGAAGAATAAAATCTGTTTTTGTGTGCGTTATAGAAGATAGTGTACTCATAATTAGACATTCCCGTTTGAGCAGGACTTCCTTCAAGTCGTTGTAAGTGGTTTTTGTTGGTAAACATGTTAACATAATTATATACATGTGTTACCTTTGTCTTACAAGAGGACTCAATATATCCGACTTATTAGCAAAAAAGATATTGATGTGGTGCCGAATCCGTCTTTTTTGTTTTTATATGGAGATATTAGTAGATAATCTTCTGTTTTCATGCCGGCATCACCGACTTCTTATTCGTGTATCATATCCAAGAACCCAATGAGTAGGCTTCTTGATCATATCCTTATTTATGGTGGAGAATACTACGCGAATTTCTACAGTGTTTTGTTGTTTATGGTTCTCATTAAAAAAGCATAGTTACACATCGCCGCCTCATAGTAGAATCATGTAAGTGGTCTTTCATTAATTAGCATTACTCTCTTGGTGTGATAGCAAGTATTCCGTCTTCTAGGTAATGTTATATGCATTTCGGAGTTTTTGGCCCTGTCGTAATGATATTATGTGTTTTAAATGTTCGCAGGTATATGTACTACATGATGTTATCATACTGTTTTGTCTTAACTTTTGTGTCCTTAAATACCATTATTGGTAGGGATACCGTGTGTATTAAAATCCTCTCGCGGCGATTCATGTATCACATTCTTCTCTGTCAACGTCGCAGAAATATTTAAACCCTCGCAATTTAAGCCTTAAAAGCTTACTATATTTTTACATATTGGCTTTGTGTGATCTTTGGGAAAAGTAGCGAAAATATTAAATTCTAAACCGGAAACCTCTAACTTCAGCAAATATAATTGATTAGAGGCATAGTTCTCTATGAGAAGTTTCAAATCTGATTCTTTTTTTATAACATAGAGGTTTGTAAGTATGTAGAATCTGTTTTGGGATGTGACATCCAAAAATATAAAATATTACTCGAGTTTGTTTTGAATGTTGATATCTGTTTCTCCGAAAATTTGGCTTTAAGCTCGACAGTTTTATGAGTGACATGTTTTAGGACGACTTAGTACTTAAGTCTGGGTATCATTCATGGAGATGTAAGATTTGTATATTCGGTTTAATGTATCAAGATGTTTATATGGAGAGCATTAGGGTTCCGTAGCATATCCCGTTTAAAAGTATCTGCTGACTTGCTATCAAATAACAAGCGAGCAGAGATGGCGTAATTGGTGAGGGCATAAGTTCGTTTATTAAATACAATTTATGGCTGACTTGATTTTACGTTTCATGGATTAGGATGCCTGTTTATTCGTGGCAAACTATTAGGGAGTAATAGGTCACCTCCCGCCCGGTGAGGTGAACTTGAGGCGAGGCTTAGCACTGATACGTCGCAGGCTGCTAGCGGGTAGCTGAGAACCTTGCTGGATGGTAGCGCTTGGCTTAAAAAAGGTTTACAAATACCTTATCAAACGAAGAAAAGTTTCCGACCTTAGCCAGTTTTAATAGGTGATTATTAAGACTTGTGTCCCCGAGCTCTGTGCCTCATGCATGCATTGGTAACCTCAGACGATGTATAACTCCTATCCTCTCGTGTAGAAACTAGGTCCCTGTGACGTCACGTGGAGTGGAATCGCATGGGCGTCAATCTGGCCTTTTTAAATTGAGGATAAAATTTGACCCTTGCCATTCGTCTAAACCGGTATTTCAAAAACCAGATAATTTAAGTATTATGAATACACTAATGGTGGGTAACGAATCATAATCAATGCCTTTTGTTTTCTTTGATGAAGGAAGCTACCCTATAGTCATCATAATATCAATGTTGTATTCGTTTTTATTGCTCTATTTAGTGCAATGCGTATGAGGTTTCCAATTACAATGGCTTCATATACGAATTTTACAAAAGAGGATCTTCTAATTTAAACAAGTTTTCACCCACCATGCATTTAAATGGGTTTACAAGTCTCCACTCACATCGTTGACGAACTAATTGATACAAGTTTCATGGGGAAATAAGGCGTAATGAGGGGTGTAAACCGAAATATGCATTGAGGATGATGTTATTTATCTAATTCATATATCTTCAATACTGTTCCTTACATTTTCTATTTCCATTGAGCAAAAAATTGGGAAAAATCGGATTGCTATACAATCATCACAGCGGACATTTTTGAAAATCGATCGAAATGTGACGGAGTGGTAATAGAATGGAATTCTATGGGATGTAATTGGGCAACCTCAGTGAATTCCTCTTTGCTTTTTAGCTGCTATAATATTTTGTATAATAGGACGTGCCTTTTTAGTGCTCATAGGGGCTCTTTTCAACTGTCATTCTGAAGTGCCCTCTTTTCAATTGTTCCTAAAAAGTTCTTTTAGTGCTGAGTTGCTAGGAATGCTCATGATATTTCCTTTGAAGAAGCCTGAATAGTATGAATGGTGAATTTACTTTCCAAGTTTTTAAGGATGCTCTTTTTAATTGCTGACATGATGTACCTATTTCAAACTTTTCATATTGCTTCTTTTAATACTGAGGCTTGTGCGATGATCGTGACATTTGCCTTGAAGCTGCCTGATTATTTTTTAGCTTCCGATGATTTGATTTCCAAGTTTTTTAATGCTTCTTTTCATTCCGAGTTTTGGCTGATGATCATGGCAACTGCTCTGAATAGGCTTGATCATTTTTTTCTCTTGATTATGCTTCTTTAAAGCTGATAGACTCCCTTTTTAATTTCTGTCTGAGATATCTGTTTCTATTTGTTCATAATGCTTGGTTAAGTGTTCATTGTTTGGGGGGGGATTCATGGCAAATGCTTTGCTTGGCGTGATCATTTTCTGCTGTAAACGTGCTTTTTTATTGCTGATAGAGACTTATTATTTTCCATCCTTAACCCTTTTACTGCTATCGGACCGATGTACCGGCCCTAGCTGTTTGCGCAAAAAGTGCCAGGGGACAATTAATCGACCCAAATTATTTCACTTTATTGTTGTGATTGTGGCGTTTTCCACAGCTGTAATTAATGTAAACCCTTATAATCTATCTATGGTTATAAGATGTGAATGTACTCGTATCTTAAGAGTTGCTTAAAAAAATATAGACATGTTAAATAAAATTAAGACAATTCTCCTGCAAGTGATCAATAGCCTTAATCACTATATTCTACTGGGTGTTAGAGTCATTTCATTAAATCCTATATCCAATGTTTGACTCTGGACAAAAATATTTGACATTTTCAAATTTGACCATGACCAAGCATTCACCTGCTTTGCACTTTATTCTCGCGTTATATTTCTCTAATTTTTATCTCAAACTTTGAAGCCTGCTTGAGATTATTTTATCAATATCCCCAATCATTATATTCTACACTGGTATATAGTCAGTACATACCAGTAGCACAGCGAGGGTTTTTTAAGGGGATAACACCCCCCCAGAGCTCAGACAATTTTGGAAGTTTGATATATTTTATTTATTTGGATTAATATTACTTATAGAATAGTACAAGGATTAATAAAAAATCCCTCAGAGGCCTTAAAACTCACAATTTTTAACCTTTTATCTTAATTTTTCTGGCAGAGGGCCTTCGCATCTGCCGATAACCCTGTCAGGTATGCCATAAACCCAGGCACCTCAGTAATAGTTGCGCCTGATACCCCCCAGCCGTTATTCCTGGCAGTGCCCCTGGTACATATTACAAATGGATGTCCATGTATCATGTTGAGAAACTTGTTAATGCAGTTCTCCACACTTACAAATTTTTTTCCACATGTGTATTCTCCTGTTCAGTCATAGTTAAGCCCTAGGATATAAATGACAAAAGTTTGTTGTCTGTTATCTTAGTAACCATAGTGATATAAAGGGTCAGAGATCGTTTTGAAATGAATATTCTTCTTTGTAGCTAAATATGAAATTATTAACAGATGAACTTCTGAAATGTGGCTGATTTTTCATTTGTTAGCCTTAACCCTGGGATTGTAGTCTCCATTTCTGAAAATGAGTGTTTGAATGCAGAAAACTCAAACAAATTAAAAATGGCATTTTTGGAAATTAAAAGGACTGAGACTTATTAATTGGATAATCCAAATGAATATGTCACGAATATTGAAGTGTTCAAAATTCACTTACAACTTATGTTTCTCAATGTTTTCACGGTGTTTTATAGAAGGAAGGTTTTAAACAGACAAAGTAATAGAGTTAAAGTTAATACATCAATACGGTTAAGAAACATGAATTGGGGAAAAAGTCAAATATTTTGTTGAATATGTTATAATATGAGGAGTCCTAACTTTAAAATAATTGTTGATATTAAGTTATTTTTAGTACTTTTAAAATTGACTTACCAACTGAAAATAATTCATTTTGTATAATGTCAGCAAGTACTAAAATGTAATGAAAGACACAACACCTTCTTGTTAGATCAAATGAAAAATGAACATATAATAAAAAGGGCGGCCCATCTTGATACTTTGAGGACGGTATATTGCTTTCTATCAAATAGCTTTAGTTATCAACTAAAGGGATTTTATAAATAAGACCAGTATAGCTTTCTTTTGTGATTAAAATATTAAAATTCTTTTCTAGGGCTTCCAGGTGGTGAAAGGAAGTTTAGGGAAACATCTAAGTGGTGACTATTCCTTCCTCAGCCTCACTGACTGTCATTTAATCTGCGAATGGAGCATCTCATGCAGGGGAATGAAGGAATGTGATTAATGAAGACTTGGAAAAATGTGGAGCTGTTCTTGCTGATAAGTCAACATCTTGCTGAATTCCATATGATGGACAAGCAGGCATCGAAAATCAGTGGAGGCAGAGTCAAAATGGGTGAGGTGAGGGGTGGAAATGGTTGTGATGCGCCAATTATCCCTAATGCCCTCAGGATGATCAGAATTACTGGAAAGACGAGTTGCGCCGAGCCAGTCATGGGGAACAAAGATGAGTTCAGTAATTGTGAGGCGAAAAATGCTGTAAAGGGACAAATGTCAAACGAAACTTCATATAATTGCTACCACTGCACAGGTGGATTCAGCACCAAAGGTGATCTTAAAAAACACATTGAAACTCATTTTGGTGCCAGCAATATAGCCGTGGATGATGAATCATCCATGGTGCTAGATATAACAGGGCCAAACAGTAAAAGACAAGGGCTGAGGCGAAAAGGAAATGGTTCTCTAAAGGAAGTATCCGGAGGGACTCTGGAGAAAGGAAACAATAGAAAAGGGAGACGGTTTGCTGTAGGAGCTGACACATGTGTAGAAAGTGATTCCTTAAATTCCTCCTCTTGCACTAGAGACATCAAAAAGGGAAAGTGTTCAAGCGCAAGAGGGAGGCCTTATTCCTGTAGTGTGTGCTATAAGTGTTTCACTAAATCTTCTACTCTCAAGAATCACATGCGTGTACACACAGGAGAGAAGAATTATTCCTGTAGTGTCTGCAATAAGTCATTCTCTGTGAGGAGCAACCTCACCAAACACATGCGTACCCACACGGCAGAAAAACCTTATACATGCAGCATCTGCAATAAGCCTTTCTCTCTGAGTTGTAACCTCAACACCCATATCCGTACTCACACAGGAGAGAGGTCTTATTCATGTAAAATATGCTGTAAATCATTCAGTCGCAGTGATGTCCTTACCAAGCACATGCGTATACACACGGGGGATAAGCCTTATTCCTGTAGTGTCTGCAATAAGTCATTCTCTGCGAGGAGCAACCTCACCAAACACATGCGTACCCACACGGCAGAAAAACCTTATACATGCAGCATCTGCAATAAGTCTTTCTCTCTGAGTTGTAACCTCAACACCCATATCCGTACCCACACAGGAGAGAGGTCTTATTCATGTGAAATATGCTGTAAATCATTCAGTCGCAGTGATTCCCTTGCCGAGCACATCCGTATTCACACTGGGGATAAGCCTTATTCCTGTAGTGTCTGCAGTAGGTCTTTCTCTCAAAGGAGCAACCTCAACAAGCATATGGCTACACACACTGGGGATAAGCCTTATTCCTGTAGCGTCTGCAATAAGTCATTCTCTCAGAGGAGCAACCTCAGCACACACAAGCGTATACACACAAGGGAGAAGAATTATTCCTGTAGCGTCTGCAATAAGTCATTCTCTCTGAGTTGCAACCTCAGCACACACATGCGTACCCACACGGCATAGAAACCTTATACATGCAGCATCTGCAATAAGTCTTTCTCTCTGAGTTGTAACCTCAACACCCATATCCGTACTCACACAGGAGAGAGGTCTTATTCATGTAAAATATGCTGTAAATCATTCAGTCGCAGTGATGTCCTTACCAAGCACATGCGTATACACACGGGGGATAAGCCTTATTCCTGTAGTGTCTGCAATAAGTCATTCTCTGTGAGGAGCAACCTCAGCACACACATGCGTACCCACACAGGAGAGAGATCTTGTTCATGTGAAATATGCTGTAAATCATTCAGTCGCAGTGATTCCCTTGCCGAGCACATCCGTATTCACACTGGGGATAAGCCTTATTCCTGTAGTGTCTGCAATAAGTCTTTCCCTCAGAGGAGCAAACTCAACAAGCATATGGGTACACACAAGAGTGGGGCCTGATTCATGTAAAAATGCTGTAAATCATTCAGTCGTAATGATCACCTCACCGAGCATATGCGTATACACCCAAGAAATAAACCTTATTCCTGCATTGTCTGCAGGAAATCCTTCACTCAGGGAAGCACCTTCTACAACCATATGTTTAAGCACACAGGAGAAAAAACTTTTTCATGTAGAATACACTGTAAATCATTCAGTCATATTTATAACCTTACCAAGCACATACGTATACACACACACACACGGAAGAAACACTATTTCTGCAGTGTCTGCAGGAAGTCCTTCACGCATACTAGTGCCCTTAAAAGCCATATACATATGCACACAGGAGACTGACATTATTCATGTAACATTTCCTGCAAATATTTCTATCGCAGTAGCCAGCTAACCACACACAAACATACGCACACAGGACACAAACCTTATGCATTTAGCATTTGCTTGAAATCCTTCTCTCTTAGAATCTCCATGCACCGTACATAAGCTCACGCGCACAGGAGTCAGACCTTGTTCATGCAATGCCTGCAGCAAGGCTTTTGCTCACAAGTCCACCCTCGACCATCACCCATATAGGAGGGGGACCCTATTCTTGCAGGGAATGTGGGAAAACTTTCTCTGGGAAGAGCGACTTAGTGAGGCATTTCCATCCCCACATCTAAGAGGCATTATTGTTCTAGTTGAGGGCATGAAGGGTTTACTCAAATTGGTTACTGAAATGCACCTGGCATGCATACTCGCTGGAATGATACATCATTAAGATTGCATTTGTTGACATTTTTCCTTAAGCAAAAAGTTCAGGAGACACGTAATTCATTACGTTTACACAAGTAGTGTTTAATAATGATGAGCAAATACCCAATAGGGATTGTGAGACGTAGTAGTGACTGCATGAAGAAGTCATGGATTTTTTATTTCTATTTTGAAGGAGCTGGGTAGCAAAAAAGGGCAAGGCCACCCACTTAGCTCACTCTGCATTAAGATAATATGCCACTAACTTTCACTCGAATTTGTCTGCTCAAGGGCTAATATCTTTCGATATGGTCCTCTCATTCCTTGGTATGTCTCAATGTGAATTAATAATGAAATCAATGATATTTTCTGGGTTGAAATAGTACAAATTGTGCCATTAGCCTAAAAATATTGTTACACTTGTATCATGTTTGTTCTCATTTTACCGTTAACTAATCTATTCATAGGCGCATAATTCTTTGTCGTTTACACAAGTATTGTTAAAAATGATGAGGAAATACCCAGTTGGGAATGGTAGTAATAATAATTTTTCATTGGTAAAATATTGTCTTTTTATATTTTAAAATATTGTCATACAACTGTCACAACTCTTTCTTACTGAAAATGTTTCCTTTCGCATATCGTAGTTATTTTAATGTAATCAATCCTTTGTTAGTCTATTATTTGATTTTTGTGGACTGTATCTTAAGAATACATTTCTCTTTATAGATAAACTAGATGGTAAAGTAGGATGGACATGGAAAGTGTCTAACCTAAGGCATCTGACTTAGGGGTCTGTGTTATGGTTGCTGCTACCATGTGCTTCCCAATATCATCGTGATTGTTGTGTTTCAGGGCAACCTGTTTCTTACTGTAATTATGCACCTATATGTGTTAAACAAATGACAATAAACTGCATCTGTATACAAAACATTGCCGGCCAGTATTAGTACTTAACAGTGAATCCACTAAGAAATGTAGGGAATTTTATTTCCATTAGAATTACCAACAATTCCATGGTATCTATGTCTCATCGGTCCCTGGGGTATTTAAAAATTTGTTACTGCAGATTTTTTCTTATATATGGCTAGGACTATATCCAGGGATGATATTTTCTAGAGTATAATACTTTAAATATAATATGTCATCTATAAACACTCAATTGCAAATTATTAAAAGTCCCAGTTTCTATAAGTCATGATGGTATGGCTGCTACATAGGGTTTTTACAGATATTTAGGAATGGACTTTAGAAAAGTCTTTTAATAACCACTGTAAGTATATGAAATAAACAAAGAATTTTAGGATTTCCAATTTCACCCTTTTTAACCCAGAGCTTCCTCAGGGAATAATTATATTTTAGACTTTTTATTTAAAAAATTTTCTTATCATTCATAATTATTGTGGCAGCTATTTGTTTCACCCTTAAACTTAACAGTACAACATTAAGGGTAGTTTAAATTTTTTCTAAACTGAGCTGAAATGTTTGTTTTTTTATGTAATTTTTGTAGTTGTAATTCTGTTTTTGTATCCCAATGTGAAGCAACATCGGGTTACAGCGGGTTAAGATTGGAACCATAGTTCATCTTTTGGCATATTTACTACAATTTGTACGTCATAGGACCTTAAAATCCCAAATACCAATGGCTGAGGTAAAGGATGCTAGTAAGTCAACTATTGAGATAAAGTTTTGATTCGCCCATTATTCTTTCATAATGAAATGTTCACCTTCTTTACCCTTATCGAACTAATACAAATCAAAGACACGATTGATTGGTAATCAGGACGAAAAACTAGGAAGGATAACACGTTCGACCAAACACCACTGTTTCAATAATATGATCCCCTTTTGCCTTGTTTTAGCTGTAAAAATAAAATTTGTGATCCATTAATATATATTTCCTATGTTTTTTCTCACATTGTCCCGGAAAATATGGCATTAGCTGTAAATGTCTATATTTCACAGAAACTGTTTATGTGCCTAACCATTTTCTTGAAAAAGACATCGAAACTTTGATAATGCAACCAAAAAATATGGTGGTTTTCTTTAATTTTTTTATTGCCTATATGGAAGGACTCCTGGAGTACGTATTTCACGCATGTTTTAGTTTTTTAAATGACAATTTGTATTTTTCGCCATTAAATGAAGGGTGAAAAATTTAAAGTGCGCGAAAACGCGACGGCTAACTATGAATGATGGGAAAACTCCGCGTGACGTCATTCTGGTTCCCGCTGTTGCCGTGTGAGGTGACCCTGGGGTGACAATATGTGCGCTGCTGATATGCAGGCTGCTAGCAGGTTGCGCTCGGCTTAAATAAGTATTATTAATACCCTATCAAACGAAGGAAACTTTCCGACCTTAGGCAGTTTTAATTGGTGATTGTCAAGACATGGTTCCCTGAGCTCTGTTCCTCATGAATGCATTCGTAATCTCAGACGACGTAAAACTCCTATCTACTCGTATGGGGTGAGATCCAATGAATGATACTTTCGCTACCAGACGCTACAGACGGAAGTGCTCCGGAGCACCGGTCCATAGGTTCGCTACAAGAATTTCTTTTCGGACCGGTCAGGTGCGAAGTCAAAATGGCGGAAATGAACGAGGGCGGGGAAACTGGGATAATAAAATCGAAGAGATGGTTTTAAATGCGAATTGAGGCGATAATGGTCCTTGAATATTAATCAATATGTTCGAATATCATTAAAATGAATTTTATTTTCTAATAGCGAGGTTCCACAAAGTAAAGCAAGAAACTTTGGACCGTATTTCTCAGACCTACCCTCGCCTACCCCTTCTAATTGAAATTCATTACCCTAGTAAAGGAAAAAATAGGTACTCTACCGCTGTCTCAGTTGAAACATATTAACTTATTATGGCTAACGACTATTAAAAAAACATTAATCCATTTCAAGTACATCATATTTTTCTTCAGATTTTATTTTTTGGCATGAGTTGATTTGTCGATATATATGTTATTAAAATCCTTTCTTATATTGCATGCGCCTTTTAATAATGTTTTGTTCGCTTTTGAATGTAAAGGCTGCTTCCAGAGATATTTGAGTTCATTTTGGGGGAGATACGAGAATGTTTGCGGATAGATAGTGTTTGCTTTATATTTATTTAAATCACAATAAAATTTACATCTATTTACTATCTGCACCTGCTACGTTACTTCGTAGTCACATTTACAGAAAGAAGGCGTCCACAGTCATCCTCCAACAAATGCAACGTTAGTAAGCTCTCCACTGCCTCAGTGAATTCCCTTCGAATTTCCGCCAAAAAATGACTCGCTCCTCCGCGACCCAAGTTTTCAGGGAGCGTCCGGAGCGGGGCGGGAAACGGGTGTGTGACGTTTTCCGTGACGTCACACCTTAACCTGTATTGCTCCGTAGCGAACGGACCGCCTGGGAGCTCGTCGTGGCGCTACGAAGCATTGATAGCGTTCAATGGACCGCACCCTCTGAAACACCCTGTTGGAGTGGCATCGCATGGGCGCCAATATGGCGTTTTTCATGTGCGGTTAAAATTGACCATTGCCATCGTCTGAACTGGGATTTCTAAAATCAAATAATTTGTATATTATAAATACAATAATGGTGGGCAACGAATCACAATCAATTCCTTTCGTTTTTTCTATTAAGGAAACTACCCTATTGTGCAACCATAGTCTTTTTTATTTTCTACAATCAAAGCCCCAACACCTTCGAGTGTAACCTTATGTCTTTTTCCGTCGAATGCATGAATATGATAGTTCACCAAAGAAAACGAATGGCATATATTGCGATTCGTTACCCAGCATTTTTTTATTCATAATATACAAATTATTTGGTTTTAGAAATCCCAGTTTAGACGAATGGCAATGGTCAATTTTATCCTAATTTAAAAAAGGCCAAATTGGTGCCCATACGATTCCACTCCACGTGACCTCACAGGGACCTAGTTTCTACACGAGAGGATAGGAGTTATACATCGTCTGAGGTTACCAATGCATGCATGAGGCACAGAGCTCAAGGAAACATGTCTTAATAATCACCTAATAAAACTGGCTAAGGTCGGAAAGTATTCTTCGTTTGATAAGGTATTAATAAACCTTTTTAAAGCCAAGCGCTACCAGCCAGCAAGGTACTCAGCTACCCGATAGCATCCTGCGTCCTATCAGCGCTCAGAGCCACGATCAAGGTCACCTCACGAGGCGGGAGGGGGAACCAGAAACGCGTCGCACAGACTTTTTCCCATCATTCCTACTTAGCTGTCGCGTTTTCGCGAGCTTGAAAATTTTCATTTTTGATTTAATTGCGAAAAATAGGTATCGTCATTTAAAAATCTAAAAGCGTGAAATACGCATTCCAGGAGTAATATTTTTTCGATGTAGGCAGTAAAAAAACCATATCCTAATGTTACTATTCATCGCATCAATTCTCCTTCCTGTTCATTTTCTAACCCTTTCACTGCTGTGAACGTGCCTGGTGCATTCGCACGGCAGGCTGTTGCTGTGAACGCAGTTTTCCTTCGTCCCTGCCATGCGGTCAGCACTTTCGCCGAAGCGCTCCGAAGGGTCGCTAATCCGGGACCCTTTCCTCGACCAGCTCACCCTCGCTGGCTTCTCTCGTTGACCCTCCGTGCGGGGGGGCCTCCCTCCCGGAAAGTGACCGCTCTGACTGCAACTTGAAAATCTCTTCGTCAATCACTGCGTTCGTCAAAAAAGAATTGTTTGCGTCGCACTTCTGCTAAACAAGTACGTCTTTGAACCGTGTATCCGCGATGTAGTTTTTAGTTTCCCAATGTGCTTTCCAATCGCGTATCTGCGCTGATCTGTTTTAAACTTTTAAGCTCAGAGCGTGTTCCAATCGCAGCTGTGACGTCATCTGCGCTAAACAGATGGGAACACATCCTGCACCGTTGTTCTTCTGCGCTAGCAGACAAAACTTGTGATGGCGGGAAAATATATTGCTGACGGAAAATGAATTCCACCATCTCAAAGATAAGTATGATGATCATTTGAGAATAATAAACAATAATTTGATCTGTATGTCTTAGATAAATTTAATTAACCTCGTGATTTGGGAAAAATAATATTATCTTCGTCAAGCATAAGGATTGATTTAACATGAGCAAAGGACGATAGCAAGAGGAGTTTGCTAGATTTTCTCGAGTAATTGTCCCTTATAGAAAACGTAGGCTAAACTAAAATGTTATATTGCTTAGATACTAAGCAGATTTATTTAATTAGCTTACATGGGTAGCGGGCTTGTTGTATACAACATTTCCAATAACGTTCATGTGGCATTCTATTTATTTGTAATTCAGTACCGCAAATTATCTATAGAATCGGCAGATTTATAATGCGATGTTAACATTTTTTACGGCATTACCTGCGTGATATGGTTGTAAGTTGTATATGTATCTCAATCCAGAAATGCACAATGAAGTATAACTGCCGGCACTTTAGCGGTTCGGGAGAGGTAATTATTAAGTAGCGATATCTCCATTATTTTCTTTCAATTAATACTTACGAGTGCTTTAGCTAAATACAAAATGAAATAAACGAACATTTATCATCCTTTTTTACTAATAATGTGGCGAAGGTCAGCTCAAAAGCTACAGGTCATTTGAACATTCAACTTTTGCCGCCGATCGGTCCACCATTTCTAAACACATCAGCGCAAATGCGTTCCAATCGACTGTTTCAATGTGCGCTTGTGTGTTTCAATCTGTTGCGGTGTGAGCTAATCTGCGCAAGGTGCGCTGCGAAAGCACCCAAAGGTTTGTGGAAAGCGAAAACTCGGACACATCTACCAAAAAACTACTTCCAGCTTAAGCTTAAGTGAATTCAAGTAATGCATTATCAGGGCGGCCAACCAATAAAATTATAAATATAACTTAGCCGATTCAAGCGAACTTTTTTCGCCAGATTCCACAGTGTTTGATAAAACCAATTTCGCACTTCTGCTAAACAAGTACGTCTTTGAACCGTGTTTCCGCGATGAAAGGTGACGATTTCGTTTACTTTGCAAAAATGGCCAAGTAAATAAAATTGTCATTTTGCATCGCAGAGACACGGTTCAAAGATGTACTTCATTTCGTCCACTTAAATCGCAAATTGCTGGAAATCGGCCGGATTCCCTTTGATAGCCAAACATGAGGATGTTCTCGAGGTTGGTAATTGATACAACTAGCCTACTAGTAATCCTACTGCTATAATATCACGGCTATGGTTGATCCGTTACGTTATGCCTTCGGGAAGCTGCAGTGGATAAAATTGTGGAGGAGATTAGAGGCTTAAAAGATGATTTTGAAAAATTCTTGGAAAAAGCAGGAAAGGCAAAGCGCGCAACATCAAACGATTATATTGCCCTTTTGCATTTTCCGGTGGTCCGCAGGCTCGTTTTTGTCATAGACTCGTTACTTTTCATCGCAGAAACACGGTTCAGAGGCGTATTTGATTGCTTTATTGGCTGGAGTTCAACGCAAACAATCATTTTTTGATGATCGGATTGATTGATTAATAAAGATGTTCAAAATGCAGTCAATGCGGTCACTTTTGGGGAGGGAGGCCCCTCGCTTGGAGGTTCGAGGAGAGGGACCAGCGAAGATGAGCTTAGAGAATGAGCATGTTACACCCTTCCGAGGGTGTACCATGCCCATTAGGGTGGTGCGAAAAAAGTCAAGTTGCAAATTCAGTGTCGTAATAGCGCGGAAAAGTTGCGATACGTTAGTACAAGAAAAACATAAAAAGAATTATTAAAATCGGACGTCATCTTCCGATCCCGCAAAGTACCTGAAAAAATGACAAAATTGAAAAAAATTGTATTTTTTTTGTTGTAAAAAAATTTAATAAACTTTATATTTTTTAACGCTATAGCTAAAAATGATTACAAATAGTGTAGGTTATTAACAATATATGCATATTCATGGCTTTAAACAATTATATCCGATCGCAAAAAATCATTAAAAATGTATGAAAATTGCAAATAAGCCGATTTTTTGGAGTTGTGTCATAATTACTTGAGGTAATATTTTAGTCTAATATGCATGTTTGATTATGCCGCTCTTCCTTTATTAGGATATGATTTAATAATATTTAAACATCCCAGAACTCTGCGGGGGGAGGTGGCCTTACTTCGGGTTCAACCTTTTCCCTTCCCTCAATCCAACCAATGCAAGGGTTATTGCTACTTACAATATTTACATTTTTTGTCCTACTTTTAGCTTTTAGTTTTTGAACGCTACTTTATACTACGATTTGGTGGTGAAGTCTGACATAATGGACCTTTATTTGAATATAGCCCCAATAAATCCATCTCTGGATAGATAACCACTAAGCTTAAGGGATGCCTCTCACGGCTCCACTGCTTGCGTGTGACATGGGATGTTTTTAATATCCCAATCTGTTTTATCGCCTGATTCAATGAAGGAAGCTATTTCTGCATTGGTCATTCTCCGAAGAAGAGGTGGAGTAGATAGTTTTACTATATTCCCGTCAATCAATTCTATATATTCAGTTGCTTTGAAGTCCATGGTAGGAGTAATTAATTTTCCGATGGGTTTGCCTTTTGGTTAAGTCTGTGGATTTTAATACTCTTTTTAGCCCTTGCTCCCTAATGTGCCTTCTATAATAAAAAACATCGCCATCAATGCGTTCTCTGGGTGAGCAAAGTAAGAGTTCCGTTCAATAACCGGGAAAACTACTCTATTTTAATCTTAAGTCAAGAATCAAGAGTTTTCTATTGCTCTATACACACGAACAGGCATGTAAGATTTAAAATAAAAGTAACTACGTCTTTAAAAGCATCTGAGGGGTTTTCGGTACTTACAGAAAGTCGGAGAACTCGATTTGGATAATTAAGCCATCTAGCATGTGAAAATGGTCCTGGATCACGGTTTGCTAAGTCATTTGGAAAGTCACCACAGATAATTGCTTGACTTATGTGAATAAGGTATCTTTGGCCCATGCTCAAAATTTTTCCATCCACTTGTAGTTTCATATTCAATTGTTTGGAAATGCTGTATTGGAAACTTTCCATAATCATTCACTTTTAGAATTCCCACTTAAAGATTACACCAGTACACTGCGAGTTAATTCACCATCCAAATACTGAAAAAAATGGCGGAAAAGTAATTCAATGAAATGAAGTAAACAAACTGCCCACTGCAGGGGATGTCCAATGTCTTCTTCGATCTCTCTCATAGTGGCACCTTTCTATCCAATGTTGATGTTGTGCCATGACAGCAAACTAAATTTAAGTGCTTCAACGACACTCCTTGATCAGAGAAATGAGATAATATGAAGGCCAAATATCTTTAGCAGACCCGGACCTTGGATAAACATGACTTACAGAGGACGGACCTTTTATTAGGGAATGGTGTTCCTCTTTAACTGTCCCGCGGTACTCCTTCGAATCAATCATTTCTATTACTAGGGTATCGTCTATCCTTCCCTCCAAGTATTACCCGTGTAGTTCACCTAAATCAATTTGCAATCACAATGCAAAGCTGTAGTTTGTAATTTTGCCTGGTAGTAACTTCTCCATGGCTCTATGAAACGCATTTTAACCTTTTTGCCACATGAGAGGAGAAAGTTTTTGGAGATCGAACATCAGTAAAAGGGTTAACCAGCACTGTGAATATGTCACGTTACACATTCATACTGCTCCAATACAAAAATTATGGTATGTTTTCAACTTCAGCCGACTCCCGATTATCCGGCGGCGCCGTATCCGTGTTGCGGATTATCCGTGCTGTGGATTATCAGTGCATGATATTCACTCTCGCTCAACATTTTCCGCGCCATTTAAAAAAAATGAAATCGTACGCAAATTCATCGGAATTACTTCATAAATGCTAGGACACATCGTGCTTATTATTTCCATTGGAATCCATTTCCTAAAACATAAGCGATTGCACGTTACCTGCGTTCACATAAGATCCGTGATCCTGTTTTTTAAGCCTCGCAGTGCGCGACCATGCTCTTTGATCACTGATACACGTCCCGCAGAAGTTGCAACCCATAGCATGGTGCCTGAATGTGTAGTTTCCGACGTCGAGCAGTGGTTTTTAAGCATTCGTGCAAACCAATTTTCTGGATCTGCGAACACAGCCACGGATGTGTGGTTTTCGAAACCAGGACTTACATGGAGCATTGATAATACGAGTACAAGTATGTTGTCGTCGCTTAAAAGATCGCGAACTGGCGAAGAAAGCTGTGAATGAGTCCGGGAAGCACTCTAAAATAAAAATAACCGCATAAATGGTAACAGCATATTCCCGTTTTTGGTAAATTATGAGCATTCAAAGACATTAAAGTGAAACTTTGGGTTATCCGTGTTTTCTCTCCACCCTCATTTTCCCAGATAACTGAGAGTGTACTGTAGTTCCATTTTTGTTCCTTCTTAGCCATCTCTTCACTACAAACTAATATAGATACATTGAATATACATATAGTCATAACACTTTTTACCCACAACAGTTATTTACCCTCTCTTTACTCTTCAAAATATTTGTTTTTGCATTTTGTTTTGCTATCTACCCTAAACCGCTTACGTCTGCGATCACCTGTCTCATCTGAGGACATTTTTGCGTATGTTCCTCTATTTTCCGATGAAAGAGAGTGTCCAGGATATAACTAGGGAGGGGGCAAGCCATGGTTGTTCAAGTAGTAAAATTTAAGTATGAAACCAACATTTTAACAAAATAAAACAGTGCCTAAATAGTTTCAAAAAAGGAGGGGGAAGCTGTCACCTCCTGCTCCTTGCTGGGTACGCCCATGTTTGTCGGATCTCCCACTATATGCCTTCTAGTGCATTCCCAGGACATCTAGTATATTCTTTAAACTCTCTTTTATCTCCCCTACTGTCTAGTTGATGATGAAACTCTGTACATATTTGAAATGCAAAATAAAATATACACTATAAGTGCTAAGCTTAATAGGAAGGGCCAGGTTCATAGAAGGCAGAATGAGATGACAAGCCAGACGTCTGGTTCCACAGGTTTAATTCACAGAGCAAAGGTACAATCTCCCCTTCTGACATACGGCCACTAGTTGTTATCCTTATAATATGCAACACTCCTACATTCGTAGGATAGGCTTGAGTGCATAAGATTCAGGATATGCTTGATGTTTTATCAAGGGTTTTTGTAATGTGTAGCACATCAGTGGTTTATTTTTTACAGGCATAACAAGAAAAGTGCTACAAAAAATACAATATATCGCTCTAAATGTATTATGAATGGAAAATGCCTAATGTTTTGACTTGGGGGTCAGCAAAACGAAGTATGAATTACTATTTAAATACCTTAAAAAAACAGATTTTGTTTAAATTCAAAATAAAAAATATCTCAATGAGAAAAATGTTTGCATGAAGAAGATCAGTATGAGTACTGGGTAGACATCACAGTGTTGAGGGGTCAAATATGCCGTATGTGTAATATTTTGTTTAAAAAATACATCTACAATCGGGCCTGCAATTTCCAGCCACGAGTGGTCATCCTTATAAAATGCAACACTGTTAAATTCGTAGGCCAGACTGGACTGCATAGCATTCAGGATATGCTAGGTATTTTGTCATGGGTTTTTGTAATGCGCAGAAAATCAGTGGTTTATTTTTTACAGTCGTAATGAGAAAAATGTGAGTACAGTCGTAAACATTGATAAAGAGGAGGTCAAAGGATCGGCCTTATTTTCTCACTTCTGGAGGTTTCTTTCTTACCCAGATTATCACATAAAAAGGTTCTGGTGTGACACCACTAATTTACAGAGGTACAAATAAGGGAGTAGGAGGTAAGAGCACGGAATCTGCACTTATTAACTTATTATGTAGGCAATCATATCACACACCTTAAATTATTCACAATGTTTACAAAGGAAGCTATATAAATAACAAAATATAATCTATAAATATCTTTTAGATAGTCCTATGGCATTATTAATTAGTTCTTTCGATCCCATAAATCTCATTTAATTTTTTTTTCCTTTTTTAAACAACTCTACAACACATCTCGATTCACTGGATTCAAAGATGCAACAATTTTAACTATTGAAATTTTCTTCTCATCCCAGCGGTGCCAAACAATTTTTCCTTAAGATCAAAACCTTGTAACTCCCTTCAGAATGGATGTAAGTTAATGATTGCTCCACTAAAAATAACTTTGCAGTCTTCTACTAATTGGAAGCATCACCATTTACCCAGGTCTCCGTTGATGGGGATTCGAAGAAATGCATTTCAGTACACCATAATCATTCATGCCGAGTGGTGTTCTTTCAGGTTATGATGTAATTCTCCTTGGGTGTACTTTCTGTGTGGGGTTATTTTTAGGCTTGGGGATCGCTATGATGACTTCAACAGGTACAAAAAGATTAGAATTATTAGGTGTCAACAAAATATTGAAGAATTAATTATTTGCAAGTTATTCTGATGAAAGTGCAAATTTGACAACCGAGGAGGTGTCACACAAGGGTGTGAGAGAAATCACAAGCATGATTTTAAGTACTCAACCACCAAAACCATTGCATTAGTCTTCACAACAGATTGTGAATGCAAGAGGAAAACTCACCTCATTCCCTTCCTTTTCAATTACCAGTTCACCATGCAAAGGTATCTCAACTTTCTCAGATTCCAACGTATCCTTCTTGAAGGAATGCACTAAATCATTAGAAAAGATAAAAATGGAATGGTCACGGAATGAAACAGTGACATTTGAATAATACTTTATCTCATTAGAGTACAAATACTTTTGGGTATATTCACTTAAGGGAGAATTTCCCTGCAGCATCAGAAATTCTCTGCAATAAAATCATCTACCTTCTCATGGAATTTTAAATGTGTTTCTCCATATTCTGTCAAGCAAATAATGTTAAGCATTCCCAAGTTGTCTTTACCCTTTGCAGTCCACACAAGAGGAACACGTGACACTCACCTCACCACTGCATAATGAAACACTTGCACTCTTTCACAAACTTAATCACTTTTTCCTACATACCTATTAGTCTCTTGCCAAAACCTAATGTTACTGACAGTTCCAACACAGAATAAAGTCTTATATTGCTTTTGGTTGACATGAAAGGACGATTTGGTTCCATGATGATGGTAAAAAATATCCTACACTTCAGCAGATAAATCTTTCTAATTTAGAAGTTCACCATTGAGATATCCCATGCTTGACACATTCCACATTCCCTAAACATGATTATGGCTTCAAATGGACTGAATCTCAAGATAGCTGACTAACTATGCATTTGTTCCTGCAATATTCCTTCCTTAAATCAACTAAAGAAATAACCAAAACTCATTTCACCTATTTCTAATTATGTTACTGTTACCTAATTATTATTTACTGTGATATATCTTATGTGAAATGTTACAGAAAAACTTTTGTTAAGCTCTCAAATGTCCTGATGGCAAACCCCACAAAGTGGCACTGCTGTAGCCTGTGTCGCCTCTTGTCAGATATTGGATCACAAGATTATTTTGGTCGTCTCAAGGAACCTCTCCTATTGGGAAGTTAGGATTTAAATTCAACTACAGTTGCATCAAAATTCATTACTTTTCTCTCTTTACTGTGTTTGCGCTCACATACTTTCTTACTTATACGTTAAAGATAGTAACTACTAAGTACCATTCATTTAAAGTCAGTTTACCTGGTATGTGCATTTCATGTGGCTCATCATGAAGTATTTCCTCATACATGTAGTCCTTCTCCATATTATTTCATGTCTTCCAGATTTTTTTCTTCTATGATTTAATGCCCAAACTTCATGCTTATTTCTACTAAATGGTTTATTGCTCCAACATTGCTTCAATTTCCTGTCCCATAGCTGTAGTGAGACATATCACCTTATATCCTGTAACCCTGTCTGTCCTGTGGCATGTTTTCTTAGTGATCGTATTGGTCTCCTATCATGTGGAGGTTGTTCATTTGAGTCACAACAGTTATTTATGAAATTTTCTGTGATGATTGCATTCCGCCAACTACCTATATCTCTTTGTAACGAACTATTGTCACTGATACTTGATGCATGTGCATGTCACATGTCCATGGAATTGCAAACTTCAAGTGAATTAATTTCCAATATGTCATATTTTAATTTAAATTATTTTACTTCTGTTTTCAGTTATTTTATAAATAAATGACCATGCACATAGAAGTAAGAGCTACCAAGATTACTCATATTATTAACTCCCTGAATGCCAATTAACTTGGGTAAAGCAAACATGCACAATGATAATTTTCTTAACTACACTGAGTAAGTTTGTCATAAGACTACATTCATTAACATAGTTTCTTATGTTGGAGTAGCATTAGTGAGGCTAAAATACACAATGCGAAAGATCAATACTACTGATACGTTTATTTTAACTTCACATCAGCACTATACCCCAAAGGTGTCAGACGTGTCAAAAATTATATGTACCATCCTTATGGATAAGTCACCCAGCTGGTAAAAATAGTGAAGCACCTGGAGCCTGAATCTGTAGGATAAAGGTTTCATACCTGTGTGTGCAAGCCAGTGTATGACTCCTTGTAGAGAAGGATCTGAGCAAATTAATCGTGAATAAAATTTCTCTCCATTGTGCGTATGCAAATGCGAGAAAAAGCTGCACACTAAAGAATTTGCACAATAATATCAGGAATAAGCTAGCTATCCCAATTGTATACCATGTGATTGCTGAGGGAGAGAACCTTGAACGAAATATTTACAGATATACTTGCATCAGAGTGGTTTCTACTGTGTCTTTGTATGCAAGTGTATCAGTAGGTTGATCGTCCTACAGAAAGACTTTGCACAATCATTTCACGAAAAAGGTTTTACTTCTGCATGTGTGCATTTAGTGTTCGGATCGAATTTTGCAGTGATAAGGTCTGTGTGTTCGCATGAGTACAGTGAGATTTCTCTCATGAGAGAACGACTTTGCACAGTAATTAATGAAAAAGATTTCTCTTCTGCATGTGTACGCAAGTGAAGCATTAGTTTGTATTTTCTACTAGTGAAAGATTTTTGGCAATTATTACACATAAGAGTAGAGATGGGTTGAGTATCAGATTTCTCAATCTGGAATATCGAATTCAAATAGCAAATCGTTGCTCGAATATTCGAATACCTCAAATACTAGAATTGCATTAGGCATATAGAACGTACTTCTTATTTCCCTTGATGAATGTATAAATATAAAGGTATACAAGGGAACCTCGATCAATTGTTTTTCAAGGGGATGGATGAAAAAACGATGAATGTGTGAATTTTTTGACTAGGTGGCCTATGCAGCAGGAAACCCAAGATTTTGGCAATTAATTGTGATTTCCGTTACAGGATTCAAACAGGAATTTAGTTGATTAATGGTATATTTTAATATGATGGAAACAATTTGGGCATATAGTTGATTTGACTAACATCTCATTCAAATATGCAAAGGGGACACCACCTCGCAAAAAATGATTGCATGCCATTTTGGCATTTAAAATGCTACCATGGATTTCTGTCTGATGTATACACTCTTATCTACCAAACCTCATTTCAGTGGCTCGCCCATCTGATACTCAGCTTAATCCAACTTCTTATTTTCAACAGGTAGATCACTTTGCCCTGACTCCTACTGTCAAGTGCTAGCGGACAAGCAGAGGCAATTTGAAATCACACACGTGCTTCTCCACCAGGCTTTCTTCATCTGTTATTTTCAGTCAATATTTGGAAGTTCTCACAAGATAAGCAGATGAATTCGAATTGCTAGCAGAGAGAAACCAAATATCCTGAGAAAAATATCCCTTCATCTGTAACTGTTACAATACATTTATAGCATAACTCATAAATTGTAACTTGATATATGTTTGCAAAAAAATACCCCATCAACTTCCCAGAAGCTCAGCTGCGAGGATAATGAGTTTCGCCAGAATGCAAAGTCTCTGTCATATTTGGCATTTATTTCCTTACGTAAATGCTTAAATAAAGTCAGAAATATGTCGTGTTTGGTCTTATTCTTTTTTTACATTATGCACACATTACTAATATTTCAATCCAATAAAGGTGTAATATCAATTACCGAAAGTCATTGTTAGACACCTTTTGGGTTAGCAGATAACTCACGCAGCAGTTGACCTCCAGAAATGGGGAACTTTGAAGCAGGTGAGCAGAAAAAGGTCAGTGGGGAGAAAGAGGGAAGGGTGAAGCATGATTTTATTATTCTCCTTCAACTTGATATTTTCTTTTGAAGCTTTTCATTTATGGTCTTTGTAATATGAACCCTGCGCGAGCTGGGGCCTTTTGTTCGATTTTGGAGAGGAGGAAAGCATCGGAGAAGGGGCCGATGGCTGATGGATGGAGGGGGTAGCGGATTTTGGGAATTGTGCTATGTAGTTACTATCTCACTAACGCATTGAGGTTCTCCTGGTGGAGATTTTCCGATTTTTTCACCCGATCATTTTCGGTTCCCAGGTCGAACTCTTAACACCACTCTAATCCGCGAATTTGATGTATTTCGTCAACTTGCCTGTAAATGGTCCTGCATGCACTAAACGACTAGAGTTCTCTACAATTTTCCGAGTAAACTACCAACGATGTGCGTGCGATAGTGTATGGCACAAAATTCAAAGCATTAGAGATTTTACCTGTAGCATAATTATTCAAGATCTCAAATACTTTCTAGTATTTTAGCATTCGCGGATACTATTCACGCATTTCTGCAAAAAAAGGTTTCTCTCCTGAGTGTTTTTGCATGTAATTGGTGAGGGAAGAACTGGAAGTGAAAGACTTGCTGCAAATCTTGCGTGTAAACGATCTCTTGCCAGTGTATGTACGCAAGTGTCCGATGAGACTTTATTTTCTATTGAAAGATTTAGTGCAGTAACAACATGAAAAAGATTTCTATCCTGTGTGCGTATGCGTGTGTAGGATGAGTTTCTCCTTTATGCTGAAAGTCTTTGTGCAATAATTGCACGAAAAAGACTTCTCTCCTGTGTGTACACGTGAGTGTTGGACGAGTTTGTCCTTTCTAGCAAAAGTCTTTGCACAATGATTGCACGAAAAAGGCTTCTCTCCTGTGTGTACACGCGAGTGTTCAACAAGTTTGTTCTTTCTAGCAAAAGTCTTTGCGCAATAATTGCACGAAAAAGGCTTCTCCCCTGTGTGCGTATACATGTGTTGGACGAGTGTATTTTTTCTAGTGTAAGCCTTTGAGCAATAATTGCACGAAAAGGGCTTCTCCCCTGTGTGTAGACGCAAGTGTAGGATGAGTTTCTCCTTTATACTGAAAGCCTTTGCACAATAATTGCACAAAAAAGGCTTCTCCCCTGTGTGCGTATGCATGTGTTGGACGAGTGTATTTTTTCTAAAGTAAGCCTTTGAGCAATAATTGCACGAAAACGGCTTCTCCCCTGTGTGTACACGCAAGTGTAGGATGAGTCTCTCCTTTACGCTGAAAGCCTTTGCGCAATAATTGCAAGAAAAAGGCTTCTCCCCTGTGTGGGTGCGCAAATGTTGCATGAGTTTCGCCTTACTAGCGAAAGCCTTTGTGCAATAATTGCACGAAAAGGGCTTCTCCCCCGTGTGGGTGCGCATATGCGTCATGAGGTTGCCTTTAAGAGAGAAAGACTTTGCGCAATCACTGCATGAAAAAGGCTTCTCTTCCGTGTGCATGCGCATGTGTTGAGTCATGTGAAACTTCGAAGCGAAAGACTTTCTGCAGATGGTACACGGATAACGTTTTCTTTCTTTGTGCGAACGCATGTGATTGCCAAGACCGCTCCTCAGCTGGAATGACTTGTTGCAGACGCTGCAATTGAAAGGCCCTCCTTTTGCGCCTCCTACCGCGTCATTTCTGAGGTTTCTCGTGCAAGAGGTGGTGGACTCTGAGGACATATTCTGCGTGTATGGTTTCCCATCCCCATCAGAACTTCCCACTCGTTCCGCAGTTTTCCTCTCTCCAATTCCACCACAGATTTCTAACACAGGAGTATTTACTTTTTTCATCGCCCCTCGTCTTTTCCTTTTCAATACCATCAATGTCTCAGGGGTGGATGACTCACAAGAATTATTACTTTCTTCTCTTGATGCGGGGACTGTGAAAGACTCTTCTTTTTCTATTGATGATTCAACACTAAGATCCAAATTGCTGGTAGCAGAATGAATTTCCATGTGCTTGATCAGATCATCATTGGTGTAAAATCCATATCTGCAGTGGGAGCAATAATTTAACTTTTCGTTTGAATTTTTAACATTTCTGGGATTTTTGATGAAGCAATAACTCATCTCTTTTTTGTTTTCCATTTCTGCCTCAATGCCACTTCTTCTGTTTTCACTGACTCTGATCAACCTAAGGCTACCTGTGATATTTGGTGCATCCCTTCTATCCCCTACAACAGTCATTGTGGCTCCCTTTCCACTGTTTCTAGATGCTGGAATGTGTTTCATATAACTGTGTCCATCATCAGGAATTGAGTTAGACAGTACCTTGTCAGCATGATGAGCAATGCCTTCTTTCAAATCTTTATCCTTCGAATTCATTCCATCCCAACATGGGGATGCCACAGTCTTGGTTTGAATGTGTGTCACTGAGGCTGATGAACCAATACAATCATCGTTAAGGTCAATCCATATATTTCTTTCTGCCAGCAGGTGTAAAGTTGGTGTTGTTTCTACCAGCACTTGGTCAGGAGTTGACAGCCCTAGAAAAGAAAATCATATTACAATCTAGGACTCACAGATCTAATTTTTAAAAACCATTTGATAGATTGAAACCGATTCCCTTTAGTTAATATTTTCGCTGGTTGCTAAGCACAAATAAGGTGTCATTCTCTTTTGGCAATTTAAATATTGGTTCGATTATGTCTGAAAAGGGAAGGAAGGCATCCATAATAATCACTATATTGAAATTGTTGATGAAAAATGAAATCATCCCCTATAAAAATTTGTTCATTCAAAAGACAAATGTGTGCTCAGTAATTTTGTATTATGTAAATTGTAATGTTCTTGAAGCTGATATTTTAAATGACAAATAATTTTTCATTAAGGAATACTTAAGGAGAGAATAATGTTTTCCTTTCATTCCTTTGCAAGTAGATCAGAAGTCAGTCTTTTTTGGTAATTTCAATAAACTACAATTTTGTCCAAAAAGAAAAGTCAGGCATCAAGAATTATCTCATATCAAGCTTGAGATTGCTGAAGAAAAATGAAATCATGCCCTTTAAAAAGATATCCATTTAAAATACAAAAACATGTGTTCAGTGGTTATGGATTATACACATCGTAATGTTCCTTAAGTTAATATTTAAAATGGCATAGATTTTTCTTTTGAGAATACTTGAGGAGAATATAATGCTGTCCTAATCCTTCTACGTGAGAGAATAACAATTATCAAAATATTTAAGAAATATAATTCCTTTAATGTTAAAATGCTCCAGATTTTAAATATGAGTTTACTTTTAGCAGCTACATATTACTTTTCACACCAATAAGTAAACATTTTTCATAAAGTACTTAGCAATGGAAATCACGTGTGCCATGGAAGAGGCCACAATTCATGCATTTTTATTTAAAAATTCATACCACATTTTTGTCGAAAAAGGAATGCATCAACCATGAATCAAGCATAGTTAACAATCAGAGGTAAATTTGATAAAAAAAAATTTCTTAAAAATTAAATTATTTCCTCCTTTTGTCCGCTCGAGGATAACAGTTAAAAAGTCATAAAGGGAGCAATTACATTTTTCCAGGTTGAATATGATATCCATCTAAATCATTTCCTGATCAACCTCCTGATGAGATCCACAGAAGTATATTGAAATATTAGGGATTATCATTTTTTTAATCAATAGCAGCAAACTGTAACACACTATTTATTAAAATTGAGTTGTGCTGCATCTTAGCAGTATTGATTTGTCTTCTGGTATTTATTTCTGAAATCCATAATATATCTACTTACTTTCTGTTACAAAGTATTTTCTGACATGATTCACTGTTACACCTAACCAAGCAGTTGCCATGCCTACAAAAATAATTGAATAAGACTGTGTATTACAAACTTCAAGCTAATTTTATAAATTCAACATGCTAATACCACTCATGGACTCACACTCTCAGTACATTTTGTTCACTAATTTGGCTGTAATTAATGCTAACATCCATCTAAAATTCAAAAATACCTATATAATGCTAGTATTTCTTTTGGAAGAATATTTTTTTTTAATCAATTGCAATATTTTGTATAAAATTGCTCTAGCAATGCAATGAGTTGAATGTGGATTCGTGCTAACAAAGGGTTCTACGGTCCACTCCAGTGGTTGGAGTAAGGGACCGGCTGGGTCCCAAATAACAAGGAAAAGGATACCAGGGTAACTCAACCCCAAAAAAAAAAACTCCACGCGGAGAGGTTTCAAATATTATCATGCTACCCATAGCACAGAAAACGTTTTCCTTCCATAGACGCAGGCCAGAAAGAATTCAGAATGACATTTGAGTGTCAAAACTAGGCAAAAAGTAGGCGGTGGAGTAGTGCATAAATGGGTGGAAAGTACTACCGGTGTTATGTATTTCAGCATGGATGTATCGCATTTCTGCCAAAAGAAGTCGGAAACAATTTCATTCCGTCATTTCACTGAATTCCACCCCCATGTTTTATGCAAATACCACCCTTAGTTGTACAGGCACTGGTTTCTCACGCTAAGCACTCATAATGGATCATTAATAATTAGAAATTTTTGTCTATAACACCAGTCATAAAGAACTCATTTGTTAAATTTCATTGACTGGACTAGAGTGCAGATCTTATACGAATATTTCACTGCCATTAATGCAATATTTCACTAAAATATGAAATTTTACTAGTCAATGGTCGCACAAGTTAAATATCGATAGACTTCAGCAGAAGAAAATATTTTACATTAAAAGGACTTCTACTATACATAAATGTTAAAGGAAATTGTGATAATTCATTACATTAAATACATTAAATTTCATATTATTAGAAATCCAGACCACACAAATGTAAAGATAAACATTCTCTCATATTTAAGTGACATGTAAACTAAATAAAACAAAAGTTACACATGGATGACTAACTTAGGTTCTTCATGCTCCAAAAAAGTTACAACACCCTCTCCACGCACATGTATTTGCAAGACCTAGAGGTTACTCACCTATAGCCTCAGTCATAGAGTCATTGGTCATTTCAGAATTACCAATCACTTTTTCATCCTCTGTAAACATAAGCTGAAAGTAGGAATCAACTCATTAATCAATGCACATAAGAATCAATATTCTTTTAATACACCATTCTTTTACAATATAGAACTATCATCCACACATATACAGCAATGAACACTTACACAATTAGATAGTACCTCGGATCGGCTTCGCCGTTCATCGTGGAAGGCCGCCCAAGGGTTACCCGAGTCGCCCCCGAGGCGTCGACCCCTGGGAACGGCATCGCCTTTACTGGTGATGGGGCGGCTTCGCCGCCCAAGGTTTACCGTGTCCCCCCGAGCCGTCGACTCCTCGGAACGGCTTCGCCGTTCCTGGCCTGTGGGCGGCTTCGCCGCCCAAGACTTATCGGCGCCCTCCCCCCGTAAGCTTCCTCGTGATGGGGCGGCTTCGCCGCCCAAGGTTTTCCCGTTTCCCTCCGAGGCGTCGACTCCTGGGAACGGCGTCGCCCTTCCACGTGATGGGGCGGCTTCGCCGCCCAAGGTTTACTGTGTCCACCCGAGCCGTCGACTCCTCGAAATGGCTTCGCCGTTCCTCGTCTGTGGGCGGCTTCGCCGCCCAAGGCTTATCGGCACCCTCCCCCCGTAAGCTTCCTCGTGATGGGGTGGCTTCGCCGCCCAAGGTTTACCCGTGTCCCCCCGAGGCGTCGACTCCTGGGAACGGCATCGCCCTTTCGCGTGATGGGGCGGCTTCGCCGCCCAAGGTGTACTGTGTCTCCCCGAGCCGTCGAGTCCTCGGAACGGCTTCGCCGTTTCTCGCCTTTGGGCGGCTTCGCCGCCCTATGGTTTTCGGCGCCCTCTCCCCTCGTAAGACACCCATTCGGCTGCTCCACGTGTTGGAGCGGATTTGCCGCCCGAGGGTTCTCGGAGGCTTTCCGCGCCTCTGACTCCTCGGAATGGCTCCGTCGTTCCTGGGTCGGGGGCAGCTTCGCCGCCAGGGTTTTCACTCCTCACAGAGCAATGCGCACTACCAGCTTTCCCCCATCGTTTACAAAGGCTGCCGGGGGATAATGTGGCAGAATGTAGACGCATGCTAGCCGTGATTGTGGCATTTTAGCTTATGACGATGTTTTGAAGGTGGTCCGGGGAGTTTCAAGGGGTTTTTATGAGTGTACTGACAACGGTCACAATCATCGAATTAAATTCCTTAGCGATAAGTCATAGGAGAAGGGAATTTCTGCTAAAATATGCGAAAACACCAAAGAACATGCTATTTACAGAAAAAAAATATGATTTTTTCCCTGGTCTTCTAGGAGGCCACATGAAATTTCGAGCGGTTTTCTTGCATAAAAGGTCTTTGTCTACCTACATTAAAAATTCCAGCGATCTAGCTTTAAAGGAACAATGAATTTTCCCGTATTACTCACATTTAAATTACCAATTCTGTGTTCTCTACATAGCGGTGCATAGGCGCAGCAATAAGGCATGTGAATTTCGTAGTCGTACCTTATGGGGAAGTGGTTTCAAAAAATCACTTTTAGGTGTCCATGTCCTGGAGCCCCTAAAATACATCTACTATGTTGTCAAGGAAACAACGTTTAAAAATTTGAAGTTTTGTAGCGTGTGTGTGAATGGGCCTGGTTAATTGAACATGACGGGTAAATATAGCCGACACAATTCCCAATCCGAATAAATAAAAACTATACAACTCTGATGAATGGTACACGAAATATAACACTTATTAGGTAATTTTTATTTTTTTGGAGGGGTCGCTGGGGGTTATTGGGGGATTTTATTTGCTTGTCCCGTATAACGCGGCATCGTTTACCTTCGATAAAAATTTCGGCTCTTTAGCTGTAGTGCAAGCATGGTTTTTCGAGGGTGTCACCCGTTTAAATTAAATATTCTGCGTTCTCCGGGTTGCGGCACGTAGGAACACGAGAAGGACGTCACTCACGTTAATTTGGTGTCCGTACGTGGTCGGGAAGTGGCAAATAAAAATTCCGAAAAATTAAAAATCGTCTGTTGAGGGAATGCAAACTTCACGGCGGATGTGTTGTAAGTTACCAAACGTTGTAGGAGTCGCGATTTCAATGGAAAATCGATTGTATGTAATTACTCGTAATTCGTTCCACTTATGGAAAATTAAAGGTAGCCAAAAAATGAAGTGAAAAATCTAGTATCTTGCATTTAACGGAATTTGTCCTACGATTATTGCAAATAGGTCAAAAAAATTCCGCAGTTCGGCCCATAAGAAAAGCATTGGAAAATTTAAAAAGTAAAAAAAAATACTTTAAATCAAAATATAGGAAAAACAAGCACACCAAAAAATCAACCAAAAAATCTAGTATCTCATACGTTAAGGACTTATTCCTACAACTATTTAATGTTGGTTTTAAAAAAATCCAAATATAGGCCCATAAGAAAAGCATTGGAAATTTAAAAAAATTATAAAAAATACTTATAAACAAAATATGGGAAAATGTTTCACATCAAAAAATCGGCCAAAAAATCTAGTTTTCGTCAGTGGAATTTCATGTTCCCGTGACATTTGCAAGTAGGCAATGAATGGAAAAAGTTTTACTCCCATAAGGCTCCAATGTTAATTCGGATCGATATATCTCAAAAACCGATCGACTTTTTCGAGTTTTTGGACTTTTCCCCCCGATGAATATTTTTTCTCCACAACCGGTAAAAATTTCGTCTTCCCAGCACTTCCGGAAGTGGTCGGGAATTTGTATACGTGAATGAGTGGTCAGTGAATGGTCAGTGAGTGGTCAGTGAGGTATCTGTCACACATCGGGCTGTATATATTATAGATATATAATATAGATTAGCACCATTTCAAGTACCACATTTAGGGTGCCCACATGCATACCACACAAAGTTATTTTTTTGCGAAGTGGTAGTTTTCAAACAATTTCTGGAACCGAGCATGGTTATAAATTACAAATAAATGTTAATGTTCTAGTTCCATGTACATATTATTCATACATATCATATATACATATAATTATATATTATTTTTGTATTTTTGTGATAGGAGGAAAAAGAAATTTATTTTGTTCTGTTCATATATCATACTTTGTTCTTGTTTATTGTAAGTTATTGTCACATGTATGTTTCATAATGATGATGTTTCAAAAATTATGTGTACTTTCTTTTCGTTTTCTGGTCTGCCTTGAATTAAATTTATAAGATGGTAGCTTCCATGCTGTTTTTTTTATTTTATCCATCGAAGCTACCTAAAGCTCCTCTTTATTATTTTTGTTGTTAAAAAAGTGTACATTTCAGTTGGAGTAATAAATTCATTCATTCATTCATACGATACGGTCAAAAAAACGTTAGAAACGGTTGTGATAGGGTGATTCATTAAATCAATTTTAATATATATCACCAAGGATATTTGCAGGACTTATGTTATGTCACAGGCCATCCATGCGTTGTGATGATTTTATAATAGTAACTACGTCTGAGAGATTACATAAGATAGAACCATTTTTCCCATCCACCAAACTAAACATCACAATAAATATGAGGCAGTCAATTCAAGTAAACATATTACCCCCGAGACAATTCCATTTTAACAGGTGCTCACTTTATACTTAATAGTAACAAATCAGATGGGCCTACTCCTTGTGAAAACTTAAATGAACAATTTAAAAAGTTTTTAAATAGTTTTGGAGTTGCAATAATTCCATCAAAACTTTGAACAACGTCTAAATATTCACTCATTGTTACAATCACCACATAAAAATCTATAAATACGACCCTTATGTCAACAAATTAGTCGCTCGAGCATAATATGAGTTAACAAAATATTTTTCAGAGCGATCTTAAATTATGGAAATTTAAACATATCTTTTGAATAAAAAAAATAATATCAATCACCAATTATGTATATGTATATTAAGATGCGGGTGTACATGTACTTCTTCCAAATAAATTAAAAAAATATATAAATTAAAAAAAACTATGAATAAATATTTGACAAAAATAACTTTATGCACTAATGGGTTAAGAAAAACTCCTTTGTTACTAAATACAAAAGCATAAATAATGCGATGCTTCTCTGGCTCTTAATGTAACACAGTTTGCTACATAGTGCCAACAACGGGGGGGATGCCAACAATAGGGCATTCTATCCTATATGTATATGAAGATGTGGATGTGGATGTACTTCTTCCAAATGAACGTTCCACCCTGGTTTTTACCGCTTTAAGATCCTTCCAGAGTATTTTTCGGAGCGGGAAGTGGTCATAGCCCAAAAATTTAGAAATGGGATTGGGAAGAAGTGGGCTGCAGATAGAGTAGCCAATTATTATAAGCCCCTGGAGGGTCCATCTGCCGACTGCCGACGGATGACTGTCGGCCCACAGAAATATCCAAGACACGATCATCGCAAAGGTCTCGAGATAGAATATGAGGTCGTCATAAGTTTCCATCCTCCAAATTACCATGTTGATTGGCGGGATAAAGATGCGGTAGAGCATCCACAGCGTCTTATATGTATGTGTCATTATTTCTCTGTAGGGATAAAAAAGACATGAAGTCATATAAAAAATATATGAATTGCGAAGCAATGCATACATGGCTCTGCTGGAAATCGATTGGTACTCATTTTTGCCTTGCAAAACACCCATGAAAAACATAAAGTTAGCATTAAATTCGAAAAAAAATGAATCTACGTACATAAACTTTATTTCCTGTGATATCCTATGAGATGACGGTGCCTTAAAGGTTATGGCGAGGGTTACTTCTCAAGTAAAGATTCTGCGTTCGAGCCTCACTCGTGGATATTTTGTATTTTATTTTTCTAGGATTTTATTTTTTTAAATTTTTAAAGATTGTTTCTTATCTTCGTTTACCCAATAAAAATATTTTTCATTATATTTTTCAATAATAAAGAGTGCTGGAAAGAGTAAGAAATGAAGCAAGGGCTATATAACAACCTACCTAAGGGCGATTTTGAATTTACTTGTTCTCTCTAGAGATGTATTAGGGTATTGCAAGCGTAAATTGTCTTCAGTAGGGGTGAGGACAGAATTTATATTACTGATTGGGAAGGAAAATCCACCATAAAGATTGATTACTCTTTCATTGGGAAACGGAAATGGATCAGCTTGGGATAAGTAACAGAGTATTAACAGTGGACAGAAACCCGGTGACGGCCTTAGACAACTCTTAACGAATGTCGCCAAGAGGATCACGGCTTAACATCCCATCCGACGGACGGTGTACTGCACTGCCGGTGTAAACCACAATACACGCAGGGATTGAATTCCGAAATGCTCTTAAATTAGTTACACGATTTGGATGTGGAAGGCCAGTACATTACCTAACCATTCCAGTAAAATCTTTATTTTCAATTTTTAGGATGGTACTCGAACAAACGGAGAACGCGTTTTTTCCTCTGCCGCAACGACTGCCCTGGATTTTTGACGGAATATACACTTCATTCACGTTTACGAATAACTTTCTCGTGCCACTGAGCTTTGAAGCAAACCATGGATGTTCAATCAATTTTGTTAAACCTGTTTTGTTTTGTATATTACACAGGTGTATATTTTCACATCATCACCCCTCGTGTTTTGTCCTGTAAGTATTTCCTGATGAATCATTTTATTCTGAGGAACCTTTTCCTGAGACAATAAATGAAAAGTCATGAACGAATATATTCCCTGTGTCTTATTACCTTTTTATTAGTGAAGTGCCACCGTTTGCATTGTTAATGCCATTTTCCGATCATCAATTATACTATTTCAAGAAGCCCTATCCCTGGTGGAGAATGGAAGAACTACAACGGTCCCTTAATTGATTTCTTGAGCATACACATATATTATCCGGTTTTTTTCCGGCATAAGATCATTTATACACCAGATTTATTCCGTTTTTACTCCGGAAATAACGGTTTTTACGCGGAATAAAACACGTGTAATGCACGGCCTATAAGCTAGTTTGCAATAGATTCTGCTATATGGGTCGAATCCCTGAATATTAACGTTTATTTACTTAGGCTAGAAAAATGCGATAGTAAATACAGCAAGTTCTCCAGGTACAAGCCATGTCACAACAACTGGAGTAAGGAATTGAGTTCGCAGTATAATTGAGCATCGTAAATATCTTAAAAAGTATTGATAAACTCCTTTCATCTTCATTACGGGCTGCTATGGCGTTTTCGGGGTCTCATTTTTTAATGTGAAGAAACGAGAAATTTGATTGGTCTATGCACCTTGCCTCGCGTGCGGGTGTCACTTTCCTACCAACAAAAGCATGACACAACGAAGTTGCCGGTTGCACCGACGAGTATCGGTAGGGACGTTCCACAAATCGAGTTTCTGTCAGTGAAAGCGGCGTTGGAGGCTACCGATACCAACGATGGTCGGTAGCCGTGTACAGAATTCCGCCCCTGTTATCAAGACCATGGAAGTACAAAGCAGTGTGAGGAACCACCTTGATCGAAGTCAGTCAATACGTTCCTCGTGCAGAACGCAGTTCTCTCTTCTTTTGTCAACAGATTCCCTAATGCTCCTTTCTGTTTTGGTAGAAATCCTAATTTCATTGTGAGTAGAGATGATTTACTTATTATGGGAAGGTCGGAATAGGAACATGATCAAGCCCTGCAAAATGTGATCAACACTGCCAAATTGGTTAATGCAAAATTTAATGGAGACAATGTACTTTAAGAACTTTAAGGTTAAAGGTATGTGATTATTAATTTCCGAACAAGGGATGCGAATAAAAGAGTCGAATCTCTAAAGTCAATTAAGAATAAAAAAATAACATAGAGTTGTATCGACTTTTATGCTCATATTATTATGTAAAACAGTATGTTCCAATTACGAATCAGCTCATGAATGCCATCATTTTAATTATATCTCGTATAATATTGGGCATGATGTGGTGTAATATTTTAATATTCGTAAAATTGGACAGCGATATTTCCACCATTGAATTGTAGAAAAATTGTATCACTTTTCTGGATTTGACAGTCAAAAGGGTGGGGAAGAAACATGGTTTTCCCATTTACAGAAAGCAAACATGCACTGACATAGTGATACCCACAGTCTCTCAACATTCCACAGCACACAAAATATCCAACATCAGATCCATGGTAAACAGAATAGTGAATATCCTCTTACAGAAGAAAATTTACTTTCATTTTTAAAATAAAAAAGCGTTACCTAGGCTATAAAATCGTTGTTCATAAATCAAAGAAGAATAGGGTATTGAATACTGACCAAGAGGGACACACAGGAGTATAAATGTTTTATCTAAGCGAATCCATTATTTTGATGGCCTGGCACGTCAAGTAAGTTTGCTGAGTTCATTCAGAAATTCAGGCCCTGTGAAAAGTTTATGCCATTTCAAACCAAAGAGCGATGACCTTTCAATCTACCTAAATTAAGATTTGCAAAGGTAGAACCAGATTTATTGAAAATCGGAATCAAGTCTTTTTTTGTCATAGTAGATCATTTTTCACGATGGCTTGAAGAATCTCGTATCCCGAATAAGATGGCGGAGTCGTTATTACAGCGATGTGACAAATAATTAAATGGTCAGGTTTTCCAAAGGCGATGATAGCTGAAAATGTGCCTTTCACTCCGTAATATTGTGAAAGTTAATTCCAGGAAAGAGATATAACTCTTAGAACATATACCCCTCTTTATCATCACAGCAATGGTAGAGCTGAGCAAGGATTATGTGTTGGTAAAAAGTTGTTAAAAAAACAGTTGGAAGATGCATTTGATTTGCATAAAGTTCTCGTTGAATATAATTATAGTCCAATCATAAACCTAGGAGACTCACCCTTTTAAGTACTAAATAATAGCTTTATGAGATCTAGTATATGATAATCACTATACTAGTCAGAACCAGAAATACAAATAGATTTGTACGAGAAACTTTGTGCAAGACAAAGTTAGATGGAGGACTGATATTATAAGAAAGCTCATAGAAAGGAAGACGATTTTTTTAGGGAGAGAAGGTAGTTGTAAGAAGTGCAAAAGACAATTATTTGGAATAAGTGACTATCATGAAGTAGGCAGATGCGCAAAATTCCTATAGGATTAATACAGATAAAACAAGGTCAGTTGTTCGATATAATATTTCGCAACTGAAAAATAAAAAACCGTCTCCTTGTCAGTGTTTTGTATGGAATTTTTTAATGAATGAAATCTTTGCTTTCTTGGTAAATGTAGTGTGAAACACTACATTTGCTAAGGATTACAGGAGTCATTTGACCCATTTTCAGAATTCAAATTAATTTTTCTGCTATTAAAATACATTATAACATTTTGAAATATTTATATTTTCTTAATTTTGGTCTAAATTTTGAAAAATTAGCGTAAATTTTGCAATAATATTGTTTTACAATTTTATGACACATGGTTTTACGTTGAAGGAAAGCTGGGGGTCATTTGACTCACAACTTGTTTTCGTGTTATTTGCTACTCTTTTTCTTGTCCGTCGGCTCTTTTGTGATATACCTGTGTCATATTCCGAAGAGGGCTTCTGTGGCAGATGATTTTCTTGATTGTGAACCAGCAAGAAACCGGTGCAATGCCGGTTTTATCCCATGGGCTCCACCTGAATTTCAAATCTTGGCATGGTGACTTATTGTACTCCGTCTTTCGATATTTCTCAGGCAGCAAAGGGAAATAAAAAGTCCTCAATCGTTGCTATGCGTAAAATACATGCAATTATGGTATTTTATTTTTCGATGATTATTGTATTGCCCACACCGGAAAATCACACGTATCCAATGAGTGTTGTCCATGAGCCAAGATTCAGAGGTCTCTGAGATATCATTATTTTGCGTTGCAACATCATGTCTACGAATAAGGGTTTCATTTTTATGGTCATTTGGCCAGTGGCGGTATGCCCATAAGGACTCTCGGACGCCGCTCCTCCCAAATATTTGAAAAAGTAAAAAAATAAGTATACATTAATTTAAAACTATACATCTGATTAATTAACCCCTCAAGCGCGGCAGGCATTTAATTAAATCCCATCTCAGCGGCCGGATGAGATTTAAAAATCTTCGCCTTTTTGGTATACTATCATTCAATAATTTATATCTTTCTTAATATACGATCAGTATCGTTGAAAATTTTTGTAAACTTGCGTATTATAATGCGCAACTATATAATAATTTTTCGAGCGATTGGAAATTTTTTTTATTGTTAATGTATCTCTTTTTATGAACTAATGAATTAATTTTCAATTTTGAAATATTTTTATTTGGTTTCGAATAAGCTACGAGATCTCTAACATTCCATGCATTTAAAAAATACAATTACATGATGTAATTTAGTTATTTGGGGTTGAAATTTTCATAACAGATTGGATACTTTCGATAGGATTACCCGTTTCGCCTACTTGAAAATTTACCACTCCGCCCACTTCTTTGATTTTGTTCCATCATTACCGTATCATTTCATATAGGTAATCACATGCTAATGTTTCAAACGTCAATATCCAAATATTCAAATGATTTACCTTAGAAAATCTGCTCTGACATGATTTGAAGCAATCCAAACATAATCCCACTGCACATTTTTCACAACAGTACACGCGAACTCTTCATTTCCCATGTTACGCACAAACTGCACACCTCCTTTGAGACTTTGATTTCTTCCCAGCTGCAGGAATTCTCTTTAGGAAATCAATTTTTTTGAGTCTTGGTACTAAATTGCGTAATGAGTGACGGCCAAGTCCAAACAGTTCGTATGACGTTGGGTATTTCAAAAATATTATCTCGCCCAATGGCACGCGAAATGATAAGTCAAGTTTTTATACGTGTTTTTCCCGTGAACAACATATGAATTTAGGACTGCCTCATTCAATAGTCTCCTAAATAACTTCATACATCACTTGTAATGGCGTTTTCTTTCCATTACGTACGAATGCAATAACAGGTCCTTGAAATTCACCCTACCAATGATTTTACTATAGCCTAACACACAAACAGACTTCCGAGTCTCTTTTTTGCCTTTCAATACTATTCCAATTTCGTGGGATCCCCAATTATAAAAAATACCACACACAGGAAGTACACCCGATGAGAATTTCAGCACACTGCCTGAACGAACACCACACAGCATGAGTGACTCTGGTGGACTGGGTGGACTGAAGCTCGTGGTTTAGAAGCTCCCTCAAGAGACGAGAAAATATCTCGAAGGGGCCCTGGTATACGCTGACTGTTTAGATGGAATCTCATCTTCGTTGATTACTGTCCAGAAAAAAAAATAAAAAAATAAATGCAGAGCGAAGCACATGGCCCCTTCGCTTAGGACGCTTAGGACTAACGAGGCGGACCAAACACACTTGAGGTGACGACACACAAGGAAAAGATGGAGAGATGGCATTGAGCTTATAAGATACCGTATCTCAAGCTAAAGTAGCTGACCCTTCTAGACGTCTCTCAAGAAGAATAGGCGGAAGTTTTCATGATAGAACAGCTGAAAGAAGGCGATGAGTTTTTGGACCGAAGTCGTCAAGGCGCTGGTTTAAAATGGAATTTTATCGAAGCATTTTTTAAAAATCTTGAAGGCATAAAACAGCTGTAAATATTTTATTGGAAAGAAAAAACATTTCTTTAAAAATTAGAGTAATTAGTTTTAATTTAACATACAATATCTGGCGGAGAAAAAATATTATAAACAGTAGGTCAGGAAGCGTACTGGGTACGCATGACGGCGGCATACGAAATTTAAAGGGCGCGTACTGGGTACGCATGACGGCGTTGAGGGGTTAAAGTGTTTCTTCAGTCCCATACATCGAAAGTGTAGGAAAAACACGAAAAGAAATAGCGCGAGAAGTTCGCATTTGTAGCCGTGGGGCGCTGGCCAGAACGTCCCAATCCATCCCCATGCAGTTATATGGAGAGTGGTAGTGGTGGGGGCTGCTGGTGCTATGACGCGTCTAACATTGTGCCTTACGGAAGTCTTGGGACGTCGTCCGAGATTGCGCAAAGCGACGAGTGAGTTGACATCGCTGCGCAGGCCGGCGGGCGTATAATCTGACGTCTACTTGGTGCTGCTACAAAAAAGGGACCTACGGAATCAGAATGGTCACTGTACTGGGTGTAGTTATACGATGTTTATTTTTAATTACTGGTAGGTATTGCTACAGTAAATAAATTATCCCAGTATGCTTGCGTTTTTTGGAGTTTGAATTCCGGAACACATAAAATCCAACCATTTAAAGGCCGTATTGACGAAGGAAAACTATTCTCGAGTATTTTCCACAGTTCTGTTATGATTACGAATTTCTAGAACCCTGGGGAAACTAATATTATAATATTTAGGCCTTAACAATGCATTAATATCGTCCCGATGATTAGAAATGCGGTACCTATTTTTCAGATAAATTTATCAAAAGACCTGCAGTATTAGGAAAAATCAGTTATTATTCCCCACTGATTTAGAATTTAAGATATAG
This sequence comes from Ischnura elegans, assembly GCF_921293095.1. NCBI lineage: Eukaryota > Metazoa > Arthropoda > Insecta > Odonata > Coenagrionidae > Ischnura > Ischnura elegans. The sequence goes on along the minus strand of NW_025791660.1, from coordinate 5,274,261 downwards.
GTGCGTGCGTGATAGGGTGAAGGATTAAACATGATTTTAACCGTAAAACGTGACTTTATATAGAGTCATTCAATGAATGTCAAGAAGTGCCGCGTACATTTTTCATTCATGATTCCACAGTTCATATCAGTGCAGAGATCCTTGCAGCTCCTATCTGTGGTTCAGAGTCGTCTTCTTTTACGGTCTAGAATTTATATTCTATTATCTCATGGCAATGATTTCGAAGAGATGGTTATTCCAAATGCGACCCGTTGGCGTCCCGTGTGTTTACCACATATTAATCTTAGACTCAAGGAGATGGTCCGTGACGTCCTTTGTTTGCCTGAATGCCTTTTCTAACCTTAAATTCGTCCCTCAGCTGAATCAGCATTAGTGGACCAAGACTTCTATCTCCTTTGAGTCGTCCTTATAGTAACGGCAAGACTCTCGGAAATAACGGAGTGAAATGAGTTCAGACAGCATTTTCGAGGAGTTAATTGTGTTTAATTGCCGATTAAGAAGTTTCTTAAAGCTGCGTGTATATTCAAGAAGACAATTTTGAACTATTCAACAGTGCTCGTTTTTTTAGGGAAATATGGGGAAAAATGGTCCCAATTTTGTGTCCAGGCACCTTGTTCTCTTTGGTCCTATTTTTCGTCGGCCTATTTTGTGTCATCCCTTGTTTATTTATAGACTAGTGCCCTTACCATGTGTTCAATTGGAAAGAAATTGTTGTCCGGCGCTGATTTCAACGAACGTGTAATTGATCGCTTTGCTGGACAAAAGGAGAGAAGGATGGACTTCTGCAATATAACGAAAGGCATGTGAGTATTTCAGATTTTGTTAAAAATGTGTGATAAATGTTTTATGATTGATTTTAAAGCATACTGTATTCAAGAAGCAACGCGAACACCGCCATCTATGTTTACATCTGCAATAGTAAAGCGCGCGCATTGTAGTAGTGTTTGTTACCTAGTGGAAGTCAGTGACACTCCCCTCCCTCCTCAGGTGTTGCAAGTGTCATTGCTACCTAAATCATTTTAAATGTTGCATAGATTTGACAAATAACGCATTATGATTGCAAAACGAACAACAGAAGTGTATTGCGGGCATATCCATACGAAGAATGTGGGCGCTAAAACCTAAAGTTACGTATTTTCATTTGTATTTGCAATTTATCGCAGCAAATGTATTTTTATTCTTCAAGATTATTGATCAGTATAATCGTGAGTCCGGACTAAGCCGATTCGTATGACCGAGAGTCTACTGCATTTAGTATTTATTAATCAAGCTTCATTAGGAAAACTAGGTATTTTTGTTAAAAAAACGGAACATATGGCATCACAAAATTTAACTCCTAGATTGCCGTAAAATATTAATGAAATACATGAAATATTAAAAATTATTAACCCCCCCCCCGCTGGAGTGCGCCCCCCCTAGCATTTGACTCACGAGCCTCCACTTCATATGGCATTATCACTCCATCATAGCTTTAGCCAGGTGTCCCGCCGTAGTGCCGCCTGACCCCGTCGGGGTTTGTGGTGGGCGGACTGCACGCTGCCCCCCAGTGCTAACTCCTGTCTCCTTTTGAGGGAGTGGAGGGATTGGATGGATTGTAAAATTCTATTGTATATGTATTCTATGTATTCTTCTCTTCATTCATGTATACATTTGTTCACTGTTAAATGAACGTTCGTAAGAAATTGACATGGCGCAGTCGGTAGTGCTCGATCAAGGCCATGTGCTCGATAGTAGGTACTCATCACATCGTAGTCAGACGACGCGACGTGTTGAAAGTAAAGTGTAAGAGAAAGTTTCGAGGATGCAGCAAGCAAGGCCTTCTAATCCGTTAGTCTTAAAGGGCAAGGTGAATGATGATTTCTAGAAGTTTAAACAGAACTTGGGCTGCTATTCTGGAAAAGCGTTAAATAGCATATGCTATTCCGCGGGTCATTATTGCAACGACCCCGTATTCTGAATGAAGAGGAGTTATAATTTTGTTCCGAATAGCATCTGGCTATTTATTACCCGAGCTATTTCAAAGTTCCGCCTCTTCCCGTACGAAAAACTTTCTGAACTGTTTTCGCAGCCGATGAGGGAGTAAATATTTTTTACATTTTCTGTATTTAACGTAATATTGACTTACAACTATAAATAATTGCTAAATTTATATTAAACAATTATATTAAAATCTCGCTGCGCTGCGCGCGCGTGGGGCTACTCCCCCTAAAACCTCCTCATTCTTCTGGTCTTATAGGAAGCTGCGTGAAATTTCGAGGGGTTTTCCTGCATACAATTTGTTTGCCTACCCACAATAAAAATTCCAGCTCTCTAGCTACACGGGAACAATAGATTTTCCCCTATTACTCACATATAGATTACAAATTCTGTGTTCTCCACATAGCGGTGCATAGGCGCTGTAATAAGGCATTATTCACGCGAATTTCGTGGCCGTACCTTATGGTGAAGTGGTTTTAAAAAATCGCGTTTAGGTGTCCATGAGCAAGGAGTAGCATTTTGCCTCTACTATTTTGTTAAGAAATGTACATTTAAAAATTTGAAGTTTTATTACTGGTATGTGCATGGATAATTGAACATGACGGGTAAATATAGCCGACACAATTCCCATTCCGAATCAATAAAAACGATACAACTGGGATGAATGGTACACAAAATATACGACTTATTAGGTAATTTTTATTTTTCTGAGGGGGTCCCAAGGGGTTATTGGGGGATTTCATGTGTTTGTCGAGTAAAACGTGGCATCGTTTACCATCAGTATACCGGCTCTTTGGCTGTAGTGCAAGCAAGGTTTTTCGACGGTGTCACCCGTTTAAATTTAATGTTCTGCGTTCTTCTTTTAGCGGCTCGTAGGGGCACAAGAAAGGCATCACTCATCGGAATTTAGTGTATCTACGTCGTCGGGAAGTGGCAAAAATAAATTCCGAAAAATAAAAAATCGTGTGTTGAGGGAATGCAAACTTCACGGCGGATGTGTTGTAAGTTACCAAACGTTGTAGGAGTCGCGATTTCATTGGAAAATCGATTGTCGTTGATTACTCGTTATTCGTTTGAGTTATGGAAATTGTAAGTAATCCAAAAAATTGAGGAAAAATCTAGCATCTTGCATTTAAAGGAATTTGTCCTACAATTATTGCAGATAGGTCAAAAAATACCGAAGTTCGGCCTATAAGAAAAGCATTGGTAATTTTAAAAAGTTAGAAATAATTCTTTAAATCAAAATATTGCAAAGAGTACCACATCAAAAAATCAACCAAAAATTCTAGTATCTCATACGTTAAGCACTTATTCCTACAACTGTTGCAAGTTGATTTTAAAAAATCCAAAGATAGGCCCGTAAGAAAAGCATTGGAAATTTAAAAAAATTATAAAAAATACTTGTAATCAAAATATGGCAAACTGTTTCACATTACAAAATCGAAAAAAAATCTAGTTTTGGTCATCGAAATTTCATGTTCCTGAGGCATTTGCAAGTAGGCAATACATGGAAAAAGTTGCAGTCCCATAAGGCTCCAATGTTTATTCGGATCGATATATCTCGAAAACCGATCGACTTTTTTGAGTTTTCGGATTTTTCCCCTTTAAAAATTTCGTCTTCCCAGCACGTTGGTCGGGAATTTGTATTCGTGAATCAGTGAGTGAATGAGTGAGATATCAGTCACACATAGAGCTGTATATATTATAGACTTGGATGTATATAATACGCTTTGAAAATCCCATTTAGGAAATTAGCTGTTTGTTGTGGGTGTGATAGATTTCACAATTGCTTCAGCCAGGTGGGTTAAATCATCGTTTGATTATGATAATGACGATTTATCGGGCATAAATATTGAATCAATTACCTGTATCCTATCGGTTGTTTAATGTGAGATGTATGTCATGTGAAGTAATCAATGAAATCTAAATATGTTTGATTTCCTTCGTAATTGTGTTAGGCCTCGACGTCTGTTTGTTTGTTGCATGACAAAATAGATATGTATAAACTTTTATTGTATTGCTCGTGACGATATCTCTTTACTGTATGAGCTAGAAGCTTTCGTTTCTAATGCTATCTTTATATTATATGACTCCCTAATTTCAGTATTCATTCTCTGTTTAGGAAATGAAGTAGGTGGCAACGTCACTGCTGTGCTTTCATGTATTATGATGGAATAGTATCGTAATTTCAGCTACAGATGTAAAAAAAGCAGAGGAAGGTGATGGAGAATTTGAGGATGGATGAATCACCTGTGAAAAAGTAAATCTGACAATAGTGAATCGTACGAAAAGTGCTGTTGTGTCACTTAGTATCGTCTTCGTATCACCTGATTTTAATATGCTCACTGAAATTTTTCAAAGAACACGAACTGTGCCGATAAACTAAATCATAATTTTTTGAATAATTTCTTGCCTATTGAGGAAACAATATGTATTGAATTCCACATTAAATATATATTGCATTAATGTTGTTTATGGACATTCCATTAAACATTTGTGGTGAAACATATTTGTTCAGAAACTTTAATGGTGTTCGGAGAAATCCTTTGCATTCAAGAAAGTAATTCAAGCCAACTACCCGCGTTTTACTTAAGTAAATTTTAAGTTTTAATTGTAGAAGGTAGCGAATAGTGGGGAAACTAATTTTGACTTGTAGCATGTATTTGTATATACTGTCTAATTGAGAAAATGAATGGGTGATCAAAATATATGGTATTATTATGGTAGTATATGGTTTTCATTGAAATCTGTAACCATTATTATAATTGACTGGAACGAATTATTTTTGCTAGGATCATGTACAGCAGGTACAATTGTAATAAATCTGAAACCAGTCTTTGCTACCCATCGTATTCCAAGAGTAATTACTTATGACAATATACCTTTTAATTCTCTTTACTTCGGACATTTTTCAAATGATTGGGGAATATGGTTAAAAACAATTAGTTTGCCTCTTTACCCTAAATCAAATGGACTAGCTGAAAGAGGAGTTCAAATCTGTAAGATGATGCTAAGAAAATGTAATGAGAGTGGAGATGATGTTCATCTCTCACTGTTGGAATATAGAAACACTCCTATCTCTGGCCTAGGTGCATCAGTAGCTCAGTTACTAATGAGCTGAAAGCTAACGACCAAATTGCCAATTAGTAGCAAATTGTTAAAACCACTGATTAAGAAAAATGTACATAATAAACTGGAGATAAATGTAAGCAATATTATGACAGAGGCGCTGTCACCAGGCAAAAATTTCACCCAGGTGATAACATTGTAATTAAATATAAGAGAGAGGTCACATGGTGTAGTAGGTGCTAAAGATAGAACACCAAGGTCCTACATAGTAAAAAAGCATGAGTATTGGATGTTGCGAAGGAATTCATTTTATTGAAGAAAATCTATAACCCCTATGCAAACAAATTATAACAATGTAATTGATAGTGAATACAAACTAGAACAGGCAGGATTGTGAGAAAAAAAGAGGTACTGCGATTGATTTTATTTTGAATATTATTTCAATGTTAATTTTGTATATGATTATTACCAATAATGTAAATTAGGTGATTTTAAAGTACATTACTTTCTTTAAATTTTAGCACATGTATATTCTAATAGTAATGTCTGAAAAATTTGTTTGAATAAAATGATCATTATTATTTTGTTAAGTGTGATGTTAACGTTGGAATTGTTATTTACGTTTGAGTTGATGTTTTTTAAATTGAAAGGGAAATGTAATGATAAAGTCTTTTGTGTTTTTCAATTGTTTTAAGTGCTGTCTACTTTCCCTGTATCCATCTGCTCACTGTTGAATAGAGGTTCGTAAGAACATGACAAGAAGCATAACTGTAAGATATTGAAATATGCGAATCAGCCCCCGGACAGAGGTTGAGTCCATACCTTTCGAACGGTGATTAGCATTACTTTTGAATTTTGATCCATTTGTATGAATTTGAAATGCTCCTCCTCCAATTCAGCTGGAGAAGGGTAGACCATATTTCACTTTTGTTGGAAAATTTTCCGCAGGCAAGTCAGTAGCGAGTTGAAGAAAGTTAGATGTCGACAAGGACATCAAGAGAAAAAGTTCATCAAGAGTTTTCATTCAAATGGCTGCTAGGGAATATTGTACACCATATTGTGTAGCTGCTGTTTTATGGGTGATATAAGAATTCTGGAAGTAAATCAGAGACATCAGTCCAAGGACTGTCCGCCTAATCTATAACCATTAGCGTGTGATGGAAGCAACGATTCCAGTTGCAAAGTTCAAGATAGTGAATTGGATGGAGACTTCGGCGTAGCAGCCAATGCATAGCTCTTTCCAATGAAACGTCGCTTCCCTTTTATGCGGTACATGCCAAATAAACCAGACAAATTGGGAATTAAGTACTAGGTTTTGACAGATTTTCAATCAATATACTGCCTAAATGCTTTTCCATATTGTGGCAAAGATGAATCTTGGCTACCAAATGAAACGATGGGGAAATACAAAGTTACTAACGTGACCGAAACATCAAAGAATTCAGTGATAGATGTAACTTTTAACATTTATTTTCCATCCATTCAGCTAGCAGAAAATTTGAAAAAAATGGAAAATTTCTCTTATAGGGATGATCGAAAAAAATGGGGATTACGTACGAATATATTATGAACCATACCATGCGAGAAGACCTTCTCGATGTTCTTGTTACTTAGTTTTATTTAACACACAAGGCATAGGATGAAGAAATATTGAGGATTTTACAGATATTTAACAGATTAAACTATAAATGCGCATGCATTTTTTGTGGCATCTCTTGAAAACTGGTACTTAAATAATTACTAGACAAAAAGTTGTTTTCTTGCTTTCCCAGTCAAACATTATAAGTTAAAGATGCCATAACGTCGTACAAAATCGGATCCTGCACAGTTAAAAAGCGTGATGTTATTATTGTTGACTCCTTAAGCTAACGTTCTTCTAACTTTTCGATAGGGCACCAATTTATAATTTAACACTAGAAGGACGGCAGGGGTCATTTGACCCATTTTCAGAATTCAAATTTATTTTTCTCTTATTAAAATATTTTTTTTAATTTTGAAATTTTTTGACTTTGTTCATTTTGGTCTATATTTTGATGAATTAGTAAAAATTCAACATTATTGTTTTGTTTTAAATTTTTATGACGTGTTATACCTAGAAGGACGGCTAGGGGTCATTTGACCCACAACTGGTTTTCGCGCTATTTTCTTGCCCGTGGGCACTTTAGTGCCATGTCTATCATATAATCAGCAGGAGGCTAGTGTATTAGATGATTTGCTTCATTTTGAATCTGGAAGTACCCGGTTCAATGCCAGTTTCGTCCAAAGGGCTCCCATCTGTATTCGACAACCTAGGCATAGCGACTTTTTGTGCACAATCTTTCGATATTTTTTGGGCAGCTAATGGAAATAAAACCCTTTTCAATCCTTGATTTGCGTAAATTCATGTAATTATGATATTTTTATTTTGTTTTATTTATTGTTCGACGATTATTGTATTACCCACACCGGAAAATCGTCACGTATCCCAAGAATTGTTTTCCGTCGTCCAAGATTCAGAGCTGTTAGAGACATTATTTTCAATATCGCCTCATCAGGTTTACGAATAACTTTCATTTTTCTGGCCTGACGGCACTGTCACTTGACCTAGCCCCTTTGCCGCGTGTCCAGCATTAGTGGCGCCTGACCCCGTCGGGGTTTGGGGCGGGTCGACCGCACGCTGCGTCCTAGCGAAAAATCCTGTCTCTTTCTGAGAGAGCGGAAGAATTGGGTGGACTAAAATTCTCCTGTAAATTCTACCCTTGCAATCCGCACGTAGGTCAGAAAAGAAGCATTACTGCAATTTCCTGGAAGATACGAATCAGGAAACGGTTGGCGGTTGAGTCCCTGCCTTTCGAATGGCAATTAGCGTTACTTCTGAAAATTTTGTCCTTTTGTATGAATTTCTAATGCTCTCCAGCTCTCTATACCTCCAATGCAACTGGAGAAGATTCTACCATAATGCGCTTCCGTTTGTAGATTTTTTTGCATGCACATCAGTAGTGAGTTGAGGAAGAAAGTAAGAAGTCGATAAATATATCAAGAGAAGAGAATCGTCGGGATTCAAATAGCTGTAGGGAATATTGAAGATCAGTCTGGAAGTGAATTATAAACATCAGTTCAAGGACATTCTGACCAATCCTTCAACATCTGCGTGTGATGGAAGCGACGAAGTCCAAGATAGTGAATCCGATGGCGACTTTGGCATGATAGCAAATGCACAGCTCTATCCAACAAAATGCAGCTGTCTTTTTTATGAGGTAAATTCCGAATAAACCAGACAGATTTGGAATCGAGTACTGGGTTTTGACAGATGTGAAATGAAAATACACCCTAAATGAATTTCCATATTGTGGCAAAGATGATGATTGGCCATCAAATCAAGCGTTGGGGAAATAAATAGCTGCTAAAGTGACCGTAACATACAAGAATTCAGGAATAAATGTAACTTGTAACAATTATTTTCCATCCATTCAGCAGGCAGAAAGTCATAAAAAAATGGAAAACTTCTCTTGCATGGACGATCTGAAAAAAACAGCCGTGATGCGAAAATATCCATGACCCCTAAAATAGCCATGTAATCCATTCAAAGCGAGTGTTCAATATTACCTTAGGCCATACTCTTAGGTAGAATCAGGCAAACTAGAACAATAATGCAATTTCACTCAGCAGCATGATCTTAGACGACACTATTTCCGAAATGAATAAAAGAATACCAGAGACCATCCTATTTCATAATAAAAACAAAGTGGGAGTAGATGTGATGGATAGTACGTATTGTAACGGTTCAAAAAATAAATAATCTCCTCCTCACTTAAAACGTACGACTTAATGTGTAAATGTATGAGCGCGAGAATGAATGCCAAAATGCATTGTGTAAGCACCCAACTTGAGCGAATGCATGCAACCGTACATATACTTGTACGTGTTAATGTACTGTGTAACCAGGCCTTTAGGAATAAGCTGAATTATGCCTATGGTACTTTTGATTCTCAGTGAAAACCGGCACAACTGTACACTTTGACCTCACATGGAACAGCAATTTAATCCAATTGAAACTGAAAAAGAATGAGAAATTGGCCATAATAAAGTAACTTCTCCCTTTGAGCTCAAATATTTACGTAGACAAGCCAAATATTTACGGTGCATAGCCAAGCACAACAAAAGAAGTAAGGAAACCACATTTTTTTAAAGCAGAAGTGCCACCATAAACTGTTCTAAAGTAAGACACTGCTTTCTTGGCGAACCATGTATATGAATGTTTCGCAGGATTCCCACCCAGGTCCTGAGGAAGATGGCAGGTTTACCCATTGAAACGTGGCTCCTATAGAACAGCTCACCTGGTGAGAATTACACATTCATCCATGTTGCTCTAAAACTGTAGGAAGTGACTTCAGTCATTATGATGAGTTGTTTATCTATAGTATGTTCTGGTACGCGGTGGGAGCAGGGTAAAGTACTCGCCTGTCAAACAAGAGGTCACGGGTTCGAGTCCCGAATTGGTAAGTTTCCCTTACCCAGGGCATGGTTGTTTGTGCACTGGCAATTGTTGAAATGTTTATCAGACTCTGATGTTAAAGGCCAATTTGTGCTGTTTTCGGTGGAATGGAGTTAAATTAAATGTTTTGCATCTGAACATGAGAAAATAATTGTTTGGTCGTTTAATTGAATTTTGTTAACATTTCTGTAGGTCTCATTAGGGGAAAGAATTTTCTGCCTCCTCTCATCCAGGAAGGCGATGAATGAATCAAAGTGTACTGCAGACTGGTGTGTGGCCATTTTGCGAGGCGTCTTCGGGGAGGAGGCCAAATTGTACCGCGTTCAACCCCGAAAAACAAGCCATAATTTAAGACCTTTTCCAAAGGCTTTCCTAGAAGTTGCGAAAGGTAAGAACTGCATGATTCTCCATTTCTGGAATGTTGGTACAAGTTTATGGTGCAGTTTCCAGATTATATCTTCATTTTTCAGTACATTACAAGAGTTTTCTGGTGAAAATTCACTATGTTCCACCAACCATGGAGAAGGTTCTTCACAAATTGCCCGGAGTGTTGGCCGACCGAGCAACTGGTATGAACGGCAGGAGGGTGAAGAAGGAGTGCTAATTGAAAATTTTTAATTTCCATTATTTGTTTGTATAATATTGATTTTTGTTCGCATTGTTCATTGGTATAATATTTCTTAATGTCTATTAGAAAAATATATGTCTACATATATTTCATATCTCTATAATTTTCGTTATTTAATTCTTAAAGCACCTATTTCCTATCAGCCTCCTTATTTTTCACTGGCTACATTCTGTCAGTACACTTGTTTTATTTTCAAGTATGATGGTGCATTTCCTTTAGGTGCCGTCCAAGAAATTGGAATGTGAATCTTTTCCATATTGAAATTAGTTTTGTGACACCAAGTTTCGTCAAATCCAAGGTGAACATTTGTGTTTTCTCTCTTTCAGTCTGACAATGGTTATTGATCATTATGCTTTTCTAGCACTTTTGCATGCATTCTCAGTTCCCTCATATTTGTAGCACATTCATTTCAGATATCCTCTGCATGCTTCTACGGAATTCTCGCTTTCCTCAAACAGTTGGCGCACTTTTTTCACATTCTTTTCACGCTATTTGCACTTTAAGTAGTCCCAATTCACGCTTTCCTCACGCTTTTGGGATACTATGCACACTTTCTGCACTCTTTTCTCACACTTTTTCCACGCTTTCCTCACATTATTTTCACACTTTAAAGGCATTATGCACACTTTTTGCACACTTTCTTCACGCTTCCCTCACACTTCTTGCACACTTTTGAGGTACTATGCACAATTCTTGCACGCTTTTTTCACATTTCTATGAACACTTTTTAACACTTTCTGCACGGTTTTTGCACACTTTATTTTCCCCAGGGATAATAAATATAAGTTGCGTAAAAGAAACATTTTGGAAAACTTTCGTTATCATACATTTAAGGTACTATTTTTTTCATAAAAATAACTTGAATATTAATACTAGAAGTATATTTCGTAATGGACATGCGTTGTTCTTAAGCGCCATTACGAGAAGACCGCTTACCTGTCAGACCCTTGTAACTCCGCCATAGAAATAAATTCTGGATTCGCCATCGATCAACCATCTTTTCAGCTACATAAGGGTTACCCACCTGAATACGGACTACCTGAAACAAAAGGCTCCGTAGAAGCGTTTTTTAGGCAAATTTTGATTTATTAACCTCACCAACGAAATCGTAAATTCTTATGGTTAAAGAATATAGAGTAATTTAGTAGAGTAAAATATTTAGTTTACGCAACTGTAATTTTTCTTCTTTGCAGAGCCGAAACTTGAACTACCAATTCACTACGATCCAAAATAGGCTTGAATTGCAAGAAAGAACGCAACATATCGTATTACACGCAAATAAATATGAATAATTGAATCACTCAAATCCAAGGATAAAAGCCTTTTCAATTACTCCCAACAGAACGACAAAAATTAAACTATAACAATTCACGTCTAAGGGATAGAAGGTACCAGAGGCGGATACAGATGGGGGCGCAGGGGGCGCGTGCCCCCCCTTTGCAGGACCGCTCACATTGCCGAACATTGTAGAATCACAGTTGTACCTTTTTTGTATCGTAAGATATTGACTTATATACGTGTATAATGAGCTTAAATAAAACTTTCTTCAACTACTCACATGGCTTGATTAATTTTTTATTAGGATAAAAGTAAAGGTAGCTCAGGATATCTTTTGCGCCCCCCCCTCCCCTTGAGTTTTTTCTGTATCCGCCACTGGAAGGTACTAGGGTCTCTTATAATTCATACTAATAAAGGGGCATTCGTGATTGATTCATACAAAGTGAATAAAAGACACGATTACTTAGCGATTCAAATAACCCATTATTCATTGCAAAAAAACAGTGGGACAACAATCACTCAGGCTCCCGGTTTAATCATATCAATATTAGATCAAACGGTTATAAAATGCTGGTAAACTCCTGGGCTTGATGATTAATTACAATATATCAGTACCAAAAAGCGGAGGAACATGCTTGGGGGAATATGCTTTCGAAACGGAGATTTAAGGAAAATAATAAAAAAATAACATGCCTGAAAATGCATGTAACATTATTTTTTCCCTTGAAATTTAACTCGAAGCTGACGCAGTAAGTATGTATAATTCAGACAAGAAATTTTAATAATTTTTGATTTCTCCGAGGCTTAGGGGGATACATCTTCTCATCACCCCATAGTTACGCCTCTGCCAAAAAGATTTCAGTTGAAAATAATTAATTCACTAGCAAGTTAAGAAGTAGCAGTGACATAAAATACTTTAAAATTATAAATACTAAATGATTCTTTAATAATATGGTTTCAGGCAACAATTGTTAAGCAATTCATCAATGATTTAGAAAATGCGACTTTTTTCCATTATATGCTTTACGATGGGGCCGAAGAGTGTTTTTGAAAACATTTACGGGTGAACAGCTATTTCTGATGTCACAACTTCACCAGTTAACTAGTAGTTCATGCAATTAACGAGGTAGAAATATACTGTAATGAGAGCTCAAAAAAATTAAAATTGGATGGCCAATTGAAAAATGAGGGTCTGACGTAACGGTGAAAGCGAATTTCGATGAGGGTTAAAAAGTGATTCCCTAACACTCGACGAGGGGGCTGTGCCTTAGGGTGTTGCTTATTTTTTTTTATTTTTTCTCGGATTTTTGATTTCTACCTCTTAAAATATGCTATGGGGTGCAGAATGGATATCCTAAAAATTTCAGCTCAATTGTTTAACATTTAGAGGTCGCTCAAAGAGCATTAATGCAATAAAATTAAATTTTCCTGATTTTTTGAAGTAACATCATTTTCAGGGGTAATGCACGATTTTGCAGCGTTTTAGGGCCAAAACTTGCTCCATTTTAACACTAGAATGCCGGGAAATGGGCATACTCCAACAAGGCCGGGAGGGTGTCATTTTGACACCCATGTTCTCATTGTCGTGTTATGTTGCAGATTATTATTTTCTTAGTCGCTAGAGTTAAATCGTCATTTATATTGTAATACACGTTTTTTGGTTCCTTATCGTTTTCAAAAAAAATAATGTTTTTTCTGTCGTCGTGTGTAATGTATAAAAAAATAAGTGTCGTCGCGGTAAAATTTGGCTGGTTTCAAGGAAAATCATTCGCAAATAGAGTGGAAAATACTTATCTCACTAGCTATTTAATTTTCGAAAAAATGATAAACAGCTGATATTTATTGAAATTATGCAAAACATAAACAATCATGAAGGTAATATACTATTCATAAATACTAATTTGGATAGTATTAATCAAATCTCATCCCACGAAACACCTAAACCGAACGAAGAAACGATAAAATATACTGGCTGTCAAAATGACACCCTCCGTCATCAAGGTAAACTTGATTTTTTTATGCCGTAAAAAAGGCTGTCGTCTTATTGTGCCTTAAAAATGATTAAAAGTCACGAAATATTTCATTGTACAACAATTTTTAAAGGCCAGCTTTGAAAAAAATGTTCGCGTAGGGTGTCAAAATGACACCCTTCGGCATTCTAGTGTTAACGTCCGCTGAACAGTTTTCTAAGAATACAATACTTTTCCGCGAGCTACAGCAGTGCGTCACACCCCTGACCGCGAACTGGTAAAAACTGAAAATTAAAAATATGCAACACCCTACTGTGCCTCCTTCCGCCTCCAGATTCCTATGGAAAAGGCGCACGGTTTACTGCCCTATGATCGAACGCAATATCTCCCGTCGTCGTTGAGATATTAATTAATGAACAGTGAATTAACTAGGATGTGGCAAAATTTTAAAAATGGTCTCGACACATTGTGACGGCTGCCTGTGCAAACGCTAATGCGCTCGCCGCTTTTCTTTTGTCTTCATTGGATCCCACCCCCAAACGGTTGACGGAAGGTGAGCCCGTGGGGCAGAAGTGAGAGGAGTCGTTCTGAGGAGACGTGAGGGCGAGGATTGCCATAGACAGCGAGATATTTATTTATGACAGCGATGTTTTTTTTGTTTAGTGTCCAGCGTTGTTTTTAGTGCCAGAAGTTTAGTTAGTTAAGTAAGTCCAGATTATTATTTTGTTAATCCCAATTCCTTTACCACATTCCCGGTGATGAAAAGGGAGTGCTTTTGTCGCTAGAGCGATTCTCCCAACTGACTACGGGAATTACTTTCTCCAACAGGGGAGTTGCTTCAATTCCCAGCACGAGCGGAATCATTTATCACCCTAATTCAGCACCCCGTACTGGCGCCCAATTATTCCAACGAACCTAGACCCTCGGGTTAACCCGTGGCACAACCGTTACCTTATCACGTGGACTACATTCCAAAAATGACGTATTCGAAGCAAGGACTTCATTGACACCTCAAATGGAGTGGTTTCCTTCATCAAAGAAACGAAAGGCATTTATTACGATTAGTTACCTGTGGCATTACTTCGTTAATCTAGGAGATTGTTGACGTAAGCCCAGGCATAGGGAAACTCCAACCGTCGGTCACAAGCTGGATCAGGGTAAGACTCCACAAACAAGAAAACAGCACACAGGGAAAAAATTTCCAAAAATATTTACGAGTTATTTTCATCAATATCTATTTGAAGTAGAAGTATTCAAAATCATAATTATTACAGAAAACAACGATGATAACTAATGATCCCATAGGAAACATTACCAAACTCAATACCAGCAGCATAACTTTTGCTAAAATCGGCCATGTCCCACTAGCCGTCGGTCCAACAAGAGCGCCCAAGCAGAAGAGAGCTTGGCTCTTCCACCACGAGACAGGATTGAGGGTAGGGGTTTTTCGGAGGGAGTGGAGGGGTAGTGAGGGCGATGTTCTATCAGCTGCGTCACTGCCCCTGTTGACAGGCTGCTCCGCAAAACATCATCCCTTGGTTGGTGTGAACAGCATACAAGCCAGAATTTTCCCCTCAAACTTCTGGGTTGGAGACATCAGTCGAATCAGAGGGATATTCATTGGAACACAAGGAGGGGAGAGACATAGTGGGGAGAGGTGTTGGAGGGAGAGAGAGTTGTGATAGGACTATGGTAAAACTTCTCACTCCAAACTGCATACTAGAGACTCATCACTCATTTCCCCTTGATTACCAAGGAGTAAGTATTCCTCCGCAGTAGTCCTATATAAGTCTTGCATTGCACGAAGGCTGGTTTGGTGCTGTTTCAGGGCTGTTTCGGGGGCTGTTTTCGGAGGCTTTTCCGGAGACAGGATTTTCCGGAGACTGGATTTTCCGAGACAGGAGTTTTCGAGCCTTTGTCAAAGGGCCTTTGCGCGAAAATCCTTTGCGAGAAAAACCTCCCGCGAAGGACTTTTCACGCTAAGTTCTGCGGATAAGTTCGGAGGAAGTTCCGAGGAATTTGGAGGATCTTCTGGGGGGTACCAGAAATTTTGGGGGGGGGGGACACCAAAAAATACCACATCTTCTGTGGAAAAATGACCACAAAAATTGCTTGAACTTGTGGACCAAGACACATCCACCAAGAAATTATCAATGCCCAGAAACGTTTCCGAGACATCACAGTTCCATTGGTTTTCACTGGATGAACCCCCACAGTTAAACCCCCATGAATGTCACAAAAAACCATGATTCAGTTGTTATAATTGAACTGAATATAAAGATGTTTATTAATTTAGACAACAGTTTAGATGAAATATCTCACAAAAAAGTTTTAAGAATAATATAGATTTTTATCACTCTGTAAACGATAACTTCAAGAGTGAGGTTTTGATTCAACAGGAATCCAACGGAATTCCAAAGTGAATAACATGGCATAATTACAAAAAAATGAGACAAGAAATATTGCTGACTGATACTGAGTAAATTATTTAGTATTAGATAGCAAGAGATAAATTTAATAACCAATATCTTATAATTTGATGCTTGTTCGGTGTACCAGTGAATCAAAATTACAAATAATTACCAGCCTTAACAGTAGAAACTGGGAAGATTTTATTGGTATAACACCAGGAAATCTACCAAACTCAAATTGTTTCTTCTCTCATCAGAGATATTTTCTGGTTTTTAAAACCAAGTAAAGGCATGACAGTACAATAACCAACCACTTAAAAAATGGGCTAAATTGGGTTGGCAAAACACTTGGGTTCGAGAGAACCTTGGGTTGACCATCAAGTTGGGTTCGACCACCTAATCAAAAAAACAAACGATTGACAAGAATGGGTTTTAACTTCTACTTATATGCATATAGCAACCCAAGAGAAAGTTAGGGTCGACCAACAAAATATATACCCCATTTTATATAATTAATAATTACAAGTTTATTCAAATATATGGTTATTCACTAAATAATTATTGGGTTTCAGAATAGCAGCATTAAATACTCAGCATAAGATATGTCTATATCTTATGCTGAATATTTAATATTATATATATATTCAAAGTTTTGTAGAAATGGGATGCAACGTAGCACATAATATGAAGGTTCAAATCACAGTCACTAAACATAGACACAAAAAAAGGAAACACTCACACGAAAAATATAACTGGAAGACTTTCGTAGTTGTAGCTACTTCATCAGCCAAGGAGAAAATGAGTAGGGAAGGAGTGTGTTGGAAAAAGGGAAAAGTTGGGGGGAAGAGGGGAGGGGTGTATTGGGGCGGGGCTAACTCAACAAGATACATTCAAACCCGGGTGCTTGTTGGCTTGCAAATGCCAGATGCACGCCAATTCGAGGGTGTGGAGATTGAGGGGCGAGTCAGTGGGTAACAGGGAGGCAATGATTGAAACTTTGAAACATTGATTAAAGATGAAATCATGCGATAAACAATGTGTGGGGACCGGGAGAGATGCGTGTGGGGATGACGGACACCAGGAAGCACGGTGATTATTTATTCTAAGGTTGAGGGGGGTGGTGCATTGGCCTATATAAAAAGCGGGGCAGAAGGTGCATTGAAGGAGATATATGATGTTGGTGGAGCTACAGGTGGTGGAAGGAGATATCGGGAGGAATTTAAGTTTGGAGAGGAAAGAGGCTGGGGGTGGAGAGAAAATTTTACAGGTTTTACATCTAGGACGGTTGCACGGCGAGGGTGGGGTAGTGGGGACTGAATTCAATTTTTGAAGGGGGCGGGTGGCTTTGAAGATGGTGCTGAGGTTAGTTGGTCTCTTATACGTGATCCGTGGAAGAGAGGGGAAAATTTGTGAGGTGGATTTGTGGTTGGAGAGAATGGGGTACAGGTCCTTCAGGATTTCCTGTAAGGCATGGGCACCGGGAAAGTAAGTGGTGAAAAGAGATGGAGAGCAATTCTTTTCGGCACAAGGTTTATTGGACAAAAAATAAACACTCTCATTGAATAAATAAACTCGAAGCTATCGAAGCACTTCTGGCTTCTTCCTCAGCTGAAGTATGAATGGTAAGGAAAGGAGAGGGTTGGAAAAAGGAAAAGAGGGGTAAGGGGAGAGGTGTATGGGGAGGGGGAGTTAGGAATAGAGGTTAGGATGCGACGTTCAGACCCGGAAAGCTATTGGCTTGAAAGTGCCAAATGCAAGCCAATTCGAGGGTGTGGAGGTTGAGGGCGGAGTCGGTGGGAGGGAGGGAGGCAATAATGGATACTTTGTAGCATTGATTGAAAATGGAATCATGTGAAAGACAATGTGTAGGAACTGGTAGAGAGGAGTGGGGGACGATGGACAACAGGAGGCGCGATGATTGTTAATTCTGAGATATAGGGGGGTAGTGCACTGGCCAATATAGAAAGCAGGGCAGAAATTACAATGAAGAAGGTAAATGATGTTGGTGGAAGTACAAGTAGTGGAGGGGAAAATCGGTAGGCATTTAAGCTTGGGGAGAAAAGAGGCAGGGGGTGGAGAGAATATTTTGCAGGTTTTACTCCTGGGACGATTGCAAGGTGAGGGTGTGGAGATAGTGACTGAATGCGACTTTTGGAGAGGGCGGGTGGCTTTAAATATGGTGTTTAAATTCGGTGGTCTCTAAAATGTTATCCGAGGAGTGGAAGGGAAAATCAGAGAGGTGGACTTGTGTTTGGAAAGGATGGGGTACAGGTCCTTCAATATGTTTTGTAGCAAATGAGCACCAGGAAAGTAGGTTGTGAGCAGAGAAGGAGAGCAATGTTTGTCTGCGCGGGGTTTATTGTGAATAGCCGGTTTTTTTCTTATTTTGTTCATCAAGAGTTTTTCGGGGTAGCCGCGGTGAAGAAGAGAGGTGTGGAGTTTGGAGAGGAATTTTTGAAGGTCTTCGGGGTTATTACAGATTCTGTGTCCCCGGACAGAGAGGGAATAAGGGATGGAACGTTTGGTGTGTGTATGGCAACTGCTGTAGTGAAGGTATTGTTGTTTGTTAGTAGCTTTGATGTGAACCGATGTTTTGAATTTTTTATTATCTAAAAGGTGTATGTCCACATCTAAGAAGTTGATATTGGTTTTGGAGATGGAAGAGGTGAAAGAGACTGAGGCAGAAGCGTTAAGTGAAGAAACAAAGGTATTGAGAGAGTCGATGTCATGAGGCCAGAGAATGAAAATGTCATCAATGTATCTGAGCCAAAGAAGAGGTTTTAGAGGGGAATTAGTGAGGAAATTTTCTTCAAACAGGCCAAGGAAAAGATTTGCATAAGAAGGGCTAAACCTACTTCCCATGGCGCAGCCGGATATTTGCAGATAGTAGTTATTTTTAAAAGAGAAGGCATTGTGGGTGAGAATGAAATGGGAAAGATCAAGAAGAAAGTCAGTTCTAGGGTTTTGAGGAGTGGGTCGTAATGAAAGATAGTGGTGGAGAGCAGCGAGTCCCTCAGAATGAGGGATTGAAGTGTAAAGTGAGGTTACATCAATAGTGGCCATGCTAATGGGCTGATTGGGGGGGAGGGAAATGGAATTGAGTTTAGAATGGAAGTCATGAGAATCTTTGGTGTATGATGGAAGGGACTGAACGAAGGGTTGGAGATAGAAATCAACGAAGGCCGAGATGCGCTCCGTAAGAGTTTCGAGAGGAAACTATGGGGCGGCCTGGGTTATTAGCAGGGTTTAGGAGTTTTTATTTCCTCTCAATACATTCACCTCCTCAAGGAGGAACTCCGAGAGGAAATCTGAGATCCTCCTCCGAGAGGGGAGAATAGGAGAAGGGAGAAAGACCAAAAACTCTCACGCGTTTCTGAAGCCAGAATACTCCCTCCCAATCGAGGAAGAGGACATTTTGTCATGGAGGAAGAGCTATTTTGAGGATTATTTCAGGTAACCAAATGTTCTCCTCTTGTTAGAGCTATGCTGTGAGGACTCTGGGAGGAAATGAAAAGTGGGTCCCAACCGCCATTAGGGTCCCTCGGCGCGAGAGGTCCGACCCTTTCCTGTTGTCCGTGTGGGGATTACCGCGGCCCATTCCGGCTCTCAGTGTCCCACTCAAGGAAGGGGCTCATGGTCACTTATTTGTTTATAAGTTAAAATAACTAAAAACTTTCATGTTGCATTTATTGAAAATCAATGCGAGGAATTTCATTCTGTATGTTCTGCTGATTGGTTCCAAATTTTAAACGGAATTCTAGCGTTCATACTAACGGAGTTGATCATCACCTAGAACAATTTTTGGAGACGCTAAGGTTAGATGTTTAATTGTTATTTTTATAACTTACTAGCAAGTTTATAGGAGCGATATTGTAATGATTTATTAATAAATTATTTAAGAATAAACCAAGTGTTGCGTTCACGCAACGTTGGGAGGACCCTGGTGTCATTTCCTGGATTTCCTGGTTCGATGTCATTTCCTGGATTAGAGCATTTTTGAGCGACCGCGTCCAAAGAGTAGTATTAGACGGTGCAGGCTCCAATGAGGTTAGAGTCACTTCTGGCGTTCCTCAGGGTAGTGTCATTGGCCCACTCCTATTCCTTCTTTATATATACGACATTGGGGAAGTAGTGCAGAGTAAGTTACGATTATTTGCAGACGACGCTGTAGTTTACAGAGAAATCCGTTCCAGCAAAGATATAGATGAACTAACGAATGACCTTGCTGCTATCCAAGCTTGGTGCGATGCTTGGCAGTTAGAATTAAATTTTGAAAAATGCGTCGTAATGAATTTCTGGAAGAAAAATAACTCCCTACAGCGTAACTATATCACTCGGGACACCCAGTTAAAGGCAGTTGA
This sequence comes from Ischnura elegans, assembly GCF_921293095.1. Lineage (NCBI taxonomy): Eukaryota > Metazoa > Arthropoda > Insecta > Odonata > Coenagrionidae > Ischnura > Ischnura elegans. The sequence goes on along the minus strand of NW_025791660.1, from coordinate 5,254,093 downwards.
ATCCGTGAAATAAAAATTGTGGAATTCATGGTCTCCGGTGAAAATATTCGCCAAGACACATTTCTTTCAAACCGTAAAGCATGCCTATTTTAGAGACTTTAGGTTAAACTATAAAACATCTCATTGAAAACGTGATATATACGAATATCAATTGTCAAATATGACGATATAAGCCATATACGCGGCATAAAATAGCTTAGGATTATTTCCGACAATAAAAACGGCATATTCCTACAAAAGAGCAATATATGGTAATGTGGGTTGCACAACTGCCGAAAGATATCAATTCCGCCAAGTTGCGAAAACTCAACAATTATTTTTTACCACAAGGACTATTTAAGGCCCATATTTTCAATTTACATTTTTTAGAATATTATTAAGTAAAGTAAAGAGAGAAAATTACATACTTGAAATATTTATTTACTCGGCCTCATGGGTTAAAAACTACTGATATTTTGCCAATAACAGATCACATTTTTGAAATTTTGAATTTTTCCAACCGTTTTAGATTATTAGGTTCTGCTATTTTAAATATTTAATACTTGTTCATATATATAGAAAAAATACTTGTATTTTTAATGAAAACGTTAATTAGTATTAAATTTTCTATGTAATTTGATCCTTGGAACTCATGCATCAATTATTAAGACAAAATGCAAAGTATGTAATATAGGACTCAATAGTGTATAAATAATTTCGTTATTTTACAACAAAACTCGCACTCGCGTGTCTTCAATTTTGAAATTTTCACAACAAAGAAATAAGGTTTTAAAATAAAATTTCCTTCAAAATGTCCTTTTATTCATTATTATGGCATTCAGAAAGATCCAGATATAAATTTACTAATTACAGCGGCACATCTTTTTGACGCAGACGGTAAGATATTTGCAAAGCGGTGAATACCGAAAACCACTTGAACATAATACAGTATCACAATGAGGCGCATGCAAACTTCGCTGCACACATATCTACATGATAGCAATGCCCTTGCAGGCTTAAAAAAACCGGGGCTTTGCATTCCCTGCGATAAAAATATGAACATTGACCACATTTTTACGTGACATATTTTGTGCATGATAGAGTCATCTCAATTGATATATCTCGATACGCAAAACCACGCGTGTAATACGAACAATTCCCTAAAAACTGTATTTAGCACGGCACGGAAGTTATTAGTTTCGTGCCTATAAACGGGATACATTTACCTAGTATATGGCCATTCATCTGAGAAAGAAATTCATTGCATTGATCATTTAAGCCTTAACCATGGCTAGCAATGGTTTCAAGAGGACATATTATTGTCATTTGAAGTAATAATTGCATGGTGATTGTGGTGCAGCCATTCAAACTACAACCCAATACCGATGTGATCATTGAAAGGCATGTGGGTACATCAACAATTAAAACAGACCGGTCACTTAGCTCAGCACCCTCTTCATCAATCGTATATTGTTGTGAACTTGACATTTGCATATAAATTACATAGATGCACTACATCAACTAACATTGATCAGACAATGAAGCACTGATTAATGACGCAATAATCAAAGACATTATATTAAAAATAATTCTCGAGACAAAGTGTCCTAAGCTTTTATCGAAAGTGTTGAAATGCATGTATTACTTTTAAATGTGAATAATTTTCCACCAGTGAAAAAATTTACAGGTAAATATATAAGAATAAATTATTTGGTCCTTGAAAAAATAGCAGTATAAAATACTTGATGATAAATAAAATAAGGTCACAGATCTTACTGAATATTTTTTTATCATCTTCAACATTATGGGACATTTTTTCATTTCATACAAATAGAACTCATAATATTGAAAATAATTTACCTCCATTGCAAATGAATACCAATTAATTAGTCAACTAAGACCTAACCCTGTATGTTTCCAAATGGAAAAAAAGGTGCATTTATCAGGAGAAAGTTTTTCTATATTCATTGCAAGAATAAGGCTTCTTTCCGGTGTACCCGCATGTGAAAGACAAGGTTTCGATTGGTAGTATAAGACTTTCCACATTCATTGTACGAATAAGGTTTCTCCTTAGTATGAGTCTGAATGTGACGGACTAAATTGCTCTTTCAGAGAAAGACATATCACATTGATTGCACGAATAAGGTTTCTCCTTCGCATGAGTCCGAATGTGACGGACAAGGTTGCGCTTATGAAAGAAAGACTTATCACATTCATTGCAAGAATTAGGTTTATCTTTCGTATGAGTGCGAATGTGACTCACAAGGTGACTCTTTTGAGAGATAGACATATCAAATTCATTCCAAGAATGAGGTTTCTTCTTCGTATGAGTTCGAATGTGAAAAAAAAGGTCACGCTTAAGAGAAAAAGACTTATCACATCCACTGCAAGGATAAGGTTTGTCTTTCGTATGAGTCCAAATGTGACTGACAAGGTGACTCTTTTTAGCGAAAGACTTATCACATTCATTGCATATATATGGTTTCTCCATCGTATGAGTCCGAATGTGACAGACAAGGCCGCTCCTTTGAGTGAACGACTTACCACATTCATTGCATGGATAAGGTTTTTCCTTCGTATGAGTCCGAATGTGACAGACAAGGGAAATCTTACGAGAAAAAGACTTATCACATTCACTGCATGGATAAGGCTTCTCCTTCGTATGAGTCCGAATGTAAGTGACAAGGGAACTCTTTTGAAAGAAAGACTTATCACATTCACTGCATGGCTATGTTTTCTCCTTCGTATGAGTTCGAATGTGACAGACAAGGTCACGCTTATGACAGAAAGACTTATCACATTCATTGCATGGATATGGTTTCTCCTTCGTATGCGTCCAAATGTGACTGGCAAGGACATTCTTTCGAGAGAAAGACTTATCACATTCTTTGCACGAATAAGGTTTTTCCTTTGTATGAGTCCTAATGTGACTGACAAGGTTGCTCCTTTGAGTGAAAGACTTATCACATTCATTGCAAGAATAAGGCTTCTCCTTCGTATGAGTCCGAATGTGACAGACAAGGGAAATCTTATGAGAAAAAGACTTATCACATTCACTGCATGGATAAGGCTTCTCCTTCGTATGAGTCCGAATGTGTTGGACAAGGTTACTCTTTACAGAGAAAGACTTATCACATTCACTGCATGGATATGGTTTCTCCTTCGTATGAGTTCGAATGTGACAGACAAGGTCACGCTTATGACAGAAAGACTTATCACATTCACTGCATGGATATGGTTTCTCCTTCGTGTGAGTCCTAATGTGACTGACAAGGCTGCTCCTTTGAGTGAAAGACTTATCACATTCATTGCAAGAATAAGGTTTCTCCTTCGTATGAGTCCGAATGTGACAGACAAGGTGGCTCCTTTGAGTGAAAGACTTATCACATTCATTGCAAGAATAAAGTTTCTCCTTCGTATGAGTCCGAATGTGACGGACCAGGCTGCGTTTTCCAGTGAAAGACTTATCACATTCACCACAGGAATAAGGCTTCTTTGCAGTGTGTGGACTACCTGTGCACGATTTTCCATCTACAAGGAAGCTTCTCCTCACTTCCCTCACATTTTTATTCTCCCTTGTTCCTTCGAAGTTATTCTTAAGAAGCCTATTTCCTCTCTGTCTCACCCCTTGCCTTTTACACATCAGCTGATTTAAACTTTTGGAGGAGATGGGCTGACAAGATCTGTTGATTTCCCTTCTAGAAAGAAAGGTTTTGAGGGACGAATGTGATGCTCTAATCTTTGGTTCAAGGACTGCAAACAAGGCTGAGGCTCTTTCAGTAGCTGGAGACTCTGGAAAAGAATTTCACATTAAACATAAGGTCAAGCGTGAAATAATTGATTTGTTTAACTAATTTATAACAGCCATTAGACAGATATAAGACAGCTCTTTTAACCAATTCTTTGGTTAGATGCTATACATATAAAAAGGTGTCAGCTAATTGTTTTACGGTGGTTTCCATACATTTCTTCAAGAGTTTAGTGGCACTGCTCCTCAGAGAAATTGAGCAATATATTTGCACAATAACCTCAAGTATCTACTCCAGAAAACACCAAAATGCACTTTTTCATGCACAGAAGTAATTATAAACTGAATTTACAAATAGCATGCACACATATACGATGTAATGCTGAATTGAAACAATTCTCATCATTATTAAATGCAAATAGCTTCTTGCAATGCAGTACTAAAAATATGCAATAATAATGGACAATAACTATGGTGGCCAGAAGGTAGTTAATGCTCACAAAAAATTCTTGCCAGCATAATAAATCATAGAGAGAATGATAAATGGGTAATAATATTCTAAAAAATCCGATTGCAGTGGATGAATCCCAATTTAGAGATGGGAGATTACAATTTCCCTTAATCATTAATAAATCTTTGCTGTCTCTTAAAGTCAAGGCAAATATTATATTTCATAATTGATATATAATATCAAGTGAGGAGTTTGGAGGTCTATAAAAAGAGCAAACAGGTTGCCAAAATTATTCCGTGACCACTCAAACCGTCAATAATATTGATTTGCTTCATCTATTTAAGATGGCTTACTGCTAAAAGGTGTAATGTTTTATTTCCTTTGTTAGACCTGTCAACTACTTTATTATTAAACAATATGTGAGAACCGATTCGGTATTGGAGTTTCCCTTCTGTTTTGTTGTTTAATTGTACACCACACTCTCTCTATTTAATTGCTGGTATTTCATGGGCGACGTTGAGCAAATCTGATTACACTGTTATAAAAACATCTGCCACATGTTCAATTTCATCCTAAAGTTTTATACCCAGGACAAAAAGCTTAATTATTGCTTATATATCCTCCAATAGCCAACTCCCTGTTCCTATGACCACGTCTGCATCCTGAAATTCATGCTGAATTTTTGCGCTCTTGTTTTTAATGCTACGGCAATTAGCTAGTGCAAAGTTGATGTCAGATTTAATTGACTGAATTTCGGTTTAGTCTTTTCCATGCTTGTGCACTAGGAGTACGAATTGCACTGGAACTGCTCATATCACTGATTTAATTACTTTCCCTAGAGAACGGTTTTGGAATTTTTATTTATTTTCTGCATTACACTCCTAAGCTAGTCGATCATAAAAGTTTCGTATTGCGGATTACCTCAGACGCTACTTTTAGTTAACCCTTTAGCTGCGGGAGTTCTTGAATTTAGCTACCAGCCTGTGCGGGAAAGAACCAAGAAATATTCATCCTTCTAGCATGACCCAATAGCATCACCCAGCGTCTCGCAAGGAGTGAACCCTTACAATGTGAGGCAGCTCTTCCTTCTTTCTTACCAAAGGATGGGCCAGCATTTGGCCACTTGTCTAGGGCATATTCACACGGTAGACTGGGAAGGAAACAATATGATGAGCACAGTAGGATCGGGGATTCCGATTGTCTGATACTTAAACGTTTTATTCAATTAATAAATGAAGTGCAGTGATTACTTAAAATTTAATGTAAATTTCAAACTGCCATTACATTTATTATCGTGTACCCAACGAAAAGATTTCCCTCCATAAATTCCACCTTTCTGTCATTAGATACTTAATCATTCCATCCTACATTCGATTTTCCAAACCAATTTTACCATCAATATCTCCATCTCACTTCCCTAAACTCATCCAAGAGGCAGAAAGAAGTATCGACAATGCAAGCACTCTTTGGCATAGGAAAGAGACCGCATATATCTACACTGGCTGTTAGGATTCTCCTCCACTCTGTCCCGAGTGCTTTTTTCCCTTTCATAATAAGGCTTAAATGGTATTGTATATTTTAGTCTCGTATGCTCTATATAAAATTATAAATTAAATACATTGTCATACAATTTTTGAGAGATCTATTTCCTGAATTGGTAAATCATACATGACTGTACGTAACTGTATATAATATATATGTAATTTTAAAATGATCATCCTTTCGATTGTACTGAATTTTTTTGGGTAATAATTAGATATGCGATTAGTATCCGCGAACACTCGAATACCTCGAATTCTAAAGTAATTGATATTCGAGGTCTCGAATACTTATGCTGAAGGTACCGTCTCGAATACCTCTACTGTCTGTAAAAAAAGCAAGATACTCGAGTTTGAGGAGCTCTAGCGTCCAAACGAAGCAATCGATTTCAATGCAATAAAAGCATACGAAAGAGAATTTATTTCTACGTTATATCATGTACTTTAAAAGTTCTTCAGCTAAATAGTATTTCCTGTACTTAATTTTTTCTCAAAAAAGTACCCGTTTTTTGCGCATAAAATCAAGTTGCCCAACTTTGAGCGCTTGGCATTCCCGTAGTTTTCGCTCCTATAATTTTCAATTTCGATACAAAGAAGCCACATCTATTGCTAGCAATTTGCCGAAAACAAATTGTTTATACCACAAAAATTAACGGAGTTGTTGTAAACAACGCAAACCTCTGCTAACTTCGAAACCAGTGAGTCAATTGAAAATTGATTGGTACTGTTATCTTCTTAAGTACAGGAAATACTATTAAGCCGAAGAATTTTTAAAGTACATGATATAACGTAGAACTAAATTCTCTTTCGTATGCTTTTTATTTCATTGACATCGATTGCTTCGTTTGGACGCTAGAGCTCCTCAAACTCGAGTATCTTGCTTTTTTTTACAGACAGTAGTACTCTGAATTTCGCGTCATACACTGTCGCACGCACGTCGTTGGTAGTTGACTCGGAAAATGTAGAGAACTGTAGTAGTTTAGAGCAGGCAGCGCTGTTTTAGGCAAGTTGACGAATTACGTCAAATTCGTGGATCAGAGCGGTGAATAGATTTTGACGTGGGGAACCGAAGATGATCGGGTGAAAAATCCGAAAATTCGCGATTCCTCCCACCACGAGACGCACAGTGCCGTGGGATAGTAACTGCGTAGCACAATTCCAAAAATCTGCTACCCCTCCATCCATCCACCCTCGGCCCCTCCTCCGATGCTTTCCTCCTCTCCGAAATAAAAAAAGGCCCCAGCTCGCGCAGGGATCGTACTACAAAGACCATAAATGAAAGGCTTCAAAATAAATTAGAATAATAGAATCGTGTTTCACCCTTCCCTCTTTCTCCCCCACTGACCTTTTTCTGCCTACCTGCTTCGAAGTTCTCCATTTCTGGAGGTCAACTGCTGCAAGCCATCAGAACAGACCACTTACACAGAATGTTAAAATGATAAAAAGATTGTCGTGTTTGCACAATAAATCCAACATTTTGATAAAAGGCTTTTCATGCAAAGACGAACTGAACAGGCAGAAAGTACATTTTGTAACATATAACTAGCCTTCCCCCACACTACTTCTCAACTCTGCCTTAGGACCATATACAATCGTCTGGTTTCACTGGCTGGCTCAGTAAACAGGGTTGAATTCACCATGGATAAAGTCTAGCAAGCAATCACCATGAAGCCTGATTCAAGAGTCAGTCTGTAAGAATATCTATTTCATTTCCTCAATTTGTCTATTCACAGTCTTCATATGAAAAAGCTGAAAAGTGGCAAAGATACCTGATTTCCAGGTTGTCAACATGTATACATTTTCCAATTCCCTAACACTTCCCTTTTATATTTATCTACTTTTAGAAGCAATCATCACAATAATATTTTAATTTTGAATAAGTCTAGAGTGAATTTTCATAAAACACAAAGCACGTAAAATGTGCAGCAATGTAGAAAATGTCACTAAAGCATCCTAGTAAAATATAAACTTAGCAGTTATAACTTAAATCAACATCCAATTGACCCCTTTCTTCCCAACGTTGCGTGAACGCAACGAAAATTTGCGATTTTTTTCTCCGCATTTGTTATTGATAAGTAGTTAATATTTTTAACATAGGTAGTTCAATGCTTTCTAAAATGTTATGAATTTTTTCACGGAAGAAATTGAATAACTTTTGTTTTTACAATAGCCTTTTCATTTATATGTATGTTGTTATTTTAGGTTATCTTCAAAGTTAACATCTGAATCTGTTAAATCTCGATGATTATATCTCTCTGCAAATACAATGATGCATTTGTATTCTAGGCCGTTGCAACAAATTGGGTGAATGTGACTGAGTGGTTTTCAAATTATTTAAGAATTAAGCAAGTGTTGCGTTCACGCAATGTTGGGAGGACCCCGGTAATCTAGGGAAACGGCGCGCCGCGGCAGTGGTCGTATAGAGCGTTTCTTTTTGGACAGAAAAATGAAAATCTTATCAAGAATATGTTACCTTTTTATGGTGAAACTTTAGTTTCAGGCAAGTACAGTATTTTAGTCCTAAATATACATCCACATAAGTGTTGAAGGGTCTTTACTAGGATGTTTGGCATGTTGTGAGTTTTCACTGAGTAATGACTGTTTGATATTTTTAATTTCACGTATCGAGCAATGGAACCTATGGAACGCCACACCACTGAGGAGGATTCGGTGACACCAGCAGCGAAACTGACTATCCCGTATGTCGCGGGGACTTCGGAGAGGATCGCCAGAATTCTCAAAAAACATGACGTGGTCACCCGATTCAACTGTGTGACCAAGATCCATGACGGTGTGCCCGGGCCGAAAGACCAAATCCCACAGGAGCTATACGAGGGTGTCTACCAAGTGCCCTGCTCATGTGGGAAATCGTATGTAGGAGAGACGTGTCGAGGGATGGCCACAAGGATGAAGGAACACGCCCGAGCCATGAGACAGAAGCAGTTTAACTTGTCGGCCATCGCAGAACACGCTTGGAGTGAGCCGGGACATACCATTGAGTTCTACAAGGCAAGAATACTGGTAAAGGAGAGCCGTTACTACCCACGGCAAATAAGAGAAGCCCTGGAGATATACAAAACGAAGAACTTCAATAGAGACCACGGCCACCCGATCGATAAGACATGGAAGAGGGTCCTGGCCAATCAGCGCCCAGGGGCCTGCCTATATAACTCGGCGGAAAATTAAGCTTCTCCATTTCGACCTGAAGACGGGAGCAGGATGGCTCTCGAAACCGTCGTCACCCAAAACCGACGAACGCGGCTGGAGCGCCCGGAAACCCATACGCACCATCAATAGCAGACACTTTGTTGCTTCCGCGATATAAAAATTCCTATTATTTGACCGGTTTCTTTATATTTTCTGTACTTTATAATGGTGTAATAGCGGAAACCGCCCAGGAAAGAAAAACTGATTATTAACAGTTTTGAACCTCATTTGAATCTGATCTGAATCCTTAAAATCTGATTTGACTCTGTCTTGACACTGATTTCCACTGGTTTCCAGCGGACAGGAAATGGAAGGAAGTGATTTGAATCTCATTTCCATTGTAACTGGTTTCCAGCCGTCTTCCACATGGACTGTATTGACACTGAGTTGAATGTCATTTGAAACTCTTTTCCTTATTTATTGGCTTGAAAGTGTTTTCCACAAGTGCTTTCCAACAGAGTTGAATTGTAGAATGAATTTGAAATTCTCTTGAAATGGGTGTCTTATAAAAACCTATCTCACACAGGCTTTACGACTGCGTTGATTGGAAAATTACTTCTTCTGAGGTGTCAATGAGTATATTTAGTTCAAAATTATGGTCAGAAATAATGACGTAGAGGAAATATGTACTTTGCCGTCTTGCAAAAATTCACGGGTGATGAAAAAAATTTACTGTACATCATCCACATTTGGTATTGTGCATCATTTCACCTGCTGGAACTCACCGGACATGCAATTTAAGTGGCTAATACGGCTTAAGCTCGTTTAAACCTCACTTTGCGCCTTCGCCTTTAAAAAAATATAGCGGGCATTGTGCTGCCACCTAACTACAAAAGATAGCAAACCAAAGTAGCAACGCCGATACGCCGCTCAATGTTTACATGCATGTGGTTCTGTTTTGTGCTAAAGTAACAGGGCGTGAAGAAAAAATAATCATATCAGTATTATTTAACCAGTGCTAAATTCCCGCAGCGTTGAATTAAGCCATTCGTGCATCTCTTCAGTCTTCAAGCGACAGTGGAAGTCTGATGTGATTTCGATCTTTTGTGTTTTCATTGAATAATTTCTTGTGTCAACAGATTTTGAGCGATTACTAATATTTTTGTATGCAATATGTATAATATGTTACGTCGCCGAAGAGATTCTACCAGGATTTTCAGAGTATTTTGTATCTTGCTGGTTTTTTTGTGCTAAGTGAAACGACCGTGTTCATGTATTTTAACATAAATGGCAAGTTTCTGTAGTGTAACTACAGATATCATTGGCTTAATGCTGAACCAAAATTATTTTCATAAGTCACGTAAAAAAGTCTTTCTTTCATAAAGGCATCTGAAATATTTTCTAGTGTTGTGATTTTTCTGTTAATGACGGAAAAATTTGTCCTCCTCGATAATTCAAGATTGTGGAATCTGATGTAAGTTGTTGTTGTTCTGGTGCAGTGACTGTTCTGTTACTCTTGGCAAAACTTTTGCCTTTCGATAACTTTTCAAGAACTTATAAACAATTACAAAAAGCCCAACTAGTTTGTCTAACTCTACTTCAAATGAGATTTCATCTGTAAATTCTGTTTCCCTAAATTATTTCTAACGCACGAAATTGAGATTTTAAGTGTATTCTGCCTCAGAAGTTTACCAAATTAGATGACTATGTATTTTCAATTGAATATGTACTTCCAATAGGGTTTGTGCATACTTAATAAATACGTTAGTAGAGCCTGTGATATTTTGTTGTGGTGGGAGACTTACATGAAGTTCATTTTGTTAGGCTGTATTTTGTAAACTTTTTTCAGCTGAGTCTACATCCAGATTGATGATAGAGATGTAGTATGTGGAGTTAGAAACGTTGGTTGAGTGCAGCTCTGCGAAACTTGGAATTGGCGGAAATAATTATTTCCGCCTCGGGTATCAGCAGTCAACTCATGTATCCGAAGTTAACTTATGCATCAGCAGGCCATAGGAGGTGAGAATCGAGTCGCAAACAAGATTCTGATAGGTATGAAGGTGGAAAACAGATTCGAAATAGCTTAAACGGGGAAACCGGATTCAAATCTGTAGAACAGTGGAAACCAGGGTCAAACCACATTCATGGAAATGAGTAGGAAAACAGCCGCCATGTTGGACCCTCACAACTGATTTCCCACTGTCTTCCAACTGATTTCCAGCTGTTTCAATTTTCAAAACAGATTCAAAGGAGAAGGAAATCAGTGCGTCAAACCTGTTGGAAATCAGTATCAAATTTGATGGAAATCAGCTTTTCCTTGCTGGGGCAGTCAAATAGTATAAATTTTTATAAGTACTTTGTGGAAGTAATATAGTATCTGTTATTGATAATATGGACCTTCTACCATGCACAAGCTTCAAGTTTCGATTTGAGCAACTACACTTTTAGTCACTAAACTTGCAATAATATAGGACATAACGGAATAAATAGTTTGTGAGATACAGTAAGGAAAGACACGGTTGGCCACAATATTGTTTGTGACAAAAAAATTCACGACGAAGATGCCGAGTTCGTAGCAGCCAGATGTTTAGTGATTAACGAAAGTGCAATATTCATTAACATACTAATTGGTCCTCTAAATTTCATGAACAATACCAAGTTTAATCAATATTTTGGGTTAATTATATATTTGGGTTACAATAAAAGCGAATTATTAGCAAGAATAAAAGAGTACCGAAAAAAAGCGAAACGGCTCATTTGTCCCGGGAAACTCCCAACCGCAAACTTAAAACAATAAAAATATAAAAATCGATAATTTGCCTTATTTGAGTCTATTTTATTGCTAATTCATCAAAATATTTGGAATTTTTAAGTTATTAACATGCTTGGGATTTAATGGGTTAATTCAAACTTCTCATATCAACCCTCAAAGAGGATAATGCCTTTTACATCGCTGTACCACCTTTAACAATTTGGATGAAGCCATAACCTTGAAAATTTAGCTAACGAGAATAAGTAAGCATGGTCTGGTCACCCACTGTCATTACTCTGCAGAACTCTAACTACTGCACACAAGGTATTGAAATTGAGTTTAGTCTATTTTTAGCCAAATCAGTTTCTTCCTTACCTCACTTTTTCCATGAACAACTGTTAGGTCAATTAAAGCACAGTTGCCAAGAGCAAAAACAGTGAATTGGTTGGGGAGTCTATCTAAGCAAAATTTTACCATAATTTCAAAACTGAAAAAACCACTTGATCTCATTTCAACAGGTACCATGTTTATTTTGTCTATGGATGCCACAATTGACATGGTACATAACTGTCTTAATCTTATGCTTATGCCTAATATGTCCTAATCATAACAATCTTATGCTTATTGTTCTTCACAAGAGACTTATTGGGATTTTTATTCTATTATCCAGTCTTAAAGACAAAATTGTTAGGTGAAGTACGCAGGTATTCCCATATGAATGCACATGACTGCATATATTGGTTAATGTCCATAAAGCATGACGAAAATTTTACAAGACATTTGCCGACCTGATTACATTCTCAAGCGGAACTTTAAATCATAAACAAAAGAATGTATAGATGGATGACAAATAGAGATGCTACATACTTCACAAAGTAATTGTCCGAAAACCGGGTCTCAGAATTCAATCAAATTTTCTTGCGTTATAAATTTTCCATCGGGGGCAGTCCTTGAATCAGCCCCCATATGGGGTTACATATATAACCAAATATTTTAAACTGAAATGCAGTTTAAAATTTACAGGTCAGATACATTCATGCATAAGAGCCACTCTGCAAAAGGTGAGCATTAGTCCAGTGGTTCAAGTGCCCAGTTGTCATGTGGAGGACCCGGGGTCGAGCCACATGTAAAAATAAAATTTTCAGTGAACTTTATGGGAATGTTGACGAAAAACTACCTGTTTTAAAATAGAGTGTATAAAAAAATTACGAAAAAGTTCAAATTCATAATTTTATTGAATTCTGAATCTGAGAGTTGAGATTGATGAATTTATTTGTAAATAGACAAAAGAATCTGTATAAAAAATTTAATGCGATGTTTGCAAAATTTAATTGAATTTTGAGATCCAGTTTTTTGACATTCGCCCAATTGGAATTAGTTATAAGTCTTTTCAGTTAAGAGTCATTTTCAAACACTGAAGATCACTCACCCTCCGCGTCTGTCATAGACCCCATGGCCATTGTGGGATTCTGAACCAGTTCTCCATTGTCCGTATCAGTAGGCTGAAAGTAAGCAGATTTCAGATTTACCAAACACAAATGACATCTCTAAAATGATATAAAAATGAAATTTAAATATTTACAAGGTAAATTTTTACAAGAGGTACAATCCGGATTTCGCCTTCAAACCTTCACTTTCCTGTAGTATTTTTGCCTCCTGATTAACGTGGTGACATTCATTCCTGGCGGAAATTAATATTTTTCGAGATATTTTAACTTTTATGGATAGCGATTTTCGGGTTCTGCGCATGCGCGGCCATATTGGAATGGCGGTAAATGAGTTTCACGGAACATGTTTGAAATTGTAAACAAGAGAAAAATATCCCTAGTGATGGTCCAATACATAACAAAATGGGAGGTAGAAGTGGATAAATCACTTTCTGGGCACATGTACGGGCTGGTCAACTAGAAAAAAATATCCTTCGAGCTGGTCCAGTTGGTAAAGTGGGTAAATCACTTTCTGGGCACATGTACGGGCTGGTCAACTAGAAAAAAATATCCTTCGAGCTGGTCCAGTTGGTAAAGTGGGTAAATCACTTTCCGGGCACATGTACGAGTTGGTCAACTAGAAAAAAATATCCTTCGAGCTGGTCCAGTTGGTAAAGTGGGTAAATCACTTTCCGGGCACATGTACGAGTTGGTCAACTAGAAAAAAATATCCTTCGAGCTGGTCCAGTTGGTAGGGTGGGAGGTAGAAGTGGGTAAAATGTGCTTACCTTCCAGTGCTTATGGTTGCCCAGATGTCCCAGGCAGGTCTTCCTCAGTGGGTAAACTTTAAATTTGGCGGCATGGTAATGTTTGCGCATGCGCAGAAGGTGAAGTGCGTAAAGTAGAGGGTGAGTAAGTGAAGATCGTAAATGGCGGCGCATGCGCAGAACCCGAAAATCGCTATCCATAAAAGTTAAAATATCTCGAAAACTATTAATTTCCGCCAGGAATGAATGTCACCACGTTAATCAGGAGGCAAAAATACTACAGGAAAGTGAAGGTTTGAAGGCGAAATCCGGATTGTACCTCTTGTAAAATAATACCCAAAAATCTTATCTTTTAATATTTTTTTTCACGTGAATATAAAAACAAATGAAGTGACAACACCAACACTAATCCTAAAATCTTACAAATAATATGCTGTCCTAAATACTAAAATATACACTCCTTTCCGGGGAAAAAAGTGGGCCAAAAGAATAAACAAAGGCAAGGTACAAATATAGCGGGGCAACCGGTCTTCTTCAGAGTTAGTCCTTCTATTCTTGATTATAAAGGGGATTTCTCTGTGAATCTTCTTAACAGGGGGGAAGTCAAGTGGGATAACAGTTTTACTTTTTGGCTCTCTGTCAGGGATGGGGATGACCTTGGCTGGCTCCTGCAACGTATTCATTCACCATGGGCTAAGGGAATATTTAATTCAAGGCGTCGTGGGTTGACCTTATTCCTCTTGGCATGGGAAATCTACCACTCTATTCTCCTATTTTCTCTTCTTATACACTCTTCACCTCACAGTCTAACCTCCACCATTCTCTTCTCTTTCTACCTCTCCTCCACCAGACAGGCAAGACACCATCAGCTGTCGGGCATAGTCTTTGGCTGCATCATGAAGCCGGGGTCGATGTATGTCCTCAAGCAGAAATTGGTCTGTATTTTATTAACCAGAGAGTGTTAGTTTTCTGAGGTTGGGGCAACTGGAGGAAACTCAGGAAGAAGCGGGTTTCATGGAATCCTTACCACCGGGAGGGGGAATTGCCGAAGTTTGTTCTCATTTCTTAGAGGAAAGGGGTGCAGGTTCTGTCACATGCCATTCGATGCTCACAGTTGTTGTTTGCAGGGAGGGGATTGGGAAAAATGTGGACCTTTCACTGATCACGTACACATCACGGAAAACCCCCAAAATTGGGAAATCAGGGAATTGTGGGGGGAGTGGGAAACACTCAACACTCCATTCAATCTTCACTGCTCGCAAACACAATCACTCATGACACTGAATCAGTTCTCCTTGCCTTGTGAATGGTAATTTAAAGTTACCCATGAAATATGACAAGCGGCATAGGTTAAAATATATTGTCTCTATCTTTGAAAATAATGGCTAAGTTTTGTATGAAGGTTTTCACAGCTTCTTTAATCAATGTTGGTGGTTGTTTTTGGGAATTGATGCGTAATAAATAAGGTTTAATGCTATAGGGTTATTGGCGAAGACGGAAGAATACCATCCGCGTCTTACACGTGAATCCGTCAAGATAGCAAAAAGGACAAACACCTTCAATAGGGAGGATGGATATAACCTCAGCCACATATGCAACCTCTGCACTTTAAACTTTAGCCCTCAAAAAAAAGTTTTTGAAAATAGTGCTATGGTGAACAGACCCTGGTCACCAAATTAGTCAATTATAGGGTAGGGGAGCTAACTGCCTGGGCATTGATAGAAAATTATGACTTCTAATTTCCAAAAAATTCCACATTTTTTCCTCAAGATGAAGTTATTGGGATGTGCATGCAGTCTATTGCCCCAATGATGCCTGGGAATCCAACAATCCCAAAAAAAGTCTTCTTTCATCCCCACAAGTTCCTCTCTTCCACTAGGTAACTGTATGAATTCTTGGTTCAGCATTGCTATACAAAATGGGATTTTTTAAATTAGCCTGCTTGATTTACTCACTCTTAGTAGTTCACCAATTACTGTGTATCTGCAAAAACTTTTAAATATCAGGAGCTTCTTAGCTTCCTGTTTACTAATTACATAAATGTATATTGCAACTTGAGGCAGGTTAAATGACAGCTACATAAAATAAACCTCAATGTGAAAATAAAAAGTCAATTAGGCTCATTCAGACCATAGTTTGTAAAGCAATTTACAATGCCATGTAAAAAAATTAATGAGACACAATGCAAACTGCTTTTTAAGATATATAGGAGCAATTCATTTAGAAATTTCAAAATTTATATTCAACATAAATATCAAGTCATTTGGTAACCACTGCTATCATTGAATTATTCCCACCACCATTACTGCCACCATTAAATTATGATGAAAAATAGATCTGAAGGATGTTATATTGCCATGAAGAATTTATAAATGTGTACAATAAAAGGTTGGTAAGAATTTTAATCGCCTAAATCAGGTCAATTGCTCCCTAGGGAACTAGCAACTGACCAACCAGTTACATTTGGTATCTTATTATTGCTTAGCGAGAAGTCTATCGCAATATGTAATTGCAATAATCTGTATTATTCAATTTAATAACAGTCTATCTACCAGCTATGTGATGACCTTCACTATTAGATGCACATAATTATTTCCAGGCCTAACTCTAATCAACTCATACTAGCATTACAAAGGTCCTAGCATCAAAAAAAACCCAACAGCAATTTTTTCTTTTTATTTTATTCACTTGTATTTTATAATGATAACATGTGAAGATTATTGACCAGATCGACTATCGTCCGATAGAAAGAGATTGCTCCATTTTCATGCTTTGACTTTAAAAGAGAATCCTTAATTTTCGAACATGTATACAGAGGATGGTTATAATGAAATAATAACAGTAATGACACAACATAACAAACTAATAAAGTATATACTAAGAAAGCTGCAGTATATATCAAGCTATAATTGATGTGTGAACAAGGTAGCATGTTAAACTTTATACTTCCCATATCTAAGTTGTTTTGAACCATCACATACCATAGTTGAACAACACTTTTATATTAACAGAATTCATGAATTTGCGCCCACGATCTTACCTCACATCACATACCTGACATCTATTTATCACTTCCTTATATTAGGAGCAACAAACTCATCATGCCAAAGAATTCATGGAAAATAAATTGTGATATACATCCAACAGCAGTAGACATTACTTAAAAACAATTTAATGTCGTTGATACATAATATTCTTCATAGAAGAATATGGTAAAAAATCTCTAATTTACACTGCCAATATCTTATTAATACCACAGCTGTAAATATAATGCATGCAATGAAATTGTCAATTGCCATGATTTTACACCTTTTGTATTTATTACTATGCTGAGTATTGAAAAAGTAGTTAAGAAAATTAATAGGATTCTTTCACTGGTTTATGATTAGCCATTTATCTAACTTTTACATAACATTGTGGGTTATGTGACCCTCTCACCTACATCACCTTTATGAAGTAAGATATTTTAAAGTGCATAACTATACATTAATCATTTTAAGGATACAATTATACCATTATTACCAGTTTGCTCCAAATCCTGTGCAGCAGTGTTATCAGAGTACATCACTGAGTAGAATATGACTAACTCCTGAGCGTGTATAATGAATAAGACTACATTGTTCAATACTTCTTATCTCTTGACCATTAATTAATAAAATCTACCCAGAATATGTAGTACCACAATATAGTATAATAATACCGTAATACCATTATCTTCAGTTACCTCTAAAAATAATGAACTATTTTCATATTTGCCACTGTTAAAATAATCAGTAATGGTTATATTAAGTTCACTCATTAAATTTCTTATTAAAATGTGTCATCTCAAACATCACCGAAAGGCTATGCCAACAACGATCAAGAGAATGGAGGGACATATTGACATATTTTATGTTGACAGACATATTTTGAAGATAATTTTTCAATGGTTTTGATTTGAATGGCCATTACACTTGATTTACACACATGAAACTAAAATGTAAAAGTGAACTCGTTATGTAAGATGAGGTACCAAAATGCTTATCTTGAAATTGAGGTTAACTTATGTACTTACATGGAAACTTGACATGACTATTATCATACACACAATATAATTTTACATACCATTTACTCCAACAGCAGCACTGCTATTAATACTAACTAATATAGTAAGTTTCTTTCCTCAAGATAACATCCTTCTAACAAACCACTTGAAATTTAACTTAACAAACCTTCCCAACTACTGACTGATTGAACTACCATTTGATTCCAAGCAAGTATACTTTATATTATATACTATTACCGCACACATAGCAGTCATAATAAAACGTTTTATTTAAATACAAAACCATCAACGAAACAAGACAAACAGTAGGAATATCTTCCAACAAGATACCCATGTCTTCATAAACAACGTCAAACTCAGCGTAACGATATTTGTTACCCTCATGTTGACAACCCCCTAAATTTAAATACAATGTGATCAAGCCACTCAATTTAACTGAAGGCTTTCCATTACGTAGAATCTCGGAGCTATTAAAGCTGTTCCACGGGTGATATGGATGATTCCTTCTGTTTCCTTTGCCCTGTTACAAATACGCTCTAGGACAAAATCAATGGCAGGTTTGGATAATCTAAATTTCATTTTTAAACTCCTTATCCTTTGTATATATCATACACATTTACTTCCAAAGGATGGGGTGCACATAAGCTGAAATAATCTATAATAATATCCAACTCCTCGCCAGATAATGACAATACGTCGGCCATCTTGGTTGATCATGGTTTGATCAAAGAAAATCCATGATCAACTTGATCAAGGATGTTGATCCCCGATTAGCGCTGATTGCCATTGGTGAAACTCAATCAGTGTGATTTGAGATTAATTGTACGGTTGATCCAAGATCAAGCGTTGATCGGAGTTGGTGAGATCGGCCCTTATTGTTTTTCACTAAGTCTAAATATTTTTTTGAATGTTGGCCACTTCCTCCCTCAAGAAGTAATATGACCTCCCAGAGCTTGCAGTAGCAGGAGAATTAAGCACCCACAATATGTGTCCTAGTGGCACACAGCAAACATACCTCTCTGGCCGAGAGAATAATGAAGGTGAGGGCCCTTTAGGTGTCATGAATTTAACTGAAATATCACCTTCCCCTATGAAAAAATTGTATAAAACCGTATAAAATTTCTATACAGTTTATACAGGTTGTATACAATTTGTATACATTGTATACAAATTGTATAAACTGTATTAATTCACCAGCTGTATACAGCATATACAATTTGTACACAATGTATACAATTTGTATAACAGCAATTCAAAGTAGGCCTCAAAAATCCAAGTCCAAAAATGAACTTAGTAGGGGACAAAAATAATGTTCCACATTCGAGAGTTCAATTGCTTCTAAAGATCATGAATCGCGTTTTAAACAAGATTCTCGGAGATCCATCAACGCTAGTCATTCAATGCCACTTGGAAAATTTTCAACCGAGGCGTCAAAAATTTAAGTCCAAAAATGAACTAAGTAGGGGACAAAAATAATGTTCCACATTCGAGAGTTCAATTGCTTCTAAAGATCATGAATCGCGTTTTAAACAAGATTCTCGGAGATCCATCAACGCTAGTCATTCAATGCCACTTGGAAAATTTTCAACCGAGGCGTCAAAAATTTAAGTCCAAAAATGAACTTAGTAGGGGACAAAAATAATGTTCCACATTCGAGAGTTCAATTGCTTCTAAAGATCATGAATCGCGTTTTAAACAAGAGTCTTGGAGATCCATCAACGCTAGTCATTCAATGCCACTTGGAAAATTTTCAACCGAGGCGTCAAAAATTTAAGTCCAAAAATGAACTTAGTAGGGGACAAAAATAATGTTCCACATTCGAGAGTTCAATTGCTTCTAAAGATCATGAATCGCGTTTTAAACAAGATTCTCGGAGATCCATCAACGCTAGTCATTCAATGCCACTTGGAAAATTTTCAACCGAGGCGTCAAAAATTTAAGTCCAAAAATGAACTTAGTAGGGGACAAAAATAATGTTCCACATTCGAGAGTTCAATTGCTTCTAAAGATCATGAATCGCGTTTTAAACAAGAGTCTCGGAGATCCATCAACGCTAGTCATTCAATGCCACTTGGAAAATTTTCAACCGAGGCGTCAAAAATTTAAGTCCAAAAATGAACTTAGTAGGGGACAAAAATAATGTTCCACATTCGAGAGTTCAATTGCTTCTAAAGATCATGAATCGCGTTTTAAACAAGAGTCTTGGAGATCCATCAACGCTAGTCATTCAATGCCACTTGGAAGATTCAATGTCACCAGCGGGCGTCCATATCTCCATAGTGTCCCCGTGTCCCGTTTGTATGAAGCGGTACGAAGGTTTTAAACAGTACACTGACAAATTCATATGCAGCGATAAAGTTGTATCACATACGCCCAAATTTCCTAAAAACTCGTGATTTAATATATGACACAGTAGTCATTTCGTTTCTGGATACTCTGGATAAAAAAATTCATATCCGGTGTGGGACTATTTTCTTTTGCGGATGGGGCCATAGCCACCGAGAAAGAGAGCCCGCGGAAGGATCGTCGTTGGAGATTACGTGGTTTACGTTGTTTCACCATATTCCTTAGATTTTTGTGGTTAAGTTGGTGAAAATTAGAGTTTTTGTGAATAGTGAAGTTTCCGTTATTCTTTAATTTCATTCGGTGGGCTTCAGAAACTTGTTTGTGAGGCATTTTTGTTAAATATGCCTTTCTCGTGTGTGGTGCCGGTATGCGAAGGAAACCCCTTCAGGACTAGACCCAAAGTTCAAGTTTTTACCTTTCCTATAGATCTTCATGGATTGAAGAAGAAGTGTATTTTGGCGATAAGAAGAGATAATTTCACCCCTACGGAAAACATTAAGGTATGTACCCTTTCTCCCTGAAATTCTTTGGACGTAATTTCTAGTTAAAAGTGGCTTCATGATGTTGATGTACAGGACAAAGTGGTGTTTTAAAATATTGCAGCAGCAATTCATTTGGAAATTCTTGCATTTTAGTTTTGTGTTCGTTGTATTCTGTCGTTCGGATCTGTCGTGCAACAATTGCTCTAGGAAAAATGTTCTTAATTATAATATATGTATTACTAGTATATTTTATAACTTTCATTTATAAATATATAATGTATTAATATTTTTGCTTAAAATCTTTTCTTTTTTAAGAAGAAGAAAAATCCAAAGAAAAGTTTCTAAAATGTTTACGGCCTAAAATGGACAGGTTTCCTAATTTTGAAACCTTAAGAATGTTAAACACGAGACTAATAAGACTGTAGTTTCCTGTCTTATGTAATCTGCTTGTTACCTACAAGAGACAATTTCTTGCTACAATGAAATTTTTATACTTCATTACTACAGTAGCAGTGCAGGAGAGCATGTCAGTCCCTGAAAAAGATGTGGAGGTGGCTATTAGAAACTCACTAAGGCACGCCAAGTGACAGCAACAACACGGTTGCAGGGGGAGAAGAAAATTAAGTACATAATACTTATGTAGTTTCTTGTGTTGTATTATTTCACCAAAGAAGCCCAATAAATATTGTGTATGGAATTGAAGCCTAATTTATTTAAATTCTTGTCTGGACCTATTATTTAGATACTATTATCGAACGAAATTCAGTCCTAACCTAAACGTGTGTTAAAGGTGTCCGTGTGCTGTGTGGGAAGTACCTTGTAGACGTTTATTTTTTTATGAGTAAGTGATGTTTTACTTAGAATTAATTACATGCTATTCTTAATTTCCACTGTTTAACTTGAGAATCCCCTATTTATCATTTAAAAATCTGGTATTGAATGGTTGGTTAGTTTTCAGTTTAACAATGTTTAAAGGATTATAATGTTATATTTTGGACAGCATTCACTCCATTTTTATTTATGCCTTTGTATGCATGTGGGTTCCTAGAGGAAGTGTGGTAAGGGAAATGGTCTGTTGGAATAATTTTTATGAGTGTTTCTTTATGACCTGAGATGAAATGAGGAAGAAAATGGGTAGTATTACTCCACCTATTTTGGATGAGGTATTCCTAGGTCTTCTTTCATACAGTTTGTATACAATTCTTATTCAGCCCGTATACAGCCCATGTACAATTCTTATGCTGCCCATGTTTAATTCTTATACAGCCCATGTACAATTCTAATACAGCGTGTATCTAATTTGTGTAAAAATGCATATTTTTATACAAATAGTATATGTACACTCATTTTTGTATATAACTAGTATACAGACTGTATAACATCTGTATAGAGATTTTATACAATTTTTTCATAGGGTAGGTCTTCTTTCATACAATCCGTATGCAATTCTTATTCAGCCCGTATACAATTGTATACAGCCCATATACAATTCTTATACAGCCTGTATATAATTTGTATAAAATGTATATTTTTATACAAATTGTATACACTCATTTTTGTATATAACGTATACAGACTGTATAAAATCTGTATAGAGATTTTATACAATCTGTATAGAGACTGTACACAACTTGTATATAATTCTATACAGAATGTATACAAAATTTTTATACAATTTTATACAGGTTTTATACAATTTTTTCATAGGGGTTCTTCATGGTTGAGAGCTTACACTAGTTTAATGTAACACACTGCTTGCTCTAAATACAAGCTGCACATGAACCAACAGCCAAATTATCTAGGTAATCCACTGTTTCAGAAAAAAAATCAAATATTATGCTGTACTCGTCATCCAGGCGAGTGAACTTTCCAGTGACTTTTACATGTGGTAAAAGCACAAAATGATGGAAATTTCTTATGCCTGGAATTGTTTTTGCCTTGATGAATTATTCCAAAAGTTTACTACGTGACCACGCCACATCCCTAGACTTAATGTAATAGATTTTGATATTTTTCATAGTATCTCTATAAAATTCATACATCCCACTACTGTTTGTTAATTGCTGTGCCAATTGTTTAATTGTACCACCTATACCATCACAGGAGGACTTTCCATGGCTTATGGACAAAAAAGACCGGGTTGCATTCATTCCATAGTCATTATAATGATGGCACAAATTTATAAAAGACTTGTAGTTTTTATATTGCCCAGCACATCCATCTGTGAAATACTGAACCTCTTGGATCATAGGCGAAGTTCTCTTTAAAAAATTCTCTAAGGTGACGTTGCTCTTCCATAACAAAAGCCACATCATGGTTAAGGTCATCAGATATGAAACAATGAGATGAGGTAGAGAGAGTACCATCTTTCTTCAGGTATATCAAGCAAGGGTGGATGATAGATTGGTCCAGTGATAACTTTGAAATTCATCCTGAATTAAAAATAAAGAGTTAACACTAAAATCCATTAACATAACTGCTTTTTCACAAATGAGGGTTTCTTTGCTTATTTTTAAAAACGAGGATTCTTCTTTAGTGATGTAACAATGTGGTATCAGTTTATTCATTTCGAGGCATAGAATTTCCAAGATTTCATCAATGGATGATGTAAACAACTGAAGTTCTGTTCTATCAGAGGAAACCCACTGTCTATATTTCACTCTATCAGTAGGGGTTTATTCACAAAATTCAGAATTGATGGTATCCCTTACGCCCCGTTTACACTACGATCGTATCGACGTTGATCGCAACTGCAGCGCGTTTACACGTCTAAAAGTTACCATCGTAACTCAGTGCTGTCCTCCTTGTGGAATAGTCATTTAACAACTGACGACGAGACTGCGTGAAGAAATTGAAATCTTGGAAATTTAGAAGCAAAATAATATTAATGTTCTCATGTGCTAAAACTAAAGCTAGACCGAACTGTTGGTAAAAATTTAAAGAATGTAGGATTCACTATGGGAATCTGTCCAAAGTTAAACAATATTCATGCAGTAAAGACAGTAGATATGTTGCTTTGCTACATTCCAAATATGCATATAATGTTAACTGGTCATCTTATTACCATATCGACTCAATTCGGCTAAATGTGTCCAAAGTAAGTTTCTCAAATTAAATAATTACGACATATGAATCTCACTGACTGACTACAACACTTCATATCTTCAATCCCCAGTTAATTTGAAAACTCTTACACGACAAAGGATCCATCAACACTGCCTTATTCCTCGACAAATTTATCATTTCCTATTTAGAATGTTCCTATCTCCTTAATAAGTAAATTTTTATGGATCCCGTCATAACTATAAAAATCCTCACCTGCTTGTTTTTAATTACCATGGAGCAAATTATGTCTTCACCTCCCAGCTATACAGAATGATGAGGTTTTACTAAAACTAGTCATAACAGTCCGTGAAGTCTTATAAGAATCTAGATTCTTCGAGAGAATATGCCAAAAAATTTTAGAATATCCATGCATTAGAGACAGTACACATTGCTCTTATTATTTAACTAGAAAAGGCAAAGATTTTGGCTTAATTCGGCACAAGTATTGATTTCTCCATGTCTTCGTCTAAATGTTATAGATATTTGTGATGAATTTTATCGTGAAACCCTGCATACAACGATTTTATTTGGTTAATATTTTGAGTATTTTTGTTATTTTCCATCATCTGTGAAGTATAATGTAAGGATGCATGGTTATGGGTTAACCCTTAAATAGAGAAATACATAAAACTGGTATAGTATACAATATCCGATATCATTTGCTAAATAGAACAGCAGAAAAAGCTTTCCCCTAACGTCCTTCCACTACCTGCTCAATAATGCCTTCAATCGTTAGTATATATCTTAGATATATTAAGAGTTATTTATGAAATATCAATCATTGTATCAAGATTGCAACAGCACGAAAGAATCGTATATGCATCAATCTTCATTTCCCAACTCTTTTTTCTTGGCACACTAGCGCTAACCATTGTAAGTTCGGCAGTGTTAGATACTAAGGCCTACGATGGTAACTCTGTGCATTTACACGACGTTTTGAGGTTAGGTGCGTACGGATCAATGTCGCTACGATCGTTGTGTAAACGGGGCATTAGCCTGGAAGGATCTAGATGGTAAGAATATTTTCTTAGCATAAAATCTGCATTGTTTTGTCACAGATGATGATATCCATCAACTCCTTATGTTTCCTTCAATTTCAAGGCACTAATTAGTAGTTTCACATTTTGACATATGACACAAACACAAACTGAATGAGTCCCACACACCATTTTGAATGAAGTGAACAAAATTTGGAAAACCCAATTTTTTCTTGTGAATACTGCACTTTGAAGAGCACATAAAGCTCCTTGAGGTTATATAAAATCAACCTCTTCTGCATATACTCATTTTTACCCACATTGACTTTATCTTGGGATCCAGGAATCAGTATAGAATTCTTGTCAAGCCCGTAAAAAAATTTTCAGCAGCTCTAATGTGGAGTTTGGAAGTGGTTTCCCAGCACATGGTGATGGCATAGCAGGTATTTCCTTCTCATCAAGTAACTTATTTACTTGTCCCACAGTGTAGTCTGATACATGAAACTCACTCGCAATCCTTTTCCTAGACCATGGTAAAGGGGCCAGGGTCAACATTTGCATTTTACCCTGCCAGCTAACTGTTGGCAATTTATTCTTTATTTTAGTCAGGAGGTCATCCAAATCAGCTGCCTTTTGCTTGATGAGTTGACTGTCACTTTCATCTTCATCACTACTTAGATTTTCCAGGGATGGATTCACTAATTTCAATGCACCAGAAACTTTATAAACTAGGCAATGCTTAGCCTGTGTTATCTATTCTTTTCCATATGAGTGTCTACTATGAGAAGACATATATGACCATGGCAAGTTTCATGAAAATCTGTGTCAGCGGGTGTCATGGCCTGGTTAATTTGAAATGGAATGGCCACATGTCAATTCAGACATGACATCAATGTTAAAAAATTCTACAAGAACACTTTTATACCCAAACAGATATATTATTGTAGCTGCCTATACATTTTGTTCGTTGATGAGCAATTCTCAAAAAATTTTAAAAATTATTATTTAATGGTTTCATTAAATGTGTTTACTCTTATCTATGGTCTGTCATCTGTGATGCTGTACATAAGAAAATCATTAATGGGTTATACCATAAATAAATGAAATGAAATAATGTATTAATGACGCCTTCATATAGGGTGATCAGACATCCAGGTTGGTCTAGACATGTCATCCTTTGTAACTGGGCAAAATCAATTTCGTCCAGTGCCCCTGCTGACTTTTTAAGAATGGGGAAATTACCTCCATTTTGAAAATTATGTTATATTAAGTATATGTATTAATCTGCTATTAGCAACTCAGAATTTCCCAAAATTTCTAAATATTTCTCCAGCCTACCATGGCAAAATACAACTGAAGAAAAGGTATTTTCTCAATTTTCATCCTAGTGGACTTCAGAGAGAAACAAAATAAACATTTCCTCAGTAAAAATTAATAATTAGAACACTGTCAAAAATGTAAAAATTGCTTGAAAAAGTAATACACACAAACAAAAAACAAAATCACAATGCTAATAATTTCTTTCTTCTATATTATGAATTTGCAATTGCGTTTCAAGTGTCCAGCTTTTCCTCCATTCCCCCTTTTCTTTTAACCCTTTCGTACCTTGATGTCAGTTGGAGCCAACGGGCATTTTTATTCATAGAACACCTGATGGTGGGTATATTCGGATGTTCGTCCGCTATCAGGCAGATTATTGAAGATTGGGAAATTGCCCTTTTCATTGAAAACATTGATTACGTGCATAGGAAATATGTTAACAGCTACCTTGCTATCAGTAAAAATATACAAAAATTGCTTAAAAAATTAGTTGCACGAAATATATTCTATTCTGCCTATTTTATTCATATCTTATTTTAAACACATTCAATTGACAGGCTCTGGCAGTCAGACCAGGAGTCCTTTGTCCACCTCCGTACATAATTAATATTAACTCTAGTTTTTCGATTGTGTGCATGACCTTCAGCAAGGACACCTCTTTCGAACTATATGCACCACTTGGTAAAAGCAGTGTTTGAAGCGAAGGTATGTTGTGAAAACTCTACCTTTTCCTTTCTTATTTCATCAACCAATTCCGTCGACTTTCACAAAAGTCACATCCGCATTAAATGTGTTAATATCTAACTAGCTGATACAGATATATAAATTCCTTAAGAAAATTAGATCCACAGAAAAATATATCGGTAAATTCATACAACAATGAATTTTATTGATCCAACTTATAAAATTGATGTTATTTTCTAAGCGGCCTACTTGTCCTCTTATCGCTTTTTTAATAGGGTGCTGTCCTCTTTTTTCACCTCATGGCATCTGGTCTCCCTAGTCACAAAAGCAAGGGTGACTGCCTATACAAATGCATTCAGTTACACTGGGCAAAACAAATTTCATCTTGAACCTAGTGAATATCTATAAATTAAGGTCATTAAATTAGGTTTTCACTGTGAATGAGATTAAAACTTACCAACATATTAGCTCCAGGTTGTTGGGAGTCAGACACAGGAATGTTTATTTCAGTCCTTTGGACTGTGGAAGTGAGATGTGAGGTGCCTTGTATCTCATCTTGAATGCAGTCTTTTGTGTCAGCAGAAGACCCAAACTCATCATCAGCTACCTGATCTCCTTGGATACTCTGTGGAGAAAGTAACAGTGATAAACTAACCTCCTTCAATGACAACAAATGAAGCATACACCTAATAGTGATAAATTGGGATTTTCAATGTGATATCCAAGCATTTATATAAAAATTGGCATGTGTCTCTTAATCAATAACTCAACAGCTAAATAGCTTCTGAAACCAAATTATGCAGGAAGATACTTGGTGTACACAGTTCACAAAGTGGCCGTATTATTTTTTTATGTATCTTAAAGATTTTATGCAGAGAACATCTGCCGGTTGATACAGTTGGGATGCTCCTACAGTTTCCAGGAAAATTTTTTAAGAGCGGGGAATTATCCTTGTCATTGATAACATTCATTACGTGTATAGAAAATCTGTTAGCAGCTACCGCGTTAGCTGTAGAAAGTATAAAAGATGCTTGAGATAATTAGGTCCATGAAATATATATAAAATGGTAGGTCTAATCAATTTTTATTAATCTAAGTTATGAAATTGAAGCTATTTTTCAAGATTCCCATTTTCTTCTTATCTAATTTTCAACACATTCGGTGTGGAGCACGTCAATTGACAGGCTCTGACAGTCAGGCCAGGAGTCCTTTATCCGCCTCCATACCTCATTAATATCCACTCCCGAGTTTTTCCAACGTGTGTTTGACCTTCAGCAAGGATCCATCATTTGAACCATTTGCGCCATTTGTAAATAGCAGTGGTTGAACGGAAGGTATGTTGTGGAAAACTTCCTCTTTTTCTTTGTTATTTTATCGACCAAATCAGACGACTTTCATGAAAATCATGTGTGCATTGAATTTTAATGTTAATGGCTAGCTAGCTGATACAAATATATAAATTGCTTGAGAAAATTGGCAAAATTGGCAAAAAAAATGGCAAAAGCAATTTCGTCATGCATCCTAGTAAAATATATAAATTAAGGACATTCAACTAGGGTTTCACTGTGTATGAGAATATAGCTTACCAACATATCAGCTCTGGATTGATGGGATTCAGGCACAGGAATGTATATTTCAGTCCTTTGGACTGAATGAGTGAGATGTGTGGTGCCTTGTATCTCATCTAGAATGCAGCCTATTGTGCCAGCAGAAGACTCCAACTCGTCATCAGCTGCCTCATCCCCTTGGATACTCTGTGGAGAAAGTAACTGTGATAAAATCACCTCCGTCATTGTCAACAAATAAAGCATGCTCCTAGTATTGATGGAATAGTATTTTCAATGTGATATCCAAGCATTTAAATAAAAATTGACACGTGTCTCATAATCAATAACTCAAAAGCTAAATAGCTGCCAATTCAACGTAGGCAGGATGGAACTTGGTATACTCAGTTCACATAGCGGCCATATCACAAAATCCTTGGGGCAACAGAAGCAGGAGATAATTATTTTCAACAATGGTGTCTTAAAATGTGAACCTTTCATGTAGTATATGTTTGTGAATAATTTCTATTGTGATTATCGCTTTTTTAATAGGGTGCTGTCCTCTTTTTTCACCTCATGGCATCTGGTCTCCCTAGTCACACAAGCAAGGGTGACTGCCTATACAAATGCTCTCAGTTACACTGGGCTAAAGCAATTTCGTCATGCAACCTAGTAAATATCTACAAATTAAGATCATATAACCAGGGTTTCATTGTGGATAAGAATATAGCTTACCGACATATTAGCTCTGGATTGATAGGGGTCTGGCACAGGAATGTATATTTCAGTCCTTTGGACTGTGGAAGTGAGATTAGAGGTGCCTGGTATCTCATCTTGAATGAAGTCTTTTGTATGAGCAGAAGACTCCAACTCCTCATCAGCTACCTCATCTCCTTCGATACTCTGTGGAGAAAGTAACTGTGATAAACTCACCTCCTTCAAAGTCAACAAATGAAGCTTACTCCGAGTATTGATGGGATAGGATTTTCAATGTGGTATCCAAGCATTTGCATAAAAATTGACATCTGTCTCTCAATCAATAACTCAAAAGCTAAATAACTGCTAATCCAAATTAGACATGAAGATACTTGGTACACTCAGTTCACATAGTGGCCGTATCACAATAGGGTGGTCCTTATTTTTCGAATTTCTATCAGGACACCCCCTTATTTTATGCCAATTGGTGTAAAAACATATTTTGTAAAATATTATTGCAATTGGATCACGGGAAAACGTGCCGCATCGCACTCAAAGTTAGGAAATTTTGGTATTTTTGGCTGTCTTTCAGATGTATGGCGATAAGTAGGCGCTGGTTTTTCTCAACTGATTTTCTATGGTAACTAACGATACAATGGACAGTTGGCATGATTCTCCTAACATATTTTCCAATTTTGACCATTGGTCCCCGAGATACGGGCCCAAGAGTGAGTGCGCCCCACCCTAGGCAGACATTTTTTGTGGCACGCGGGTTGCATACACTCAACATTTGTTGCTCATTCTCACTCATCGTAAAACCATAGAATTCTTTAAATAAACTTTAACATTTGTCAATATAACCATTAATGTTATATTCATCACTGTTTATTGCCAAAATGGGGTATTATTTGGTCTTAGTGATTTATTCTCCATAGGTTTTGAAATATTTAAAACGGAGGAACATTAGTGTCCGACGACTTCCCGATCTTCGCGTCGAAGACACTTTTTAAAACCAGCTTTTATATGTAGTCCCGGCTTGGTAGAAGCAAATAATCCTTTTTGAGAAGCTGCTCTAATAAGGGAAATGCGCAACTGAGTCTCCCAATGTTGGTCGCAAATAATTACAATTTAATCTAAAAAAATTACCTAACTATAAAAATATTTAGGTTTAAAAAAAACTGTCCACAAAATTAATCATAATTATCAAAATACCCAGTGCCAATTTGACTAAAAAAAAAAAACTTTCCTGAACAACCCCTAAAAAGGAAGGATTAAATATGGCGAGCCACGACTGTGAAGACTGTTACATAGGTTAACCATATCAAGAAATAAAACATTGTATTTCACCAAATAAGCCATCTTTAAAATCAAATAAACAGAGCACGCAAATTTAGTGCATATCTCAGTTGGTTTTCATAGAAATAGACCTTAGGAATTTGATAACACCAAAATTTGAAACACAGAATGCAATTTTAACTGACAGATTATTCAAAGAAACTTTATTTTGACTGAAAAACGAAATAATTTGTAAAAGCTGAAATGACATACATTGTTATAGCAAATAAAACGTACTCATATTAATAAAAATTTATGCAGAAATAAAAATGTAAATATAATCTAGTGACAAAGTGACAAAGTGACAAAACATACATACTTAACATATTGATACTTTAAAGATACGTCTCATTTATTTTGTGATCGTTATTTATTTTTAGTCGATTGTTTGCAACGTTTCTTGACATTTTTCGTAACAATCATCTTCAAAGCTTAAACGCAATTTTAAATACAGGGCCTCTTATGCATTCATTGTACCTC
The DNA here is from genome assembly GCF_921293095.1 of Ischnura elegans. NCBI lineage: Eukaryota > Metazoa > Arthropoda > Insecta > Odonata > Coenagrionidae > Ischnura > Ischnura elegans. The sequence continues at coordinate 5,223,270 of NW_025791660.1, read as the reverse complement.
TCCTCTTTTCACATTATAAGAAAATTGAGAAAAGTTTTTGAACCATCAGCAGGCACGTTTTGTAATAAAATAAAGAAAACCTCCAGAATTCACATTTTGTGTTTGTGCAGTTGAGCCTATGATTGAGCACTAACATTGCCTTTTATGAGTTGACGAACTTGAATGCCCCACTTTGTTAGCTATGATTGTTTTGCAAACTCATATTTGAATGAGACAACAAAACGTCTTCCTTTATCACCACTGAAACATCTACCGCGAGGTAAGTAACTAGTACTTTGCATGGAGATTGAGAAACAAAGCTTGCGGAAAACTGGGCTAGTTTCACTATTCCGTAAACCATGTACGACGGCCTTTAAAGTTCTCCAGTACTATCAATTAACAAAAATAATGATCTATTTAATCGTAATAATTTAATCTCTAATCAAAGCACGTTTTAAAATAAAGTTGGATTTACCACTTTCAAGAAGTCATACAATACTCTATTTCTCAAGTCGTGGCATCAAGTGAATAATCAATCACACCTTTGACTTAATCCAATCAAACAAGTGCTAAAAATAGTTGAATCCACTCATATTATATATCTGGATTTCTCATTGCTGTCGACACAAACCAACACCTAACATTTTCCGAAACATACCATGCACCACTCTTCGAAAGAGAATAAACGAAAGTACTCACCCTAAAGTAATTACTCCCACAAAATTTTCTCAGGTTTGCGTCCGATTCTAAACATATCTTTTTGAAAACACTGAATTCCGTGAGCTTTTTCAAACATAGTGGACACATCGTGTTGGGCAGGCCATCTCCCACAGCAACCTAAGATAGCAATCAACACGCTATACAATAGTGATGGGCAAAGTCGATCATTTTAGTGATTCAATCATTTTGACTCGAGTCACATAAGTGATTCAATCAATTGATTCAATCATTATGATCGAAAAGACTCAAACGAATCAAGATCGAAAAGACTCAAAGGAATCAAGATCGAAAAGACTCAAAGGAGTCATGATTGAAAAGACTCAAAAGGAATCATGATCGAAAAGACTCAAAAGGAATCATGATCGAAAAGACTCAAAAGGAATCATGATCGAAAAGACTCAATCAATGGATGTAATAAATCACTTTGAATAATCGAATAAATACTGCCTCATCTTCGAAGAGCATGGGTAACGCTGATTGCTATCCATATTATCATTTCATATACTATTTTGATTATGAATTTCTAGATGAGTATATTAGATTGATAAAATGAAGGAAGTAGTGTCATGAAAATATTTAGGAATGCAAAACTGCCACAGTTTCTCAACACTAATAAAATATAATTTCTAACTACGTATCTCAAAATATACCACAAAATACACCACACACTATGCATGAATCTGATCTGCAGGATAATTTTATGAACGGCACAGTAAAATGTAACCAGCTTAAATTATACTTCTTAACGTTCTCCTACAGGAGTCATCTTAATATTTTTCTTTTACGTGTATTGGTGTTATTAATACTGATAACCGCTGGAAAACATTTAAGAAAAAGATTATACAAGTATTCAGTTCTTCATAACATAGTATTTAATTTTCTCACAACTATTTCTGCCGAAATAGATCAAGCATCGATCGTTCGACATTTTGAAACAAACCGGAAACCGAGATGATTGATATGAAACCGGAAGTTGGAGTGATTGATGATTGATGATCGACTTGTTTAACGAAATGAATCATGAGTCATTTGATTCACCTAGTGATTCAATCTTTTTGATCGAATCGTTCATGATCGACCCATCACTACTATACAATTGAAGAAGTGAAAAATGATGCTCATAGAACGGAATCAAGTTAGCAATAGTAATAAGACAAATCAATAAGGTGTGTATGTAACGTGCCACTTACTTCTAAACCGAGTAAACCATTTATGGCATCCTTCGCAGTTATTCTGCAAGCTACGTTGTAAGTGAATATGTCGTAATAATAATTATTATCCTTCATGCATAGTCTGCATAAGGTACCCTCAGAATCCGTTTCTGATGAAGGGGTGAAACTCCCGGCGCTAGGATTCATATTTTAATTTCAATCACTCATTCAATCCTCAAATTGTTTAATCGTCGATGGCATCAACACACATCAGACTGAGATCTCCAGATTCGTCACGGGAACTACATACATTTCGATGATAAAACATATATTTAGAATGCTTAGGGTGAAAGATAACTTCAAATTTTAATATGTAAATGACTCATAATCACCTCAAGGAAAACATTCACCACAGCAAAATGGATATTATGGTTCACCTTCTAGTTCACTGTAATAATCAGTATTAATATAAGATCATGCAATAAAGATTGGTTTGCTTTCGTTGAGTGTTAGTTTTTATTTATACCGCTAGAGGCAAGTATACATAGCAGGCCTCTATCATGGCGCGTTCCGGCTGAAGTGAACATAAGTTTGCCTATCAAATGATTATGGTATGTATTATTATTATCTTGGTACTTAAAGTGCTTTCTTCCTTCTCTTTTTTATAAAATATTCAATTAAAAACATCACTTATAAAATTCAAATGAAAAGGATGATTTCTAAGGCTTTCTTACAAAGTACTTTTGTGTCATTAACGTATTTTTATGAATAAATATCAATTTAAGTATGATGTATCATTTACAGAGATAGTTTGTCACCTTATCTACTCTTTGCAGACTTGTTTTAATGTTGCGTTACCCATATGCCTTTAAAAATTCTACCATGGTATAGCCGTTTAATGTGTCTCATCAACACCGTGCAACACTGTGCTTTGTCGCGATTGCATTAATATTGATAGTCTAATGAAAAATCTCCTCCTTCTTCCATGTTACTGCCAGTGAATTTCGGAACGCGCCTTGATAAGAGGCCTGCTTTGTGTATGTGCCTCTATTGGCCAAAATGTAAACTAAAACTCAGGGAAAGCAAACAAATCTTTGCTTGCATCATCTTATATAATCGGTGTTACAGAGAACTGCAAGGTTAACCGTCTTAACCATTTTGCTCTGCACCTCGATTATGTAAATGTGACAGCGACGACGGCGATAGATGACCATCACGTTCTCCTATCACGTTCCGCTGTATCGCGCGATCATGTAAGCCACCGTCATCGCGCGTATCATACTGGTACGAGCGCGCGAGGTTGGTATCATTGAGAAATGTGTAGAGCCAATGAAATCCTTCGACACATCTCTGTCCAAGAATGCGTCGTCTGCGGAGTCTTTGAAATAACAATAACAAACAACGAAAACATAAAATGGATGCAGTTCAAAGCGAAGTATTTCGCTTCGCCAATAGATAATATTATGATAAAGTACTCGTATTATGGTAAAGTTATGGGGAAAGTGTAGTACTACTTTTCGATGTCTGATAACGTAATCCATTATGCTAATGCTCGCCGGGAGATGCTGCAGTCATTATATTTACTATATCGTAGAGAATGGCCGAAAAGTCGTGATCTTGGATTGAAACTAATTAATGTTGAAATGATAATGGAAGTGTAATCGCGCTAGCGATTTGAATGTAAGTACTTAATAATTGATTTATGGTGATTAAAAAATCGAAAGTGAGTTTAACGATGTTCATAGTGAAGCAAAACTCACATTATACAACTTGTCAGTACTATTCCACAAACTTTTATTTTAACAGTCTACTAGTTTCGACGTTTATACCGTCATTATCAAGACTAACCTGACTGTTAAAATAAAAGTTTGTGGAATAGTTCTGAGTTTTGTTTCACCATGGACATTTCATCGTTCCAACATGTAACGCCCAAATAAGTAGTTGAGTTTAACGATGTTGATATGTTGGAGAACGTACTTGGCAAATGTTGATAATTTAACTTCGATACAAAGTAATTGGCGTTTGAATCACGGATGTACTTCAATTAGCAGTACTTTCCAATTTGCTGTGTGGAAATAAAGCAGCTCAATCGAATTCACTACCGTGCGCATATAACAATTGAACAACGTGGACAACTAATAATGTCAAGAGAGCACTCCAGTAGAAATAATTACGAATTTATTGGTTTTTAATCGATTATAGGGCATTTTTAAATTAAATAAACAATAATGTTTTGCTAATATATGCAATTAGTGCTCGTTTTTATGTCAGCATATGCTTGTCACCATCGGTTTCGAACGTGATAGGCCGATGACGCTCGCAACGTGATAAAGAGTGCGATCACGGTTTCATAATCGCTGCTATCACCTTCCGTCGTGGGAATCGCGTTGCCCCTAGCAACGACATCCCCCTCACCCTTCTCACAGTTACATAATCAAGGTGCTGGTGTGTTTTTCCATTGAGGTGCTTATGAGTTATTTAAATTTTAAAATTTAAACTTGTCTTTCACCGTGAGCATTCTAAATATAGGTTATATCATCGAATTGTATGTAGTTCCCGTGATGAATCTGAAGATCTCATTCTGTTGCGTGTTGATAATTTCATCGACGATTTAACATATTTAAAGATTGAATGCGTGATTGAAGTTGAAACATGAATCGTAATGCTCGAATTTTTAGCACTTCATCAGAAAGGAATTCTGAGGATACCTTGTGCAGACTATGTATGAAGAATAATGATTATTTTTACAACATATTCACTTCCAACGTACCTTGCAGAATGACTGTGAAGGATGCTATAAATGGTTTACTCGGGTTAGAAGTAAGTGGCTCGATACCTACAACTTATCTATTTCGCTTTTTTCATGTTGCTTTCATTATTCGTTGTGGCGAGCATCATTTCGCACTTCTTCAATGGAAATCGTATTGATTGCTATCTTAGGTTACTGTGGGAGATGGCTTGCCCACCACTCTGTGTCCACTATGTTTGAAAAAGCTCACGGAATTCCGAGTTTTCAAAATGACTTGTTTAGAAGCGGACGCAAAGCTGAGAACATTTTCTGGGGTGAATTGCTTCAGGGTGAGTACTTTCGTTTATTCTCTTTTAAAGACTCCTGCATGGTATGTTTCGGAAAATGTTAACTGAGAGTCTTTGGTTTGTGTCGACAGCAGTGAGAAATCCAGGAGGATCATTATTTGTGGATTAAACTTGTTATAGCACTCGTTTGATTGGATTAACCCAAAGTTGTGATTGATTATTCACTTGATGCCATAACTTAGGAAATAGAATGTTGTATGACTTTTTGAAGGTGGTAAATCCAACTTTATTTTTAAAAGTACTTTGAGTAGAGATTAAAAATAAATACATCATTATTATTGTTAATTGATAATACTGGAGTACTTTCAAGGCCGTCGTACATTGTGGACGGAGTAGTGGAACTAGCCCAGTGTCCCGCAAGCTTTGTTTCTCAATCTCCATGCAAATTGATTTTTACATAGCAGTTGGTGTTTTTGGTGGTGATAAGTAAAGACGTTTTGTTCTCTGATTCAGCTGTGTGTTTGTAAAATAATTATGGATTACAAAGTTGGGCATTCAAGTTCGACAACTCATTTAAGGCAATGCACCCACAACGCAATGAAACAATCCCTTTAAATATGTTTACTCACTTGATTAACTGAAGCATGTTAAAACGAACAAAAAATCTCCTACTGGTTCCTGCTAATTGTAATTCTGAACTTAAATTGAGCTTTAAGTTAGTGTCCAAATATAGGCTAAAGAGCACTCACACAAAATGTGAATTCTTGAGGTTTTCTTTATTTATAATAAAACATACCTGCTGATATTTCAAAAACTTCTCTCAATTTTCACGACTTGTTATACGAAAAGATGAGATGAGCAGTGAATGCATAGCTGGCCCAGTATTTAAAATTAATTTTAAGCCTTGAAGTTGAGAGTTGCAAAAAATGTCATAACTAACGTTTTAAACTATACAAGTAAAATAAAACACGTTGAGATAATGGATGTGATATATCTTTTAAGTATCAATATGTTTAGTTTGTTGGATAGTTGCTTTGTTACAGGATAATGTTTACACTTTTATTTTTGCAAAAATGTATATTGATAAGAGTACATTATATTTACTAGAACAATCTATCCACTTCAGCTATTACGAATAATTTCGTTTTTGAGTAAAAATAAAGTGTCTTTGAATAATATATTAGTTGAAATTGCATTCTGCGTTTTAAATTTTGGTGTTTTAAAATTCCAAGGCTTTTTTCTTTGAATACCATCTAAGATGACCACTGAATCTGGTGTGCCCTGTTTATTTGAATTTGAAGATGACTTAAGTGTGAAATACAATTTTTTTATTAATTGATATGGTTAACCTATGTAACAGTTTCCACAATTGTGGCTTGCCTTATGATATTCTCCATTTTTTGTGGTCGTTGAGGAAATTTTTTTGTGTTAAATTTACACTTGGTATTTTGCTAATTATGATAAATTTTGATGTCTGTTTTTTTTAACTTCAGTATTTTTTCGGGTAAGTAATTTTGTTAGTAATTTACCTTTTCGGAAAAGTTTTTTGTTGGTGATTCTCTGTACAGCGAATGGATTGTTGTTCCACTTTCTAAGTAAATTTTGTTTAATGAGTTAGTTGTTTTAGAATTTTTTTCTGTTAAACCTTCAGCTCTATATGTACAGGTTTCTTAGGGGAAGAACTTTTTCATCTGAATCTAGAGCTGAAAAATCTTGTTAGCTGTATTTACTTTTTACTTTACAAAGTGATGAGATTTAAAAATATAAAAATCTCCTAAATTAATAAGGTTTTGTCCACCAGATTATTGAAGTGGAATTGTCAGAATTTCCTAGATTCTAGTTTGTCTTCTTTGCTATGCGGTACCCTTTTCAGTGCATTGGCTGTTCAGGCATTGCTGTCTTGCCCTTTTGAAATTGGTCCCATATCTCTCTAATTTCTGTCTCTTCTATGATGCTTTGTGACCTAGAACAATTTTTTCTCCTCTTTACCGCTTTTCTTAAGTCTCCCATCCAATATCAGGCTGATGATTTTGTACCTTTCTGCCTCAGATAGTAGCCAAAATATGAAATCTATCTATTCTCTCCCTGGTTTGGTAATTGAGTACATAGAAACAGGAGTTCAATTACAGGAAATGAATGAAAAACATATTCAACATCAAAGATTCACATTTTAAGACACTTCTGTTGAAAATATTTATTTTCTATCCTACATTGCCCGAAGTATGTTGTCTATGTGAACTGATTATTCCAAGTTTTTTTCTGCCTAACTTGGTTTCAGCAGCTGTTTAGCTTTTGAGTTATGGATTAACAGACACATCTCAATTTTTACACAATAGCTTAGATATCACAATGAAAATCCTACTTCATCAATATTAGGAGTATGCTTCATTCGTTGACTTTCGAGTGGATGGATTCTTAATCACTGTTACTCTCTCCATAGAGTGTCCAAGAAGAGGAGGGAGGTGTTGACAAGTTGGGTACTCCTGCTGAGACAAATGGCTGCATTAGAGATGTGATTGAAGGCACCTCACATCTTACTTGCTCAGCCCAAAGGACTGAAATATACATTCCTGTGGAAGACTCCCTACAACTTGGATCTAATATGTTGGTAAGTTATATTCTCATCCACAGTGAAACCTGAGTTTAATGACCCTAAGTTGTTGACATTCGCTTAAGTGGCTTTGTTCAGTGCAAATGGATGCATTTCTACAGGAACTCACCTTCGCTTGTGTGAATATGGAGACCAGATGCCATGAGGTGTAAAATGCAGGACAGCTCCCTATTATATAAGCAATAAGAGGAAAAGTAGGCCAATTGAAAAATAATGAAAATTTTATAGTTTGGAACGGTAAAATTAATTATATATTTTTCTGTGTATCTATTTTTCTTAAGCAATTTATGTATTTGTATTAGATAGCTAGCCATTAACACATTCAATGCGGATGCGATTTTCATGAAGGTCGTCAGAATCGGTCGATAAAATAAGAAAGTCAAAGAGGGAGTTTTCCACAACATACCTTCAGTTCAAACAAGGCTATTTACAAAAGGCGCGCACGGTTTGAAAAAGGGTTCCTTGCTGGAGATAGTACGCATGATTAAAAAACTTGGGCATGGATATTGGTTACTTATGGAGGCAGAAAATGGTCTTGTGGCCCGACTGTCAGAGCACTTGTATTGACCAGCTATATGTATTGACTTGGACGGGACTACATCAATTGACATGTTCCACGCTGAATGTGTTAAAAATGAGATAAGAAGAAAGTTGGCAACTTGAAAACTAATGGCAATTACACGATTTAGAACAATATAAATTAATTAGACCTATGATTTTGTAATATTTTGTGGACATTTTTCTCAAGCAATGTTTGCATTTTTACAGCTAGCTAGGTAGCTGGTAACAGATTAACTGTACTCAAAATCATGATTTTCAATGAGGAGGAAAATGTCCCATTCATAAAAAATCCAACCCGATACCAGACGAACATCCCAACTGTACCCAATGTCAGAAGTTCTATGAATAAAAATGCCTGTTCTCTCCGTCGGACATCTGGTGAGAAAGGGTTAAAATGAAAGGATGCATGGAGGAAAAGCAGGGCACTTGAAACGTAATTGCAAATTCATAATTTAGAGCAAAAGAAGTTAATTAGCGCTGTGGTTTTGTTTTTTGTTTGTGGATCTAACTTTTTCAAGTAATTTTTAGCATTTCTGACAGTGCTAAGTTTTTAATATTTTACTGAGGCCATGTTCAAATCCACCATGAATACTCTCTTGTGCTCTAACCAGCACTTTTTGATGGTCACATTTGGGAAGTGATGTCAGATGGTGCGATTCCAGTCAACTCCGGTCCTGCTCTGAAGAGCGCATAGTCAAAGAGCAAGAGGAAAGGTGAGGATTCACCCTTACTTGCTCAACACAGGTAGAAATTTCTGTTCATTATGTGAATACCGATAGGATATGATTTGAGGCAGTGAGTTCGTTCTTTAAATTGTTCATTATGAATTGAGTGAATATCAAATCCAAATTAATCTAGAACAAATGTGAATCTCTGTGTGTCCAGCAACCGCAACAGCATCAGGAAAATTGGGATTTATGCAAGAATTTTAAGTGTCTAGAATTATGCTTCTAATATCATGAAAATTTTTTCCAGCGTGAAATTTAAAATTCATTTCAGGCCTAATTTTTCAAGTTCAATGGCCATTTTTTGGCCTAAATGTGTTTGTTGTAATCATAAATGCAGTAGCTGAGTGGAATTTTTATGGCTGCATCGAAACGTAATGTCAGACAAAACTACGGAATCCAAATTCCTAGCACTCATGTCTCAAGTAAGATTCAAAAACTTGAAGAATAGAACAGATGATATCAGCATTTACTTATACGGTTGAAGTAGCTTCTTGGCTTGCATAGAATAAATATAAATGATGAAATTAAATTTGATGATGAATTGTGTTAACTGATCCATTCCTTGGCCTTATAAATTTCTAATCTATCACAGTAATCACGTAACATCAACCTGAAAACTTTCCCTGGAAAAATCACGAAAAGTGGAAGAATTTTTTACTTTGGTTGGCTAGACACCATAAATCTTTCAACTTAATGCATTTAAATTATTATGATGGAATATTTTCACAGTGGTCAATATTTTTAATTTTAACGACACATATATTAAATTGTTTTCAGTTTTAAATCACTTCAATTTGTCTGAACATTATCCTGTACGATATTTCTTTTCCAAAATTAATAAATTTAGTGTGGAGTGTAATGGTTACAATTGCAGCCACTCCCAGTTGCCTCTGCCGCATTTTATACATTATCACTTCCGCAATTCCATTTAGTGCAGTAAAATATTGCAACACTTAATGAACAACAGCAATAACATTCCCTTAATACAAATATTCACTAGTCAACTTTTTTCAGTTTCAAAATCGCCACTCCACAGTGGTGGCACCACTTGCAATCAGAGCAGGAAAGAGCAAAAGAGTCCGCAAGACTGTAAGAGCACAAGAGGGTTAGGTGCACCCTACGGATTGGAACACGGCCTGAAGCAATGTTTAGTTTGTTTCTCTTGGTGGTCCACTGGGTTGAAATAAGAGAAAGTACCCTTTCTTTAGTTGTGTTTTCCCATGGTTGGCTTAAGAAATATTCAGAAATTTTGTTGAAAGTTCTGAGTGGCTATTAACAGATTTAAATATTTATAATCATGATTTTCAAAAAGGAGGACTTTTCCCATTAAAAAATCTGGCAAGACTATCAAAGACTATCTATAAAGGATATCACGTCTGGACCAACCCGAATGTATGGTCCCCCTACATGAAGGCATCATCAATACATTATTTCATTTCATTTATTTAAGAGATAACCCATAAACGATATTCTTATGTATAACATCACAGATGAAAGAACATAGAAAAAAGATAACACATTTAATGAAGCCATTAAATAATGAATTAAAAAATCTGTAAAGAATTTCTTATCAATGAACAAAATTTTTAGGCAGGTTCAATAATAAAAATGTTAAGATACAAAAGTTTTCTCGTAGAAAATTTTTTTAAAATAGAGGTTATGTCCGAATTGACATGTCAGATCAATCTGAATGTCTGGTCACCCTATATGTGACCATCAGTTCCACATCATGAGGCACAAAGGCTGACTGCCTTAATCTATAGACGTATATACCTAAATAGATTAAGGCCTTAATCTACTTAGGTATATCCGTCGATCTGAGGTTTATTACACCACCATTCTTGTGGAAGAAATGTCACACATCCCATGGAGGAGTCCATTGGTGGTTTGTGTCAATTCTCCTTTCTAGCCTATTATCTTTGCTTCCGCATAGCTGAATATCAAGAATACTATATTTTTCTTCAATCAGTCTGCCAGCTTGACTTTATCATAGGAAATAGCCAGAACCCTCATGTAGCTTTATTATATAAGTAAGGGAAGTACAATAAATACCAAATCCATCTTATTTATTTCGTAAATGAATCTACAAAAGATAGATGGATAAAACATTAAAATAGCCTTCAATAGTAATGTAAACATGAAGGAAGCATGTTTCCTTAATGTTGAGTGAGTGTGTGTGTCTCTCAACCAAAGAAACTGTTGCAACATCCCATTAACTATCTCACAATTGATATGCATTGTATGAGTGCTTGTGACTCTACCGAAGAAATCCTAGCAAGGCACCTTCAACCATTGCAAAGGCTTCCTCTGAGCTGACTGCTTATAATGGGTTTCCGGTTTAGAGGCTCGGGTTGGTCACTACAATGGATTCTTCCATTCCACAAAACGAACAAAGTATTTGTTTTGACCTGCCTCTTGATCCTTACGTTACGGCCATAGGTGGCTATTTTCATGTTTCATGATTGAAGCTGTGGAGCTCGCTTTACCTGTCTCTGGCACAATCTGACGTGTGTACGAAGGTGCAGGCAAAATTGTGTCGTGTGTAGGATGGAAATGCTAGAACACATGCGAAAATGTGTGCATGTGAGATGGCAAAATAGTCGCTATTCTAGTTCCGTTCATGCATTCGTGCAGTTACACGCCAATTTAGAAATAAATGCCATTTTAACCTGAGCAATTCCGTGCCTAGTGTAAAACGGCCTTATCAAAGATTTTGTATGTTTGCAATCCTGCATCACTTGTATTTTTCCATCATTGTGCCATGCCAACTGCATTGATGCCCATGGATGTAAACAGCCCAGAGAAAAATCAGTCTAAGATCCAGAATATGGAAATTCTATTGCCAGGAATATTCTTCTATCCTGTAATAAAATTTCTGTAACATCACTTTTCTTGTAATACATCTGCAGATTTAGGTGAGAAATACCTGTAGTATACACAAATATTTAATGAAAATAATTTTTTCTTTCATGGAACGTCTTGATTTGCTCATAATAAGGAAAAAAATTACTAAAGTAATTGTTTAGAATTTGTTTAGTAACTGACTTAAGGTGACAATGTCATGGTAGACTTCTTGCAATTCTTTCTATCTTAAGATGGATTCACTGATAATGAGGATTTTACTTCACCCCATTGCAAATAATGAGAAAACACTAATCTCTCTGCACCTTCTTGTGCTGTGGACATTTTTTAAACAAATAATAATGCACTACAAATGACAATATAAAGTAAACTTCTATTGGATGAAATCGTGTCTCCTTTATGTTATCCCTTTGACTATTATGCTGTTTTCAATCTCCTTTGGTAGCATCCAAGCTGCATTCTCATTAATTAAGTAGGAATTAAAGTTCAAGGCAGACGACGTCACTGCCTTGATTCCAATGTACATCTAGTGTCTCGATGATAACATGGTAATTTGTTACCTGACTAGTATGTGATCAGACATTATTAATGTGTGTATATTTACATGCCATAAATCATTCAAGGGTAGCTCTTCCCATGACCTCTCATAGGTGCCAAAAGTTAAAAATATTAAGTGCATAGAATCATTACCGCAGCGTTGATTTAATAATTTATCTAAATAATTCACTCAAAATTATAAATACTATATAACTGAAGTATGATGGAAAATATGAGATATTAACTACAGTTACTAAAATTGGTAATGTGATGAGAGCTCTGAAATTTTTTATAGCTTTATTGCGGACTTAGAAAACCGGGGCTTTTCATTCCCTGCAGTAAAAATATGCATATTCGCCACTATTTTTAAGTGAAATATTTTGTCCATGTTAAATAATCTCAATTGATGTATCTCCACACGCAAAACTACGCGTCTAATACGACAATTTTAATTTTTAAAAACTATTTATACACTGCAGGGAAGTTGTTTCGTGCCAATCAACGGGACACAGTTACCAGGAAATATACGGCCATTCACCTGAGAAAGAAATTCCTTGATTAATAGTTTAAGGCTTAACTATGGCTATCAATGTTTTCAAGAGGAAATATTATTGTCATTTGTACAAAGAATTGCATGGTGATTGTGGTGCAGGCACTCAAAGTAAAACACAATATTGATGCAATTCTTCATGCGGGTAAATCAACAATTTAAACAGACCAGTCATTCAGCTTAGTACTCTCTCCATCAATCGGGTATTATTATTAACTTGATATTTGCATATAAATTACATAGAAGCACTACATCAACTAACATCGATCAGACAATTAAACATTGATCAATCACACAATTAACATAGACAAAACAATGAAAATCATTCTTGGGACAAAGTGCCTGCAGTTTTAATCGAAAGTGTTGCAATGCATGGCTTACATTAAAATGTAAATAATTTTTTACCAGTAAAAAAATAGCAGTTAAAAATAAAGGAATAAATTATTTAGTCCTTGAAAATATCGCACAGCAAAATAACTTGAACATTTATTAAATTAGGTTACAGACCAAATTGAATATTATTACATAATTCTCAACATTATGGGATAATTTTTTATTTCATACAAGCAGTTCTGGTAATAATAAGATTTATTTACCTTGATTGCTAACAATTACTAATGACTAGCCAACTAAAACTTAACCCTGTGTGCTTGCAAATGCAAGAAAAGGTGAATCTATTAAGAGAAAGTCTTTCCACATTCATTGCAAGAATAAGGCTTCTTTTCGATGCACCCGCGTGAGTAGGACAAGGTATTGTTTAGTGGCGTAAGACTTTCCACATTCACTGCACGAACATGGTTTCTCCTTCATATGAGTCGGAATGTGACGAACAGGGTGACTAATTTGAGAGAAAGACTATTCAAATTAATTGCAAGAAGAAGGTTTCTCCTTCGTATGTGTCCGAAGGTGATAGACAAGGGTGCTCTTTCGAGAGAAAGACTTATCACATTCACCGCAAGAATAAGGTTTCTCCTTCGTATGAGTCCGCATGTGACGGAGAAGGGTGATCTTTTCAGAGAAAGACTTATCACATACATTGCAAGAGTAAGGTTTCTCCTTCGTATGAGTCCGCATGTGACTGACAAGGTGACTCTTTTGAGAGAAAGACTTTTCACATTCATTGCAAGAATAAGGTTTCTCCTTCGTATGAGTCCGCATGTGACGGAGAAGGGTGATCTTTTCAGAGAAAGACTTATCACATACATTGCAAGAATAAGGTTTCTCCTTCGTATGAGTCCGCATGTGACGGACAAGTTGACTCTTATAAGAGAAAGACTTATCACATTCATTGCACAAATAGGGTTTCTCCTTCGTATGAGTCCGCATGTGACAGACAAGGGTATTCTTGTGAGAGAAAGACTTATCCCATTCATTGCAAGTATAAGGTTTCTCCTTCGTATGAGTCCAAATGTGACAGACGAGGTTACTCTTTTGAGTGAAAGACTTATCACATTCACTGCAGACATAAGGCTTCTTTGCTGTGTCTGGACTACCTGTGCATGATTTCCCATCTTCCATGAAGCTTCTCCTCATTTCCCTCACATTTTTTTTCTTCCTTGTTCCTCCGAGGTTATCCCTAAGAAGTCCATTTCCTTTTTGTCTCACGCCTTGCCTTTTACACATCAGCTGATTTAAACTTTTGGAGGAGATGGGCAGACAAGAAGTTTTAGTTTCTCTTCTAGAAACAAAGGTTTTAAGGGACGCATCCTTTCCGATTGACAAATTTGAATCATTATCCAAATTACCAGAACCGAAATGAATCTCGAGGTGCTTAATGAGATCATATTTGGTATGGAACGCATCTCTGCAGTTGAAGCAATGATAAGACTTTTTCGTTGAACTTGCAAGCTTTCGAGGATTTTTGGCCATGAAAGTACTTCTATCTTTGTTTTCCAGTAGAACTGCCTCGGGGCCATTCTTTACATTCTTAGTTCTCCTGAGAAACGTTACGGAGCCTGCATTATCAAAACCACCTCTCTTCCCAGCAATAGTAATTGTTGCTCTATCCCCTCTGATTTTAGACGCATATCTAGATTTAGAATGTAACCGTTCATCATTAAGAATTGAACACGACATTATTTTATCAGCAAGCAAGGTATCACATTTTTCAACGTCTTTATCCATCACCTCCTTTCCTTTCCTTGAATGTGATGATCTTATCTTCGGTACAAGGGCTGCAAACAAGGCTGAGGCTATTTCAGAAGCTGGGAGATCTAGAAAAGAATTTCACATTAAAAATAAGTAAAGTCAGGCATGAATTCTAAGATAAGTTGAACTATTTCATAACAGCATTTAGACAGATATCAAGGTAGCTACTTAAACCGATCCTTCGGTTAGATGCTATACTTATATCAAGGTGTCAATTAATTTTATACGGTGGTCTCCATATATTTCTTCACAAATGAAGCGTCACTGCTTCTAAGAGAAAATGAGCAAAATATTGCATACTAACCTCAAGTATCTACGCCACAAAACACCTCAATGCACTTTTTCATGCACAGAGGTAATCATAAACTCAATTTACAAATCGTAAAAATACACATAACATTGAATTGAAACAATGATCATTATTATAAAAAAACAAATACTTCATAACATTACAAACCTTAAAATATGTAATATAGAAATGCAAAGGTAGCAGAGGGGCTAGAAGGTAATTAAAGCTCACAAAAAATCATTGCCAGCTTAAAAAATCATAGAGATGAAGATGGAGGGGCAAAAATGGCATATTATAAGAACTTACCTCCAAGAAAAACATGTATTAAATTTTTGTATGAACAACAATAGCAGTAAAAGAAGATCAAATTCTCTGAGTGGCACACCTTTATATTTCTAACGAAATTTTTATTACCACTTCGCCTTGCATTATTTATCAAATTATTTCAAGTATAAAGGGATGGGGTATTAATGATCTCATACCTAGATTAACATTAGGCATGGTAGATGGGATGCCGCACATCCAAATATCCATGGTAATTGCCCGTCATTGGATACATTGGATCCAAAGTTGCGGAAGGCATCGGATCTGGATCCGAAATTTTATATAACTGCTCAGTGAAAGCACACCCTATCTGAGAAGAGTGGAAAGGGTTCTAACTCTCTCCTTGAATGCGCCCTCACAGTGCCGCTGATATATCTTTCTGCCAGTCTTAGTTTGAGAGCATGGATGGTTCAGGATGGATTGGTTTAAAAAACCATCAGAACAGACCAAGTATGCAGAATTTTAAAATAACAAAGAACTTGTTATGTTTGCACAATGCGTCCAACATTTTGATAAAAGGCTTTGCATGCAAAGGCGCACTGAAATGGTAGACAGTACATTTTGTAACATATCAGTAGTCTTTCCCCCACACTACTTCCCGAAGCCGTAAGAGGGCCATATACAATCGTCTGGTTTCACTTGCTGACCCAGTATAAGGGTTGAATTCACCATGGATTTGGCCTAGCAAGAAATCACCATTAAGCCTGATTCATGAGCAAGTCTGTAAGAATACCTATTTAATTTCCTCACTTCGTCAATTCACAGACTTCAGATGAAAAAGCTTTAAATCGGTTAAGATATCTGATTTCCAGGTTGTCCACATGCATCCATTTTCCAATTTTCTAATATTTCCCTTATAATTTATCGATTTTCATAAGCAATCATCACAATAATATTTTAATTTTGAATACGACCAGACTGAATTTTCATAAAACTCAAAGTACTTAGAATGCGAAGCAATGTAGAAAATACCACTAGAACATCCTAATAAAAATACACTTAATAGTTATAAGTTAAATTAACATCCTATTAATTCAAACTTCTCATATGCACCCTCAAAGATGCCTTGTATTTCCCTGCACAAAATTTAATGATTTGGATGAAGATATAACCTTTAAATCTTAGCTAAAGAGAATAAGTAAGCAAGGCCTGGTTACCCACTTTCATTACTCTGCAGAACTCCAACTACGGCACATAAGGTATTGAAAATGAGTTCATCCTATTTGTAGCCGAATGAGTTGTTTTCCACATCCCACTTTTTCCATGAAAAACCGTTAGGCTTATCGAAAGACAGTTGCAAAAAACAGTGAATTGATTGGAGTTGTATCAAAGCAAAATTTTACCATCTTAAAACTGAAAAAAACTAGTTCAGCTCATTTCAACAAGTTCCATGTTCATTTTGTCTAAGGAGGCTTCAATTGATATGGTACATAACTGGAATCTTATGATTAGTATTCTTCACAAATGATATATTGGGAATATTTTCTATTACCCAGTCTTAAAGACGAAATTGTTACGTAAAGTACACTGGAATTCCCATATGAATGCACATGACTGCATATATTGGTTAATGTCATTGAAGCATGAAAAAAATTTTACTAGATATTTGCCGACCTGATTACATTCTCAAGCAGAACTATAAATCATAAACTACAGAATGTATACATGGATGACAGTCTCAGATTTCAATGAAATTTTCTTGTGTTATATATAGTCCATTGGGAACTATTCTTGAAATAGCCCCCATATGGGGATTTATAACCAAATAGTTTGCACTGTAATGGAGTTAAACATTTAAAGTTCAAATACATTTATGCATAAGAGCCACTCTGCAAAGGGCGATCATTAGTCCAGTGGTTAAAGTGCGCAGTTGTCACACCGAGGACCCGGGGTCGGGCCACATGTAAAAATAAAATTTTCAGAGAACTTAAAGAAATTATTGAGGAAAAACAAGCTTTTGTAAAATAGGGTGTAGAAATAAAACACAAAAAAATTCAAATTCAAAATTTGATTGAACTCTGATTCCCCGTTTTTGGACTTGGCCTAATCAGAATTAGTTACAAGTCTTTTCTGTGAAGTGTCATTTTCAAACACTGAAGATCACTCACCTTCCGCCTCTGTCATAAACTCCATGGCCATTGAGTGATTCTGAATCAGCTCTCCATTCTCTGTATCAGCAGGCTGAAAGCAAGCAGATTTCAGATTTACCAAATACAAATACATCTCAAAAATCATAAAATAATGAAACAAAAATCTTAAATTCTTGTTAATCTCTGGTTTGAATAAAATAACATATGAAGTTGCAACACCAACATTAATCCTAAACACTCTCCAATAATATACTGTCCTAATAACTAATATATACACTCCTTTCCAGGAAGAAAAAGGTGGGCAAAAAGATAAACAAAGGCACGGTACAAATATTGCGGGGCAACAGGTCTTCTGCAGAGTTAGTTCTTCTATTATTTATTATTAGCTTTAAAAAAAATATATGCCATAATAGGCCACAAAAACATAGACACAAATAAAAGAGAACTCTCACGTTAGTTTCAAATTTTCGACCCCTTAGGGTCTTCGTCGGGAAGGAGACTAGGAGATACTGAGGAGGAGGACAGAGGATGCCCAAAGGCTGAGGGGATTAGGATAAGATAGGGGATGGGAGAGGGTGGGGAATGGGGGATGGGAAAGAGGAGAAGACTATAGAGATCAGTGGGCCCTGTTAAGACCAGGCGGGTTGAAAGCTTGGTATAGCCAAATGGAAGACTGCTCAAGAGTTTTCAATTCTAACGGTGAGGCGGAGGGTGGGAGAGAGGCAAGTATTCCTATGTGAAAGCAATCTTCAAATTCTAAATTGTGGGAAAAGCCGTGGGTAGGAACAGGAAGCGAAGCAGATTGGGAAGTGGGTTTGCAAGAAGCTCGATGGTTGTTAATCCGTAGGTTGAGTGAGGTGGTGGTTAAACCAATGTAGAAGGCGGGGCAGGAATTGCATAAAAGGATATAAATTACATTGCTAGTTGTACAGGTGGGGAATGGAGTGGAAGGAAACGGAAAAGTGAGAAATTTGTTAGGAAGTGACTGGGTAATGAGGATAGCATACGTTTTGCACCGGGGTCGTTGGCAAGAGATAGGTAAAGAGCTAGTACGGGTGGTGAACCTTGAGAGTGGTTTAGTCGTTTTGAGAATGGAAGATAGATTTGGCGGTCGACGAAAGGATAAGGATGGACAGCTAGAGAAGATTTTTCCAGTAGTGACATTGTTAGAAAGAATCGGAAAAAGGCTTTTGATGATTCTGTTCAAAGCCTGCACGCCCGGGAAGTATGTGGTGGAAAGGGAGAGGTGTGTGGGTTGTTTCTTGGTATGAATTTTGGGTTTGTAAGTATTGTGTAGGATTTTCTTACACAGAAGGTTCTCAGGATATCCTCTACGAAGAAGGGAGTGGTGAAGATTATTAAGAAAAATGTCCAAGGATTCGGGATTATTGCAAATTCTGTGGCCTCTTACTGAGAGAGAGTAAGGAAGGGATTGTTTAGTATGTGAGGGGTGACAGCTGTTGAAGTGAAGATATTGTTGTTTGTTAGTAGGTTTAATGTGGACTGAAGTGATGAAGCTTTTATTTTCTAGGGAAATGGTAACATCGAGAAACGTTAAACCGGGAGGGGGAGTGGTTAGAGGTAAAGGATAGTTGGGAGAATTCATTGAGTGCTGAAATAAAAGAGCTCAATGAGTCTTCTCCATGAGGCCAGAGAAGGAAAATATCGTCTATATAGCGAAGCCAAAGTGAGGGTTGAAGTGGGTAGGATGATAGGAAGGATTCTTCAAGGAGACCAAGAAATAAATCTGCGTATGAAGGGCTGAATCTGCTTCCCATGGCGCAACCTTTGATCTGCAGATAATGTTTATCGTTGAAGGAGAAGGCGTTTTTAGTGAGGATTAGGTGAGACAGATCGACTATAAAGTCAGTGCTGCGTATCTTAGGTGTAGGTCGATTGTCAAGAAAGTGTCGAAGGGAGGCAAGGCCTTCTACATGAGGTATAGAGGTGTATAGTGAGGTCACGTCGATAGTGACCATAATGATGTCTTTATCAACCGGGAGAGAGGTAGAATGGAGGCGATTGAGGAAATCGTACGTATCTTTAATGTAGGAAGGAAGGGAGTGTACAAGAGGCTGAAGACAATAGTCAACAAAGGAAGAGATTCGTTCTGTGGGGGAATTTAAAGAGGAGACGATTGGGCGACCAGGATTGCTTGCCTTGTGAATTTTCGGTAGTATGTAGAAGTGAGGGGTTCGCGGATGGGGTGGAGATAAATCTTAGTTGAAAATATTTTTCACAGTCTCAGGCGATGCTGGATGAATGTCATTTACTAACTCCTATTGAAGAAAAATTCACGGTTAATTAATTAATAATATGTGATTCCTTAAATTCCTAAACATGCAAGTACTTTCATTTCAAATCGTATCTCCTCGTCCAAGGAATTTGTCTAATGTTCTCTGCAGCATTCTCGTCATCCTCGTCGTACGACCCAAGTTGGCACAGAAATCCAATGACGACCTTGGGCTATCTTCATTGCCTTTTACATGAAGAAGAGTCTTAAACCCTCAATGAACCTCCTTGCATCCAGAGTCATCACTTAGCTACGTTCAGGTGCGATTTCATCTCCATCACCATCCTCACCTTCAGCTTCACTGTTGCCTGTGTAATATGGTTTCAGCAATATCAAGTTCACAGTTTTCATTGGTCCAAATTGCAGTGAATATTATCGAGCACTTCATGGCTTGTTATGTGGCACCATTTGGAGTTGAATACATTTTCAGATTCTGCTGTAATGTTGTACACTGCACTGAAACTTCAGAAATCGCAATGAAAAAACAATTTTGAATTTTTTGACATTTGACATCGGGCCAGCCTTTAGCCAGAAACAATATTGCTTGCTGAAGCTTTGAGCTTAGTGCGTTGGCGGTGGATGATGATATCAGAAGGTTATCTTCCATAGATTCTAGAATATTATCTACTTATTTCCCACGGTAAAGTGTTCTCAAATTTTTAATGATCCCCATATCCATTGGTTGCTCCAAGGACGTTACGTTTCCAAGCAGAAATTCCAACTGATAATTTTTTAACACACATTTTGGCAATAAGCATGTGCCGTACAATTGTCAAGTACACGAAGAACCTTTCTTGATTTCCATGCTAATTCTATATCCCCACTGGTCAATCATTGCGTAAAGAGACCTACTGTAATCGCTACCTTAGTATTGGCTTCGTACTCTGATGGTAAACTGCTTATTCTTAACCCTTTAAAGCATTAAGGCTCAGCACTTTCCAGAATTGCCAGAAGAGTTTTTGTCAGTTCCCGTAACATTTAAACAATACTAAACAGTGATGCGATCCATCGATTTTTTGAAGCCCATTGGTCCTACATGACTGTAATAAGAAGAGCCATTTGGTGTTGCTCGGTATTACAGTCCCGTTTCATTGGCATTGTAAATGCCATAAGCGCAAAAATTCAGGAGTGAGTTGGGCAGTTTGTTCAATTTCCGCTCCTCTGCACTCACAACATTAGCACTTTTTTCTCCGTTAGCTCTCTTGAATTTTATTTTGTTTCTGGTCTTCCATCGAGATGCCAACCATCTGTTGCCTTAAAATGGTCATGGCCAAGTTTCAAAGCTAGTTCCTCCGACTTCTTATTTAACATTGGACCGCTTACACAAATCCCTCGATCGCTTACAATGGAATACCATTGACTTAAAGCGTCCTCAACATCTGGATCCTTACGTTGACGCTTGCGTTTCATAGACGATGCCTGCTTTCCTTTTTGACTCCATCTGAGCTATCGTCAATTTCGGCATCCCGGTAATCTCAGCCAAACGGAGATAACTGGATTGAGGATAATCTTTATTTTTGTCGAGTATAGCAAATTTCAGCGAGTAAAAGGTCTCAACATGGCATATTATTCAAGAAATGGAGCGTCACTGGATCTCAGAATTAAAACAATATCACTTATCCTAGGTTCACTTAGATCGTAGAGCACGAGATAAATCCCACCAAATATGCGCACCATTTAAACTGGTTTTAGACTGTTAGTTCACAGATGACTAAGGACAAGTGAAGAAAAAAATGTCTTTTGTGCATGCATAGACTACTGGGAGAGTGATGGGAAAAAGAGAAAGGAACGAAGAAACGTAATTTTCCGATAGTGACTACTCAGTTGTACAGAGGGAAAGGAATTGAAAGGATAGATTTCATGAGTAAGTTGAATTTTGTTCAAGATGCTGGGAACAAAAAGCTCTTTGTTAGCAAAATTGTTCACCTAGTACTGTCTCCTCTGTTCAAAATCAGCCTGTAATTCCTAGAAATTGGCCCGTACTCGCTCTTACACCCTCACCACGGGTGTCATCAGCTCTTTCTAACTATCCCGGGCTCATTCTATCACCTACAGCCTGCCACATGAGTCCTCTCCTCTTGAACACATCACTACGTTGAATGAGGTCTCATGGTCGGGAAACAGCATCCGATTCCTCACACGGATGATATAAGAACAAGAGTTTTAAGATTGAGGCAAGAATAGGTACACTTGAGAAAAATAAGACTAAATTTTTGAAGGAAAATTTAATAAACAGTATTCTGATACGAAAAACTTTTAATTTCGTCGCGAGCATAGAGTCAATGTCGCCGACTCACGGCCCAATAAAGCGGCATGCTGTCCCAATTAAGCGGAGAAAACTCTGGGATATTCTTCAATTGGATTCGGTTCTTCAAGATTTTATACCTTGAATGCAAACGCACAATCAAAGTGCTACTTCTCATGACGTCTACTTTCGTTAGCGAAATTCAGGTCCGGCTAAAGGGTGTGGTTGCAAAAATGGAGGGAGCAGGGTGGCATGGAAGTGAAGAAGTACCTAATTTTTTTGCCAGGGTTAATGTCTTCCAAACACAGGTTTAAGGTCAATGTGCTGTCATGGCACACGGACCAATTAATAATTGTGCTTCGAATACACGTGCGCAGATAAGTGCCTGGGCAGGGTCTGCACATGACTCGGCCTAAAAACATGATCGAAATATCGATTTTACTTATAATATTATCGTAATGCAGCGATAGAATTAATTTTCTTATCTAAACTGAGAGTTTTTTTCACTTTTTTTTTCTTCCTCTTAATCTTTTGACGTTAAAAAATTATGAAAACTTCCATGCTCTCTCTCTCTCGTGAAAATCAACCACCCATTATTGTTTTATTCCCATGAAAACTTTTATATTTGAAGTTATTGACGGTTTTATATTCCATTTATATCATACTTACGTATGCCAATCTGCCAATGGTAGTTCTACATTCAGGTTTGAGAGATTTCTGAGATTTAATGGCGAAATTTTTTTTGTGCTTTTTTAGGGGTGCATCGTGGGTAGTGTATTAAATGCGTACAGGGGTCCCACTCTAACTGCATTATAAAATTCACGGCTTTCGCCAGGCTTTTTCACCGCTTATTCACGGTTTTAAGGTTTTCACGGTTGCGTGGGAACCCTGGTGTATAACTTAAAGCACAAGAATATAACGTTTTAAAATACTAATCTTACTAATTTTACTTAATTTTAAGGTTTACCAATTCATGGGACTCAACGGTGTATGCAACCAGCTCTACACTAACTTATCTCTGTAAAAACTGATACGAAATCCACATAATCACAGTTCTCCTTATCTGGGTGTAAAACGTAATAATCAAGTCTCCTTGGAGCAATAAATTCAGAAGCTATACAGGAAAATAACATCTACTTGTTTTTTTATTCTATCAGAGAAACTAGTTATTGATGTATTATTGTCAATTTATTATAGTGAATTCTACCTGAATGTGATGTCTAGTATCCTCAACTTGGGCTCTAGAACCAATTATAAAATAATCTTCAAAATTCATACGAGGATATTATAGGTTATAGGTAAAATGTCTGCTTAAACAGCATGACTCACTCTACTTCAAAAATTGACTATATTACCTCATACATGTGCATTAATGTCTTCTGCTAATGTTTGTGCAAAAATATATGTTTATAATTATTATGAATTTCTTCATAAAAACATTTTTTTCTTTTCTCATTAGTACTGTTTTTGTGTCTTACATACTCACTGACATGCCCTATATTTGTCCAAACAAATCACTGGACCAATTTAAATATTATTATTATTATTATTCTTTATTCCACAAGATTTACTTGGAGGTCTGCCAGCGTCGGGCCTTGCCAAGATGCTGCCTCAAGTTACAATTCATTTAAAACCAATCTAACTGTTCGACATGTATCCAGTATTACAGATTTTTGAATGTTATATATTGTGTTTCTTTTAATTTTTAATTGTTTAATTCCAAAATTGAGTGATGAATATTTTATTCTTGTTGATGATATTACCCTAGTAGAAAAAATTGTGTTCCTTTGGTGTTCTTTATATGTTCATTCAGTGTTCAAGTGTTCTTTTGATGTTCTTTTGGTGTTCTTTTATGTTCACCAATTTCTTGGTGTGTTCTTTTGATGTTCAATTTATGTTCTTTTTATGTTCATCTCAGTGAACACAAAATGAACATTTTTCTTTATGTTCATTTTGCGTTCCCTTTGAGTTCATTTTATGTTCACCATGGTGAACACAATATGAACATTTTTTTATGCGTTCATTTTATGTTCACTTTGTGTTCATTTTATGTTCACCATGGTGAACACAAATTGAACATTTTTTTATATGTTCATTTTATGTTCACTATGTTGAACACAAAATGAACATTTTTCTTTATGTTCATTTTGTGTTCCCTTTGAGTTCATTTTATGTTCACCATGGTGAACACAATATGAACATTTTTTTATGTGTTCATTTTATGTTCACTTTGTGTTCATTTTATGTTCACCATGGTGAACACAAATTGAACATTTTTTTATATGTTCATTTTATGTTCACTATGTTGAACACAAAATGAACATTTTTCTTTGTTGTTCTTTAAAATAAACCAGTATAAAAATTCTCATTCCTTGGAGGTGATTGTGGATAACTGCAGTTCATGTGTCATGACAAGTAGCTTTACATAAGACAAGTAATACAGATGATTTTGGAGACTTTGTCTACCAAAAATGAGTTTGAATTTCGCCATCTTGAAATCCACAAAACTGTATTTTTTAACAGTTTTCCATAATATTTCTAGAAATTTAAAATAATGAATTTCCGGGAAAATTATCCCAAAATGAAGGCATATCATCAAAAAATGGACATTGAACGATCCGAGAATGCAATCAAGGAACACCTGAAAACACTCTCAATATGTACTTTATTGCATACTAATCAGGGATAAGGCCTGAGCATTTGGCTTCTACTATTAAGTTCGTTTCTAATAAAAAAGCTGAAAATAAAATGATTTGAAACTTATCCAAACACTGACATCTGATTCGCAAAGATGTGAAAGTGTTCATGGTAATGATGGGACTTCCGTGAAAGCTTTTTCTTTGTTGTTCAACAAAATGTTCTTTTTATGTTCATTTTGTGTTCTTTTGATGTTCAAAAAAGTGTTCATTTTGTGTTCAAATTATGTTCTTTTTATGTTCACAGACGAGTGTTCATTTTGTGTTCTTTTTATGTTCTTTCTGTCACAAAACACATAAAAAGAACATAAAGTGAACATTCGGTGAACATAGAAGGAACACAATTTGAACATTAAATGAACATAAAAAGAACACTAAATGAACACACTTTTTTCTACTAGGGTACTATGGGGATGGTCACCACGTCCTGCTATTATTATTATTATTATAATTACCTGAACAGAGGCTTGGGCCACAAGGCAATTTGTGGTCCCATCTGTGCTATCATTGTGCACATATCCTCCTCCATCATCACTGATCTGATCTACTTTTACACAAGGGAACCCACATGTTCCCATTCCACTCTGATAAAAAGAGAATTAACACTAAATTGCTATGGGTTTTCACAAATCGGCACGAGAAGTAAAAGTTCACAACCAAAACATCAAATGTATAATCAAATGAAAAATTCCCTGAATTGCTATTCTGACCTCAGAGAGGAAAGCAGGATAAATTTATTGACCAAAAAGATATGGTCCGTTAAGTTACTCTGCCTTTCCAATTAGCCATAGGAAAACCTTCCCAAGAATAAAGAACAAATTTATCAGCAATATTTTGAGAAATGATTGTCTCATGACATCATTCATTGGCAACCAAGAATTTTTGTCTACATGTCCAGACAAAAATGTTGATTTCATCCATTTAAGGAAACCATTACATTTTATTTCAATCAAAGTTGAACATATAGCATGCTCCATCAAAATCAGCTTACAGAAAATAATTGATGCCTGTCAACAACCAACCTGGTTTGCCAACATCCAATACCCTCTCCAAAGATGGTATCACTTGCTCAGTGAGCAAAGGTGTGTGATCAGAGCAGCTGTATGCCCCCATTCTGTTCAGTGCAATGACCCATTCATTTTGAATGATTTCGTCAAGAATGACATATTACTTTGTTACTTAAAAAAACATTTGGTCCAATTTTCCAAAACTTAAGGAACTGTGATTCCCTTAATCTTCCTTGAAAAAGCAACCAAAATAGGTCAGGAAACGTAGGGGTTAGCAAAAAATTAGCATGTCAACATAGTGGAGGAGCTTTTCTTTAACCAACATGATGAGTAACACTGAAAGTTCTAATTAAGACTTACGACACATCTAACATTTACTATATCATTTGATGAAGGAATGGAAAAGGCATTTTTAGTATGGCAAATGATATTGAATTTATCCATGGAGGACTAAATTTGTGTAGTAGCAAAGCTATGCTTAACAAAGCAAACATGAACTTACCAAGTCGTCAGTTGCCAATGGATCCAAAGCATTACTTGAAATTGCAGCTGGATACGGTGTGTATATCTCAGGATAGTTATCATATCTGAGAGGGTCTTTGTTCTCCTCTTTCACAGATACCTAGAAGATAATGCTGGGTGCCAATCAATGGGGAAAAATAAAAATGTAAATAATTATAAAAAATAACAATAAAACCTTCTCTTTCACCTGAGACTACTCGAGCTGGCTGAAATCATGTTTGCATAAGATTTTAGAGACAATCTAAAATGAAATGGCTGACATGACCAGTTTACTCTGCACGCCTTGGTGTGGAATGCTTCTCAATGTGCTAGTCACAGTAGAAGTGGGTAAAATCTTCACCTTTCGACTCAGGTATTACAGGTTCGAATCCCAAATTGGTGGCCTTCCCCCGTCCAGGCCTTGGTATATTTGCACGTTCTCAACTTGATTGTAGGAGAGGACTTCAAAGTCTTGAATTCCATCAATCAATAAAGATAAAGCTATTATCACCATTTGTTCACATTTATTTAGAATAAGGGCCATTTGTTTCATCGACATTGCAGGGCCACCTGACCCTTGGAACACCATCAGCCCCAGCATAAACTGATCTTGCCCTACATGTGCATTATCAAGCTTATACATGGCCATTTTTTCTAACTAAACAGGTCCTAAGGCTTGAATGCCTTACACCTTAAAAAACACTGCCGCGAATCGTCTACTACTTATCATTTCAATTAAAGAATCTACGTTATACTGCATATAAAGGGAGAAAAGCTCAGATAAATAATTTTAAAATGTACAGCAACAGCAGAATCTTCTCCTTATATATACAATCGCATGTCTAACCACTCACTCACTCACTTCCAGATGAGCTGGAGAGCTGAAATTTAATACAAAGGAGGGGGACCGGATGTGATCCAGCGGAAAATTCCAAAAATGCGAAAAAGTCGATTAGTTTTCGAGATATATCAACTTGAACTAAGATGGGAGCCTTATGGGACTAAGAATTTTTTCCTTTTATTGCGTATTTACGAATGTCTGAGGAAAATGAAATTCCTATGACGAAAACTAGATTTTTTGGTTGATTTTTTCATGTGGTTGTCATTGCGATATTTTGTCAAAAAGTATTTTTTATGATTTTTTGAAAATTTCCTATGCTTTTCTTTCGGGCCTATCTTGGAATATTCATAAGTAGAAAGAATTCCGAGGAATAAACGATTTTCAATTTTCCATTGTTGAGATGACGAATTTTCAAACTTGGATTTGAGACATGTGCCATATGAAAATTTGGAATCTTCTGGAAAAACCGTTGAGGGTACTTCATATCCTCACGATTTACCCTGATTTTCCCGTAAACCTCTTGGTTGATTCATAATAAAATTCCAAAAAATATCCTGCACATGAAAAATCACAGTCGCCATTATTTTGTGAAGTACACGATCTTGAATAACTTGGCAACCGTTCAAGCTAGACGAATGAAATTCTCAGGGTAAAACTGTTATGAAAAAAGTCAACTTTTACAATGCTGGCCATTCCACCTGATTGATTCATGTGAGAGTTAAATCGATACAAATCTCTTTAGATACGCTTTATTCGCTAATAACTTTTTTGTTATTCAAAGTATGAATATGAAATTCAAATATAATATTACTGCTAACGTGTTTAATCAGACAAAAGTAAAATCTAGCGGATCGAATGATAAGAGTGGAAGATATTATCGATCCAAGTGTGCATTCGATAATTGCTTTTTTCAGACTTATTTACATAGTTACGGGGATAAAATTTCTAACAGATTGCTTAAACAGCAATGTTCTCTACATGCATATGAACTATTTTGAAAAGCAACGTTTCTATATAAAGATACATCTAAATGAAATAATATCAATATGTCTCATTTTCTCATTTGCTATTGACCGTACCCAGCCTGTGCGAAGGCTTATTCGCAACAGGAATCAAAGTAGCTCACATCTGGTGGCCAATTTCAGAAATGAGACGTAGATGATCGGCCGGCTTGTTTACTGATGCTGACGCTACAGTCTAGCGGTGAGCGAAACGGGTGTATTTTCAGCAATTTTGTGAAGCGAATACTGATGTATATCTCAGTTGTGAATAATGGATGAAGTAATTTTCACCACATCTGACGTTCTGGAGTTCAATAGAGACTTCAAGAGGTCCTCCGTTGAGGGCTATGAAGTAGAATGCTATAATCACATATGGAAGTTGTCGTGATTGAAACACTGGAGTATTTGGTTCTTGTAATGGGCTTTTTCATACAAACAAGCGTTATTAATGGAATGTCACACGCGATACAAGATTTTCAGAAGAAAATTGGCGCTTTTTTCCGTTTTCGTGTGTATTGTTTACCGATTTTATCAACCATCTATCACAATAGATATCATTATTAAAATCATCAAACAATATGATAGGCATCTACTCACATAAGCCATCCATCCTCAATAATCTATTCTTCTTAAGGGAATTTGACGTCGGTGTTGTCGTGAGTGGAATTCCCCTTGTATTGGCGTTTTGACTGCTATGTGGAGTCACTCGACTCTCACCGGCTAGCGAAGATCGATGGGGAAGTGGCGAGACGGATCGCGCGAGGGTCTCCGTGCCTCGGCCCCGGTCGGCAAAATTGAATTTTGGCCATTTGGGCAAAGCGACTCGAGGAATCCTTTAACCCAACGAAGCACGCAGGCCTTAGGAACGTCGGGGTTTCGCCCCGCATCGTATTCGGAAGAGCAAGGCCTAGCTATTGAATGAGAAAGAGACAGATGTTTTAAGGACCGACACGGTTTTGACGGGCCCCCGGGCGGAAGATGTCCCGCCGATCGTGGGGGGGAGCTCTCGTGATCCGTGTGATAAGTCTTTATTTTTATAAAGTGAAAATGAAGCACTACCGCAGTGTTTCGGGTAGTGGTGCCCATATTTCGGATGGGAGGTGGTGTACTGTCTTTTGCCGTATGTCAGTGCTAAAGCCAGTTGTCTGATTTATATTCAGTGCTCACGCGCCTTTCAGTGCATTGCATTTACAACTGTCATTTGCTGATTGCGTTGATGTGCCTCCGACTGTTGGTTTCATTGTCCTGCATGGTTATGCTGTGGTGTACTGCCATTTGCTTCATATGCCAGTGTTGAGCTAGTTGTTTGATTGCTATTCATTGCTCACGCACCTATTTTAATACATTGCATTCTCAAATGCCCTTTCTTGAGTGTGTCGAAGTGCTTCCGACTGCTTGTCGATTTAATTGTCTTGCATGGTTATGCTGCGTTGAACTGACTTTTACTTCATATGCTAGTGTTTGAGCTAACTGTAAGATTGCTATTCATTCCTCATGCGCCTATTAATGCATTGCATTCACAACTGCCATTCATGTTGATTGTGTTGAAGTGCCCCTGACTGCCAGTTGGTTTAATTGTCTTGCATGGTTATGCTGGAGTGTACTGTTTTTTGCTTCATATGCAAGTGTTTAAGCGAGTTGTCTGATTGCTATTCATTGTTCATGCACCTATTAATGCATTGCATTCACAACTGTCTTTTGCTCAATGTGTTAGAGTTAGCGATATTTCTTTCCTTATCCCTGAATGTGACGCTGTTTAACTGCCTTAGTATATTTTCATTTTTAAGAAAACTGTTTCGAACGTTAGGCCTTGAAGTGGTGATCTATCGTTTTTTAGTGATCTTTTTCAAATTTTAATGTTGCCTTGTTTTTTATGCATTACTGTTTGTATCAATAAAAATGACTTAAAGTTTAATTAATATAGGTTTTTATTTAAAAGAAACAAAAAGTTTTGTGTTTCAGGAAATGCGAGTATTACTATTACTGCGGTCACTGGATGACATAATTGAATAACCAGTTTTTCCGCTAATTGCTAGTTCTACCGTCTATGAAAGTTACCATTACTACGACGTCTAAGGAAAAAGCGGGGGGAGGTGAGGGGAGGCTACCTCGTTTTAACATGGGAGTTCACAAAGCCCGACCGTGCCTGCCTGAAATTTTCAGAATAGTACGTGATTGGTGACATTAGATTTCTGTTATCTTTTGGTCTCCATGGCAACCATAGTTTTAACTTTATGCCGAAATATATTTCCAATGTGAAGTAAAAGGGAATATACTAAAATCGTTTTATACAAGTTTCCTCTTCTGCGATATTAATAAAAATATAAAGACATCATCTTTGACAGATAGGTCACATTTAGCAATGATGCACATTCCGCTTGACACATTTTCCTGAAAAAAAAAAATCGAATCAAAAATGCTGGAATTCGATTTTTTCCTTATATCTTTTTTATTTATTTCGGTGAGAGACTAAAACTCTAACTTGTAAATAAAAATAAGTTACAAAACAGAATATAAGTTAAAGAAAACTAATGCAGTTGTTACAGTTGAAATTATGATCGATAAAATGGTGCATTTTATACATATCTTTTGCAGAACTGTTACTGTAGTTGCTGGGATAGGGCTTTTAACAGTATGCTAGAAGAAAACGTACTATTCATACATATAACTTATTTTGCAAAACTACATCCCCCTATCAAGATATGTCGATATGAAGTTAAATCTATATGTGCCATTTTCCTACCATATTATGGCTGACATGACAAGTTTGTTCTGCACATATTGGTGTGGACTGCTTCTCCATTTACCTGCCACAAAATTATCGGGTTAAATGTTCACCTTTGAACCTTCTCAATGTAGTTTCTAGCCAGGGGTAGAGCACGATGCATATCCTATGAAGCAATTTTAAACCTCCTCAATGTAGCAGCTAGCAAGGGGTAGTGCAAAATGCATGTCCTATCAAGCAAATTTCAACCTTCTCGATGTAGCATCTAGCCAGGGGTTGTGCAAAATGCATGTCCTATGCAGTAGCTTTGAACCTTCTGGATGTAGCATCAAGCTAGGGGTAGTACACGATGCATATCCTATGAAGCAACTTTGAACCTCCTCAATGTAGCATCTAGCCAGGGTTAGTGCAAAATGCATGTCCTATGACGCAACTTTGAACCTTCCCAATGAAGCATCTAGCCAGAGGTTGTGCAAAATGCATGTCCTATGAAGCAACTTTGTACCCTCTGGCAAGAGATAGTTCACGATGCATATCCTAAGAAGCAACTTCGAACCTTCTTATTGCACGATCTGGCCATAGGTAGTGCAAGATGAATAACCAAAGAACATCCAGGGTGGAGATTTTCGGGGTTAGCACCGCGTAGATTGGTCTCTGCAGACAACAGTTTCGCCGGCATTGCAGCAGGCTTCTTCAGGTCAATGAAGTGGAGCTTCGAGGAATCGCTCGTCTCTTATACACCCCGTCGGAGGCCAGTGTCTTTGTTGGTATTTTATTGGAAAGCACTGGTAGTTGTAAATGAATTAAATGCCATAACTCTTCATATTTTAAAAGTTTTAGTAGTACCGTATTTTAACTTCACACACATAAGGATTGTTAACAAATACAGATCAATAAACAATCTTGGTAACCAACCAACAGAGACAAAACACAACTGAAAATTACAAATGTCAACACCCCCCCGTAATTGAAGATGTGCTGAAACAGCTCTTTAGCATTTCCATCAAATGAATTACAAATTTTTTAAAATTATTTTTAAACCATGCCTAAACCTCTCATACATTTTTCATGTTTTATACGATTTAAGCCCTTGGTAAGTATGTCAGCTGTCATTTCCTCAGTGGAGAGAAAATCTACGTTTATATTACCGTTTTCTACTTGTTCTCTAACAAAATGGTATTTCACATCTACATGCTTCATTCTATCATGGAAAACAGGATTTTCTGCTAACTTGAGAGCGCTCTGATTGTCCTCAAAAATAGTAATAATTTCTTGTTCCTGAAATAATTCGGAAATAAGATGTTTTAGATGAATAGCCTCTCTAGTAGCCTCGGAAAGAGCAATATATTCTGCCTCACAAGACGATTGGGCAACACATTTTTGTTTTCTACTACTCCAGGAGACTGGTCCACCTGCACAAGTGAAAACATATCCAGAGTATGAATGCCTATCATTTAGATCATTTGCAAAATCTGCATCAGAAAAACCAAAAATAGGCTTCCCAGTGCATTTGTATGTGAGTCCCATTTCCATAGTACCTTTTAGATAACGAAGTACCCGCTTGGCCATCTTCCAGTGTATATCTGTATGCTTCTTATTAAACTGGGAGAGATAGCTAGTAATGAATGAAATATCTGGCCGCGTGTTGACGGAGAGATACATGAGAGTTCCAATTAATGACTGGTACGGGACATCTATGATATCCTTACCCTTTCTTTCATTTGACTAACGTCAACTGGGGTCGAAACAATCTTACAATCTTCCATGCCAAAACTCTTTAAAGCATCTTTAATGTATTGTTTCTGGTCTATCTTGAATACTCCCCTCTTCTCATCTCTTGTAAAATTCATTCCCAGGGCATGTTTGATCTTGCCAAGATCCTTAATGACAAATCTCTTCTTCAATTCTTCCTTCAATTTCTTCTTTTCTTTCTCATCATTGGAGAATATAAAGAAATCATCAACATATAATGTAATAATAACTATTTTAGTTCCAATATGTTTAAAGTAGACACAGGGTTCATGTTTTGATTTAATATACCCT
Source organism: Ischnura elegans (assembly GCF_921293095.1). Lineage (NCBI taxonomy): Eukaryota > Metazoa > Arthropoda > Insecta > Odonata > Coenagrionidae > Ischnura > Ischnura elegans. The sequence continues at coordinate 5,190,332 of NW_025791660.1, read as the reverse complement.
ATCTCATACAATAACTTGTGAACTGTTTTGTTCCAAGCACGACTAGCCTGCTTGAGTCCATAAATAGACTTCTGTAATAGACAAACCTTCTTCTCTTCACCTACAGCTATGAAACCTTCTGGTTGTGTCATATAGATGGTTTCATCTAAAGTGGCATTTAAAAAAGCAGTTTCGACATCCAGATGTTCAACATCAAGATTAAGTTCTGCTGCCATAGCCAACAGCAAACGGATAGTTGAACCTCTGACTACCGGAGAAAAAGTTTCTTCAAAGTCTATACCATGAGTTTGAGCAAAACCTTTAGCAACTAAACGAGCTTTGTACTTGATGATCTTACCACCATTGTCTCTTTTCAATTTGTAAACCCATTTACATGGTATTACACTTTTATTTGCAACTCGCACTAGCTTCCAAGTTTCATTTTTTCTAAGACACTCTAATTCCTCCATCATTGCTTTCATCCAATGCTCTTTGTCTTCACTTTGCATAGCCTCTTCAAATGTGGTAGGTTCTTTGTCAAAGAAATTTTTTGCTTGTAAAACAACATGATCAGGAAATTGTTTCTTGTTACGTACCCTTTGAGGATATCTAGGACTCTTAGCAGTTTCTTGAACATTAGTCCCAGCTTTATCTTCTGTTGAGTCTGCATTTTCACAAGGAGAATCCAAAAGAATTTTAACAGCAGCCGCAGCTTCATCTTTTGTTGAATCTGCATTTTCATTGTAAGAATCCAAAGGAATTTGAGCATCAGTACTGCTCTCACCGGAAAAATTATTTTCTAAAAACACAACATCTCTAGCATGGACTACCTTCATATAATTAGAAAGATCCCTAAATTTGTAAGCTTTCTTATTCTCACTATATCCTACAAATATATGTTCCTTGCTTTTGCTATCCCACTTCTTGCGTTCCTCCTTTGGAATATGTACAAAAGCTCGGCAGCCAAATACTCTTAAGTGTGTCAAGTTGGGACGCTCACCTGTCCATTTTTCTTCTGGAGTCATTCCTGTAACGGATCTATGAGGTGATTTATTCTTGAGATACGTAGCAGTTCTCACAGCTTCTTCCCAAAATGACTTAGGTAGTCTGGCACTATGCAACATGGAACGAGCCTTCTCCACAATGCTTCTGTTTCCCCTTTCAGCAACACCATTTTGCTGAGGAGTACGGGGTATGGAAGTCTGGTGAATAATTCCTTCTGACTTAAGATAATCTGAGAATTCCCTATTAACATACTCAGAACCATTATCTGATCGTAAAATTTTAATTTTCTGGCCAGTTTGCTTTTCCATGAGGTTTTTAAACTCTTGAAACTTTACTCTAACTTGATCTTTTGTTTTAATGAAATAGGAAATATCATTCTAGAGTAATCGTCTATAAATACAAGTAAATACTTATTTCCTTCTAATGATTTTACACTGAATGGTCCACAGAGGTCAGAATGAATCAACTCTAGGCATTTAGTCGCCCTTTTACTTTTGATTTTAAGAAAAGGTTCTCGACTCTGTTTCCCTTCTAGACATGCAGTACATACAGTTCTATTTTCCTCAGGGGCGTAATCAACTCCATCAGCTAATCCATTTCTCAGTAGATTCATACCATAGCGGCAGAGATGTCCCAACCTCCAATGCCAAAGAGTTTGCTGAGAAGGGTTAGTTGTAGCAGCCAGGGACTTTTCTGATACCTGTGACTCTATCTTATATAACCCGTTACTGGGAAGAGCAGTCATTAAAACATTCCCTGAAATACTACAATCATTATCATGAAAAAATTTAGCACCTTCTTTCGTAAATACTACAACAAAACCTTTTGAAACACATTTTGACACAGATATAAGATTTGTAGCAAGATTAGGCACATGAACAACTTCAGAAATACTACTAATACTGTTGTTGTTATTACTTTTGTGAATCATGACATCACCTATACTGTCACTCTGCAACTTACGTTTATCAGCACACACAATCTCCAAACCAGAGTTACTTTTAACATTGAACAGAATATCTTTATGAGGAGTCATATGGGCAGTTGCCCCGGAATCCACAAACCAATCATTTTTATTGCTTTGAGCACAACCACCAACACCTAAATCCGAGAATAAAGTGTATTGTTTCTTGTGTAGCTGCTTGTGGGTTGAACTCGATGTCTGTGCCGTTTTCTTGGTCTTGTTTGGACAGTCTGGTTTTTTATGGCCGGGTTGGTTGCATCCATAGCAGACGATACCATCTTGAGAGTTGTTGCGTTTCGGGAACTTCTTTTTCTTCGGAATAGTTCGAGACGCATTGGATGCAAATGCAGTCTCAGTTGCACCATCATTTTTGGACATTTCATTTAAGAGTTTAGTTTTCACCATGTTCACCGTTACTTCAACTCCTGAATTCTCGAGTGCCATTACTAGGGGGTCGTAATGTGAAGGAAGACCTCCAAGCAAAATAGCAACTAAATCCTCATCAGGAATCTCCTTCCCAATATCAGCAAGCTTCTGAGCGGTATCCATTACGGCAGTTAGGTACTCTTCAATGGACGTATAATCTCCGAGGGATAACCGGTACAAAGTCTTTTGAAGGTTAAGTCTCCGGGCAAAACCCTTATCTTCATATGCATCGGCAAGAACTTTCCATGCTTCAGCAGCTGTTTTGCATCTTCTTACATGTATGATAGCGGAATCGTCCACGCACAAACAAATCTTAGCTAGGGCACGCTCATCCTTCCTGGACTTTGAAGCAGCATCAGTATGATCATCATTTGGGTATCCATCAACAGCATGCCACAAGTTTTGATCTATTAAATACGCCTTCAGCTTAAATTTCCAAGTTGGATATCCTTCACGCCCACACAACGGCTTAATGTGAGACGATATACCGGATGCGTCAGACGACATTATGAAGACTTCACTTACTTCTTATAATTTACCAGCCCTGGGACCATAACCTCTGTTGGTATTTTATTGGAAAGCACTGGTAGTTGTAAATGAATTAAATGCCATAACTCTTCATATTTTAAAAGTTTTAGTAGTACCGTATTTTAACTTCACACACATAAGGATTGTTAACAAATACAGATCAATAAACAATCTTGGTAACCAACCAACAGAGACAAAACACAACTGAAAATTACAAATGTCAACAGTCTTCTCATTGGTTGGTTCATGGGGCTCATATGGCTTCTCATTGGTCCGCCCCTGTTGGTGTTGTCTTGTCTCTCAGGGTTTCTTTCTGAGGACTCTTTTCCATGTGTTTGAAAGCTGGTATCCGTCCTCCCTGTTGAGATTTCTCGGTGTCTTCATTATTTCAATAGCTTCCCTGATGATCCGCGGGAAGTATCTTTTTTCCCTAGCAATGACTTTTGCATTGTCGTAGTCGGGGTAGTGATTCGACCCACTCCATGTGTGCTCAGCTATGGCCGAGAGGCGTAGTTGCTGGTTCCTAGTAGCTCTTTGATGTTCTTGGAGCCGCACCTTGAGGGGTCTGCAAGTTTGTCCGATGTATGAACTGCCACAGCTACAATCGACACGGTACACTCCACAATGGTTTATTGCGGGGACTTTATCTTTGGCCTTTCTCAGGAAATTGGAGGTTTTTGTGGGACAGGAGAATCTTGTCACTATCCCATGCTTCGATAGCACACGTGCTATCTTTCCACTCGTCCCTCCCACATAGGGTAGGAAAGCGAAAGCCGTGGGTTTCTCCACATCTCCTGTTGTAGGTTCAGCGGCCCTTTTAAGGGCCTTGTCAATCTTCTTTTCCTCTTTCAGGATGGCATTTTTGTTGTATCCATTTCCCTGTTGCGCCTTGCGTATGTGTTTCTTCTCATTCTCCAGGGAGGAGGCGTCCGATAACGTCATGGCTCTTCTTAGCAGGGTTCGTATTACTGACATCTTCTGTTGGTTGTGATGATGCGACGATGCGTTTAAGTAGCGATCCGTGTGTGTCTTCTTTCGGAACACAGCGTGACCCAGCGTTCCGTTGTTCTTCCTTTCGACCAGGACGTCTAAGAAGGGAAGCCGTCTATTTTCTTCTATTTCCATCGTGAATTTGATGGAGTTGTTTTGACTGTTGAGGTGCTTCAGGAAGTGATCCAGCTCATCCTTCCCATGTTGCCAGATCACGAAAGTATCATCCACGTACCTCAAGAAAAGCTTCGGCTTCTTGTGGTAGGATTGCAGGGCCGCTTCTTCAAACTTCTCCATGAATAGTTCTGCGATGACGGGTGAGAGTGGAGATCCCATCGCGGCACCCTGCGTCTGCTCGTAGAACCTCTTATTCCAGAGGAAGTAGGAGTTTCTCAGGCAGAACTACCATATTCGGGATATCATGAGGAAGGCCTTCATCAGTGAGAGACCTCACGGTATCTACTGCTTCACCCACAGGGATGTTGGTAAACAGTAGCTCCACGTCAAAACTCACTAGGATGTCGGCCTCTGTCACCCGTGTTCCGTCGCTTTCAGACACATGGAAAAGAGTCCTCAGAAAGAAACCCAGAGAGACAAGGCAACACCAACAGGGGCGGACCAATTAGAAGCCATATGAGCCCCATGAACCAACCAATGAGAAGACACTGGCCTCCGACGGGGTGTATAAGACACGAGCGATTTCTCGAAGCTCCACTTCATTGACCTGAAGAAGCCTGCTGCAATGCCGGCGAAACTGTTGTCTGCAGAGACCAATCTACGCGGTGCTAACCCCGAAAACCTCCACCCTGAATCTTCGCCACACCGCGAAAGCCTACTCAAGAACCAAAGAACATCCTTTGAACTACAGCAGGAGAATGTTCTTTGAACTCGGATAGTGCGCCATTTGTTGATTCTTTGGACGTTCATGAAGAACATTCTTTGCACTAAAGCTGCTTCGCTGGAGAATATTCTTTGCATATCTTTTGAACTAACTTTTCCCCACTGGGAAATAGCATTAGAAATTAAATACGTTGTTATAAAATTTTTGAGTGAGGTACTTTCTGAATTGGTAAAACATACATGATTGTATGCAATTGTATATAATATATATGTAACTTGAAAATAGGATCTGTGTCACAAAGTCAGACACATTCATCTGTTCCATTGTACTGAATTTTTTGGGTAAATATAATACTTTTTCATGACATATGATTCCTTTTTTCAATAGACTAGAGCTTGTAACGTTTTGTTTAATATTTTTTCTCTAATTTAACAAATAATTTAATTACTTTATGAACAACTTTTATAATTTAAAACACTGGAGTTAAAAATACACATCCTCCTGCCATGACTATTACAATCCCTTTTGTACTATCACTCACTGAGCCACTGCCATGAACTGCACCAGGGGGGATCTTGAGTTCTGCCGTATCTCTTCCTCCGGTCTCTCAATACCACACTATGCTTGCTTTTCTCCCGATCTTTTTATAACACGTCTATCTCTTCCTTCTCTCCATACACGACACCCTTATTTTTCCTTCTGCGTCCCTCACTACCATTGTTAATATTAATTTATTCATTTAAACAACAACATGGCGGGTTGTTTATGGGGTAAACATTTTTACGGTAATTAATGTGCAATGTGGAAATGCTAAATGAGGATAATTTGTGCATTGTTCTCTAATGGAATGAACCAAGACCACAGAAAATAAGTATTAACTACAGAAAAACATTAGATGCGAAGATGTTCAATCAAAATCCAACTCAGTTGTATTAATTTTATAACTGATATCTTCACGCTTTATGTTTGGAACTCACCAGTGCAACAGCAACCGCACTGCCATCTGCAGGAGCTGCTCTCACATCCATTACTTCCTCTAGTTGCCCCTCCTCAGCAGTGTCTTCTTCCATCATTTCCTCATAACTCCCTTCGTAACGCTCCTCATATGACTCTTCCTTACCCACCGTCCCTTCAAACGGCCCCTTCTCTGCACCCAATTCCTCCACATACTCTTCCTTCAAGGGGGCATAAAGAGGTAAGCAGTTATATTATGTTCCAAACATGCTAGATAAACAATGTACAGTAAAGTTAAGTGAAAATTATGATTGAGGAGCTTGTGGAAGGGAAGAATGGCAAATGTGGGCCTCATATGAGATACATACAAGGACTGTCCAGATAGAAACAGAAATTTTGAAATCAAAAATATACATTGAAAATAACAATTTTTATAAAATACGAGGGATATCCTGTAAATAAATTCCATTTTGGTGTGTAGATCGCTAGGGGTGCTTTTTGACAAAAGGGTGGTTTTCAATTTTTAGGAATTGCTTAAATCAAAAGATTATTTACTCCTGGAGTATGTATTACACTCATCAAAAACCAGAAGCATAACACCAAGCTTTTAGAAAATTGAAAGAAAATGAGAGCATCGTGATTTTACCAGCTGACAAAGGCAACGCGACGGTCGTCCTGGAGAAAGAAGACTACGACAAGAAGATGGAAGATTTACTCGCGGAAGGACCTTATCGAAAGATCGACAGAGACCCAACCGCCCGATACAAGAGGATAGTGACAGAAATAATCAAGACGCATATACCAGATCCCGCCGATAGAAGAAGACTCAACCCACAGGATCCGAAAACTCCGTGTATCTACGGCCTGCCGAAAATTCATAAGGAAGGAGTGCCCCTTAGACCCATAGTCAGCGCCATTGACTCACCAGCATAAACGCTAGCGAAATATCTGGCACCGATCTTACAGCCCGCAGTAGAAGACGCTAAATCTTTCGTGAAAAAACTCGCAACATTTTCTTCAGATCATTAGTGGCGTCAAGGTCAAAGAAGAAGACATCCTAGTCAGCTTTGACGTAACATCGCTCTTCACAAATATTCCTTGTGACGAGGCGGTAAATATCATAAAAGACAGGTTCGGAGAAAACATCGCCAAGATGACAGAGATTTGCCTCAAGAGCACTTTCTTCCGGTGGAGGAATAATTTTTATCAACAGACGTCTGGAGCAGCGATGGGTTCCCCTCTCTCCCCAGCAATTGCAAATATATTCATGGAGCACATAGAAGATACAGCCATTCAGAACGCCCCCTACAAGCCGAAGATTTGGGTGAGATATATCGACGACACTTTTATCATTTGGACGCACGGCAAAGAAAAGCTTCAGGAATTTTTTACTTATTTGAACGGGATCAACAGCAACATAAAGTTTACAATGGAGGTGGAGGAAGGCGGAAAACTTCCATTCTTAGATGTCCTCGTGGAAAAGAAGAAGGACGGAACATTGGGGCATGCAGTGTATCGAAAACCTACAGCAACAAATCGGTACCTGCACGCCTTATCTCACCATCATCCAGCGCAAATAAATGGAGTGGTCAACACGTTAATTCACCGCTCCTACAAAATAAGCGACCAGAACAACTTTGCCGAAGAGAGGAAGAAGCTAGAGGCCATTCTACGGGCAAATGGATTCGACGACAGAGTTATCTCTCGAACATTTAATGAAGTTATCAGAAAGAACAATGAGATCAAAATCAACACCGCAGAAGCAGCGAACTCCTCTGTTAATGACCTCAGCGACCAGAAGAAAGCCTTTCTGCCATACATTAAGGGGACGACTGACAGAATAGGAAATATCCTACGCAAATTCCAGATAAGGACAATATTCTCGCCTCACGTACAGATAAAGCATCTATTGAAAACCGTCAAGGATAGAACTCCACTACAAGTCGAAGGGGTATACCGAATTCCTTGCCAGACCTGTGGGAAGAACTATATCGGCGAAACAGGCAGATCGGTTAAAACACGTCTAGAGGAGCACGAGAGAGCAATTCGACTGGGGCAGTCAACGAAGTCCGCAGTAGCCGAACACGCAGCGCTGGGCCACACAATCGACCTTAAGGAAGCAAAAATTGTTGCGAGAGTGAAAGGCTTTAAACAGAGACTCGTAACAGAAGCAATAGAAATATCTAAAGAGGAGAAAAACAACTTTAACAGAGACACTGGCCTTAAAATCAGCCGTACTTGGCAACCCGTAATCGGCAAAAATAATCGACAACCTACTCCTCCAACCTCTCACTCCCCTCCCCCCACCACCTGACACGTATACCTATATATACCAATTTTAAATCCCACCTCTTCAGATTCCCTTGAGAAAGCGACCAGCATCGGTCGGGAAACGTTGGGGCCACCCAAAATCTGACGCGGCGACATAGCCCAAAAGTTTTAATTCAACATGACGAGCACCCGCGAAAGTTTTAACGAAGAATTACGACGCCTCTATGGGGAGGAATTGCGACATCGATCGAAGAAATTCGACAAACTCCGAGCCAAGAAGTCATCGCTTCTGTGCCAACTATTCTTTCTACTACGTTGCCGAGACCAGCAGATTCTGCCAAATTTCCTGAGACACCCTTTCCAAGTTTCGGTTGAAACTGTTTGGAACTCTTCAGTTAAACGTTTTCTGTCGATACCCTTCGCCAATTGACAAATACTCTATTCGTAATATTTTTTGTGATTTGTAGTGATCTCGTAAGGAAGTTCAAGAGTTTGGATAACTATAAATCTTGTGATTCATTAATTCGTGACAACCACACAACAATGATTATTCAACAAGAGTTTTAAAGTTTTGATTTTTCGCGTAGAGAACTGCCGGAGTTAAAAGGGAAAAACGTTGACCCGAGAAAAAGGAATTCGAACGAATTTCAAGAGATTTGTTTCAATTAATCGGAGATGAGGAGGCAAAACTTGAGCTTGTTTATTTGTGAATATGAAATTTGCTTATTTCGATGAGAGAAGATTGCGGGCTTGTAAGCGATTAAACTTTTTTTAGGGAAGAATTAAACTTGGTTGAATAAAATAATCGATATCCGTGATGTTGTCTTTCGCAACCTTCAAAGCACTGCAGATTTGTTTTATCCTGGTACTATAACGGTAATATAGGGTTCTCTGGGCGTTTGTTATAAAGTTTTTAAACCTCTGACTTCGTTAAAAATAAGTGGGGGCAAGGAATGGTGCAGAAGTCTATCTTATAAAAGACGCTACATTGACTCCCACAATGCATAGTATTGATTCATGGTGCAGATGTGATCGTGTCGGCTCTTCTACCAATTGGGTAACTGTCGGAAGATGCCTAGGAATCGTGAGTTAAATGTGTAAGAAAATTGCGCGAGCATCCTGCCAGAAAAATATTTCGTCGTTACGCGAATGAAGATATTTTCCGGTGACTGGTCCAGACTTGGGGTCCTCATATTTTCAATCCATGTATTGATTAATCTCCGGAAGAGCACCCAAACTCAGAGAGCGAATGCGAATAGGAGAGGGAGGGGAGGGATTGAGGAGAATCTGATATTGAAATTTATTATTTTAAAGAATATGAGACATATTAAAAATGCTCAAAGGAAAATGTAGGAGTTAACTTTCACCCCATCACTACTCAAAATCTTATTTATATATTACGTTTTTGTCCAAATAGCAGTATCTCAAGAAGCCTGAATATCACATATCTTCAACGTAAGTCAGTATACACCCAACAACCGCCGTTTTTGGTTATTTAGAAGTTTAATTTGTCATTAAATAATACATTTTAAGGAATTCCATTTCATTATCATGTTTAATAAATACGAAAGGTTGTTTATGCTGTCTGCGTTAATATTAGTTTTTGAATTGTAATTCCTCAATTATTTCTATCCCTACAAACACAAAGATTAAATCTGTATTAAACTCGTATTTTGAAATCCACGAAATCTCAATAATATCTAGATTTTATCTGTTGCTAAGGTGTTGCTATGTCTTCTTTTTATCATATTATATCTAGATTGAATACATGAAATATCTCGCCCCACGCTACAGATTTTTCAGGGATTAAATACAGATTTCAGTATCTAGATTTTCCAGGGACACATTATAGTAGATTTTCATTTGAACTTTTATCAAGGAACCTTTGCGTTACAATTAATGAAATATACTGAGGATGCTTCCCTCAAGGGAAAACCCTCTGACCACCACAATAATATCTCTACTTATTCACCCCTTAACTCCAACAAGAATTATATAATCAAGCACCCAATAAGCAAAATCTTTAAAAATTAACTAACCACAATGCAATAATAAACTGACTTGAAGGAAAAAGATTGTTTATTTGGATTGAGAAAACATGACTCATAATAAATGATATTTTATTATAAAGGTACAAATATCTATTTATATCACATACAAATTCCAAGTTTTTCAAATTACAGTTAATGTAACTGAGTTCTGTTAAGATCTTATGCAAACTCCAAACATGAAGTAAAGTGAATCTAATAGAATTCTGTTAACAGTATATACAAATTCCAAGCTTTTAAAACAGCAATGAATCTAATCAAGTTCTATTAACATCGTATACAAATTCCAATCATTTCAAATTACAATGAATCTACTTAAGTTCTATTAAAGTACAGTGATTGTAATAGAGTTCTATGAACAGTGTACACAAATTCTAAGCATTTATAATAACTGAATCTAATCAAGTTCTATTAAAGTGAAGTGAATCTAATAGAATTCTATGAACAGTATATACAAATTGTAAGCATTTAAAATAACTGAACCTAAAATAAGTGTATGCCGCATGTCGTAATGGAGATAGCCCTGACGTTTCACGACCGACTGCTGATCACTTTTTTCAAGGGAATAATGTTAGGATTGGGTTTTTGCTGCCTTTTTATATTTCAGGTGGGAGGGGTATCTCCATGCCAGTTCTCATCACCACCCTGCTCAATTAAACGCTGTGATGACCTCTCTAATTGAATGCTCGATCCGTCTGAGAGACCCACAGAATCTATCTTCAGAAATTATTAAGCTGAAATCCATACTACGTCTTAATGGTTACGACAACAGAGCTATATCCCGAAATTTTAGAGAGATTATCAACAAGGACAACAGGAACAATTCCCAAGACGCAGAAGACATCATTGACCAAAAGAAAGCCTTCCTCCCCTACGTGAAAGGAACGACTCATAAGATCGGGAACATCATCCAGAAATTCGACATAAGAGCCATTTTTAAACCACACGCCCAAGTACGACACCTCGGAAATGCCAAGGATAGGACGCCACTGCAAATTGAAGGAGTATACGAAATCCCCTGCCGATCGTGTGACAAGAAATACATCAGGGAAACCGGACGAACAGTCAAAACTCGGATAGAAAAACACAAGCGGGCCATTTGACTGGGTTACACTTCAAAGTCAGCCGTAGCGGAGCACGAAGCCAGTGGACATGCGATCGACTTTGAAAAATCAAAAGTCATCGCGAGGGTGAAACATTTTAAAGCCTGACTCATCCGCGAGGCCATAGAAATAAAGAAAAACAAGAACAACTACAATAGAGATACCGGATTAAGAATCAGCAATACTTGGAACCCAGTCATCCGAAACATTTCGTTATCTTCCCCCTCCAGTCTTAAAGCCCGTATGACACTTGCCAATTTATAAGCCAATATATCGGCGCGCAATATTGGTTAAAATATTGGGCTTTAGGCATCGTATGACACGTACCAATATTTACACCAATATTGGCCGTTATAGTGTTCTAATACCCCACTAGAGAACGCCACATAACACAAAATGACAAAAGAGCATCTCAAGACGCAGATTGATTGCCAATGAGCTACAGAATGGGAGCTGGCATAATAATTGTAAATTTAATAACTATTTCGAGGGGCTGCAAAGATATTTTCGAATTGCTCGAAATTTCATTCGGGTGAGTTCCTTGAATGATGAGAGATAGAAAATATTGTGATCTCATAGGTGAGCCTAGATAACGTAGCGGCTCGTTTTGGCTGGAATATGTTCATCGAATAAACAGAGATTGTGTCATCAATTGGGACTTTAACCCGAAACTTTAGCGCTCAAATCATGAAAAATAGTTTAATAATTGTAATTTAAACAAAATATAGACGCATTCGAGGAGAATCACGACGTTTTTATTCATTAAATATCCGAAATGTTATTTCCGAATTACCCCCTTTAGACAGTTGATGTTTGTGAATTTATGTTCTCTCAAAGTACATATTAATTATTTGAGCTGTTCCATGGATTGCTATGCTTCTAAAGATTTTATATATGATATTAAAATTCCGAGGTGAAATGTTTTGCAAAGAGCTTCTAGATTTGGCCACTAGAAGTCGACAAGACTGAGTTCTGATTGGAGATTGGCCTCGAGAAAATAGAACCCGTTCTAAAATCTAGATTGGCCAAGAAATTGTGCCCAATATTGTGAAACGGAGATTGGGCTGGAAATTGGTGTGTGTCAGTGGGTCCACAATCCAATATCCAATGGATTGGCCAATAAATTGGGAAGTGTCATACGGGCTTAACTCCCCACACGCTCTGTCCACCCCTCCCACCTAAAATATAAAAAGGCAGCAAAACCCCAATCCTAAAATTATTCCCTTGAAAAAGTGACCAGCAGTCGGTCGCGAAACGTCAGGGCTATCTCCATTACGACACGCGGCATAAACCCGTATGTGACTTATTTTAATCATCATGAGCCGCGAAAGCTTCAATCAAGTAACTAACCTAATCAAGTTCTATTAAAGTACTGTGAATCTAATAGGACTCTATCAACAGTATACACAAATTCCAAGCATTTAAAACAGCAATGAATCTAATCAAGTTCTATTAAAGTACAATGAATCTAATAGAACTCTATTAACAGTATACACAAATTCCAAGAATTTAAAACAGCAATGAATCTAATCAAGTTCTATTAAAGTGCAGTGAATCTAATAGAACTATGAACAGTATACACCAATGCCCAGCGTTTAAAACGGCAATGAATCTAATCAAGTTCCATTAACATCGCATACAAATTCCAAACATTTTAAATTACAATGATTCTAATCGAGGTTGAGCATCCTTCGCTTGCTTCCTCCTGTCCCTTGCACCAGCCTGCCGCAGCCACTCTGCCACTGCCTTTCCAACCTCTTTTCTAGAGTGGTTGGCCAAACTTGGTCTCCCCTGTATCACTTCTGAAATGAAAAAAGAATTCAGTGCCATAAAATTCCCACACACAACATCTTGTTCTCACTAGGCTGACAAGTCAAAACCCAATGGCAACAAGATAAACAAGAGTGCAACCATAAAGAAACAAGGATTCTACCATTGTGAACTTTTGAAAACTAAATATATACTTGCATTTGAAAACCACCTTCACAAGTCCAAACAGTATACAACAATTTAAGATCATGAGATATAATTCATACAATATTTCCATGAGATGTGTCACTTTTTAATAGAAAGTGAAGGTAAATGAAGTTATCTTATGGTTAAAAATGACATTACATAGTACTCTAATAACTTTAATGTTATTAATTAAAGGTGAAAGAAAATGCCATGACCCAATCCAAATATTGAATACCACAACTTGACATTTGGATGATTGCTCTACAGAAGTTATTAGTTTACACTGATTTCACATTAACTCCTTTATGAACTGAGAACAGCAGAAAACAATGCAGTATGAGCAAAATAAACCTGCTGAAAACTAATGAGGTGAAAAAATTCATTGGGTTTAAATATAAATGCCAATGCATTACTTACCAAATATCAATTTATCAAGCCTAGAATCTTTGAAGCTAAATTTATTCCGGGCTGGGACTCCCTTATAAGTAAAACATTTCCCCAAAGCATCCGTCATTGCATAGTACAATATCCCATTGACGGCAGCCACCAGTGAAGCCCCACCCTGGATCTTCAATACCCCTTTCTGGAAAGTGAAGGGATCGTTAGACATAGAAGTGAGAGCAATAGCTAAACAAGCTGTCATACAGGAAAATCATCTCCTCAACTTACCACTAACTCCCTGAATGCCACGTCTTTCAGATCATTCTCCATTACTTCATAGTCCTCGACAGTCCTCAACGGGAAATTCAGTTCAACATCTGGAACCCCTTGAAAATGAGAAGGTCTTTCTTTCAGGTTGTTCACTGCTGCAATCAGTGATTGTGTCGTCTCGAGTAGGAGAACATTAGTTGTCTCCACTCTTTTTAGCAAAACGTCAATCAAACCTGATTTAAAAGAAAAGATGCACTTAAAGCAATTTAATTAGAACTTCCACATAATTTAAAGAATACAGTTGAGTACTTACGTTTATTTTCCTTGCAGCCACATTTGCATGCCCCACCACTGGAAAATTTATCTGAAATACAAAATAAGTTTGAATGGAACACTAAGCAGAAGGAAGAGAATAGAAATCTCATTATGTCCAAGGGAAGCATAAAATATACTGGCTTAATATTTGAGTAGACTTATGACTACGCTGTTAGACATTTGCTTCTATGAAGATAAAATATTTACTTCACGTAGTAGGCACTGCCTTGCAATCTGGCATGTCACCCTCATTGGCCGGTATGAACTCTAACACAACCCAACTATCCATTTCTATCACTGGTCACTGTACCTACTTTATTTGGGGATGTAATTAAACTTTTGAGCAGTAATTCTTCTCCAGAATTCAAGTTATACACTATTTCAATACCAGGTAACCTCCCAACCCTACATCTATATATACATACACTAAAACACCTAACAATGAAATCTAATTTATTTAACAAATGCAACATCACTTCATATTGAAATCAACAAATTATGATGAACATGGTAGCTAACACAATATTGACTTATTTATGACGCATCACAGCAACATAATAGGACTCTGGAAATTCCAAAGTCACATTGGGAACACACATCCCTATGTGCCTAACGGAATAAAAGGGCCTATTATGAGCGGCTCACCGCATGCGGTGTCGTACCGCCCCGAAGCACGTTTACCGCCCCCGAGCGATTACGAGTGACCACCGGTCGGTGTTACACCACGGCTTGGGGGTCAATATGATACCACGGTCAGCTACCCCGGTGGTGAGATACCGACCCCTAATGGCGGACGTTTGTTCACCTTTTTCGGGTCAAGCTGGCATTTTTAAAACTAAATATCCGACGATAGAGACTCGGAAGCCCTCATATTTTGTGTTATTTATAATATTAATGTCGGAATAAGCGTATAAAATATAAAAATGGAGCAGTTGAACAAAAAATTATAATACCTAAATAACATCGTTGTAGCAGTCTGAGCCACGGCCGTTGGAGATGGATAAGTTTATTGTAAGTTGATCTTCATTCATTTATTTAATTAGAACAATTTGGAATTTTTTAAAATGTCCACTATGTTTTTATTTGCAAAAACTTCTTCTATTTCTGGATAGGTACAGGAAAATTCGTCGGTAAGGACTACATATGCTTGTATTGTAAGGTGAATACAGCTGTTGCTCGCCCCTTGGAGATTTCTACGAACATCTTTTGTGGCAAAATAGTATTTTTTTTCACGTGACAACTTCTTGTATTGTAAGGGGAATACAACTTCTGCTTGCTGCTTGGAAATTTCTACAAACATTTTCTGGGACAAAATAGCATTACTTTCAACGTGATTACTGCTTGAATTTTAAGGTGAATGCAACTTTTGCTCACTGCTTGGAGATTCTACGAACATCTTTTGTTCCAAAATAGTGTTATTTTTAATGTGACAACTAGGTACCGTTAATCACAGTGCCAGTGGTTGTACTGCACAAAGTTTGACTACGATGACAAATATCTGCCAAGAGCTGTAATTATCAGTGTTCCATTTTGACTGGTTTGTAAAAAGTGGTATTACGCTATCGAGAAGTGTCTGGTAGTAATGTAAAAATTGTCAATGGCCTTTTTAACCTTAGTTATTCAGTTGTGTTACCTTGGCCCAAACTTAACTCCGTAGAGATTACGTTTCACGACGAAGTTATCAAGTTCAAGGCTATGTGTGAAATTTGTTTATGCAAGTATATCAATCGTACCAAGGAATTGTAATGAGAAAAGTCACTTGTGTGAGATAATGTGAGGCTTCAAATCAGTGATTAAGTAGTAGTTTTCATCATAGCGAGCTCTTGATAGTGAGGTATACGTGATGAATATAAGAATGGTAGTGACTTCCAGTTTTTGATTATCGTATTTGCCTATTTCCCTTTATTTATAATGGTGTTAGCTTGAATCGATTGTGGATTTCACCTGCAATTTGGAAATAAGTTGTAGCTTGTGTGTGTGTGTTGGCCGCGGAACCGATTCACGATCTCACATGCATGTGAGATCGTGAATGTAACATGTTTAATAACATGTTACATCCACGATACAGTGAAACATGTTTATATTGTGGGAACAGTGTTTTGCTGTGATTGTGTAACCGTGAATAAACCAAAGAAATGATGAAACTCTGTCACATTGCATTGAGATAAAATTTTCTTGTAACCAGAAGTGCATATCTTGTGTTTTTAATTCTCTATGGCTTTTCAAATATAATAGCCAAAAAGTTATTTTTCACTGTTCAAATGTGCCTTTCGTGTTCTCTGAATTCACATTAGGTTCCATACCCCGTTTCTTACACGAAAGGAATGCAGAGCAACAGATGCTTTGTCATTTCACAGATGTTGAGTGTTATATTGTCTGTGCTCTCCAGCTAAGTATCGGTGGTGGATTTTCATGTAATTTTTAGAATGCGCATTTTGGTCATAGCTCTGATGGAATTAGTGGTTCACCTTGCACTAAAAATACTTCTACCGCAGTTTGTCGATGGCCTGTCATGCAATTTGCCACTAACTGCGTCTGCTCATACGTGATTTTTAAAAATATTTCTTCCACATGGCACTGCTAATTATTGTTTTATTCAACTTTTTATCCCACAAGTACGAATAAAAGAGCAAAATTTGTTCATTTGTTAATTTTTAAAGGAGAATTAACGTAAAACACATCCCTATTTATCCATAAATACTACTATTTTCGTTATTGACAACCTCGGATGGGAATCTCTGTCGGACCGTAGATTGAAAAATAGACTAAACCTTTTAGATAAATTCAAGAGCAGTGTCTTTTCTGAAGAAGTTAATCATATCTTGCAGACACCAACGTACTACGGAAGATCAGATCATATAAATAAAATAAGAGAGATAGATCGCAGAACAGACAGATTCTGAATGTCATTTTTTCCACGATCAATAAGAGATTATAATGGCAGCAATAGAATTCGTAAATAGATTGCATGACTTGTAGTGTAGCCTACTAACCTATGTAAAACTTAATGCATGTATCTGATATTTTATTCTATATTCTATTTCTAACAGCATATAATGGTAGAGTTTGTAATAATACGGGACGTTTTTTGGACGGTGTGGTGAGCATGTGGGAGTCCAAATGCATGCTGCATGCTGGTGATTGATCACCCCCTGCCAAACACCCTAAAGGTGGCTCGCAGGGTATTAAGTAGATGTAGTGGAACAACTGTTGCCGAAATATTCGTCTGCTAGAAAGTTGCCGCAGATTTGGAACACCACAAGCCCTTCCCATGGGCTACAGCATTTTCAGGTTGAAGGAGCTCAGAATTTTTCATACAAACGTCACTTCCACCACATCGCTCTTCACCGACCCCTAGAGAGTCTCTCTGCCTGGCGGTGACTCTCCGACCCGACCATTCGCAATCGCAAGGGACGGTGTGACACCGTATACGGAACGAAAACTCCGCCCGGCCGTGCGCACCGCCTTCTCGTTCGTAATAGGCCCCTAAGCATTGAAATAAATAATAAGTTAAATTACCATCCTAATAATTCAAACTTCTCATATTCACCCTCAATGAGGGTGATGCCCTGTACTTCCCTGTACTGCTTTTAAAAGTTTTGGATGAAGCCGTGAGGTATTAAAATTATGCTTAGCCCATTTATAACCAAATCAGATTTTTTCCATATTTCAGTTCTTCCATGATTACCTGTTACACCTACTAAAGCACAGTTGCCAAAAGCACAAAACAGTGAATTGGATGGGTTGTGTATCAAAGCAAAATTTTCCCATTACATCATAATTAAACCAAGCCATTTTCACTCATTTCAACAAGTTCCATGTTAATTTTGTCTATGGACACAGCAATTGACATGGGAATAGGAATCATATGCTAAGTATTCTTCACAAGTAATTTATTGGGAATTATTTTCAATTAACCAGTCTCAATAGCAAAATTGTTAAGTAAAGTATGCTGGAATCCCATGTGAATGCACATGACTGCAAATATTGGTTTATATCACTGAAGCATGATGAAACTTTTACTAGACATTTGCCGACCTGATAATATTCCCCAGAAGAACTATTAACATAAACTAAAAAGAGTATATATAGAAGACAAATTCAGATGCTTTGTCCTTCAAAGGGGAGTGTCCAAAAACCGAATCTCAGAATTCAATCACATTTTACTGTTATATATAGTGCCAATGGAAGCTGCCCTTTAATCAGCCACCATTTGGGGTTATATAACCAAATTGTTTAAACTAAAATGCAGTTAAACATTTACAGGTCAAATGTAGTCATGCATAAGAGCCACTCTGCAAAATGAGCATTAGCGCAGTGGTTAAAGTGCCGAGTTGTCACTCAAGGATTTAAGGTCGAGACAAACATAAAAAATGTCGGTGAAATTTATTGAAATATTGATGAATTCCTCTGTAACATAGACAATAGAATCAATGTATGAAAAAATTTCATGGGAGGTAGGCAAAATTTGATTGAATGCTGAAATTTGGTGTTTTAATATTCCCTTGTCACAATTAGTTACAAGTCTTTTCTGTGAAGAGTCAATTTCAAGCACTGAAGAGCACTCACCCACAGCCTCCGTCACAGACTCCATGGCCATTGCCCCATTCTGAACCAGCTCTCCACTCCCCTTATCAGTTGGCTGAAAGTAAACATATTTCAGATTTACCATAAACAAGTGATATCTCTATAATAATTTCTTTAAATGAAACAAGAACATTAACTTCGAGTGAATCTCTGGCACGAATACAAAAACAAATGAGGTGACAACACCAACAATTAACCTAAACACTAACCAATAATACACTCTGTCCTAAATACTGAAATATACAGTCCTTCATGGGGAAAACAGGAGGGCAAAATAGTAAAAAAGCAAGGAACAATTAATATGGGGCAACACGTTTTCTTCCATTCTTGATTGGGGGATATAGAGGACTTCTTCGTGAATCTTCTAACCGTAGGGGGGATGTATTGGGGGATAACTGTTTTATTTATTGATTCTCAGTCTTGGATGAGAATGACCGCCTTGGCTGGCTGCTGTCGGGGTCGTTGTGTCTTCCTTAATCATGAACTGAGAAAATATTTTATTTGAGGCATCCTGGGTTTACGTTATTCCTCTTGGCATGGGAAATCTACCATTCTGTTCTCCTATTTCCTCTTCTTCACCACTCTTCACGTCTTAGTCAATCCTCCAAGATTCTCTTCTCTCTCTAATTCTCCTTCACATGACAGGCACACACCTTCAGCTGACCGGCATAGCCTTTGGCAATAAAATGAAGCCAGGGTCCATGTGTCACCATGAGCTGAAATTCGTCCAGATGTTATAACCCACTGAGGCTTAGTTTTCTGGGGCAGGTGGGGGAAACCCGGAAAGAAGCAAGTTTTCTTAGAATCCCCAATATGGGGAGGGGGGTTTGTCAAAGCATGTTCTCATTTTGTAGAGGGAGGGGGTATTAATTATGTCACCCTCTATTCCCTGCTCATAGGTCCTGTTTGGATGGAGGGGTTGGGGAAAAATGGTGACATTTCACCGGTCACATATATCCAACATGGAAAAACCATGATATCAGAAAATTGGGAAATCGTAGGGGGAGGTCGAAACACTTTACAATCGAGCCCATTCAAGCTTCACTATGCACACAAAGATGATGATGATATTGCACGAGCTACCTTTGTCATGAACAGTGATATTAGGTTACCCATAAACCATGCCAAGTGGCATCGGTCACAGAAAATTGTGCCCAATTTTGAAAATAATGATCAAGGTTTCAAAATATCCCATGTGTACAGAACTTGAATTTCAGCATTACCCCCAGATATCACTTTCATCCATTAATTTAAATGAATGTGAATTTCATGCATACCTCACTGGCATATGTCTCCTTGGGAGATAGTTCTCTCTTGGCTAAAACCTGCATAGATCCAAGGTCTTCCACATTGACTCCTATGCCTTTAGCATCCGCCTCTTCTCCTTGGGTAGATATTGACGCCTGTGCCTGCATATGAGTCCACAATCAGCATCATTAAAGACAAGGACATGGAAATATAGAAATAGTATTGTGGGTTCGCCAAAAATATGATTCCCATTACCTAATAGCATTGATATATATGTACACACCACCCCAAAAAATTCACCAGTGTAATTTGTTAACAGCTTGTGCGTCACAATTATATGCACTTGATTGTACAATAATGTATCATAGTTTTTGAAAAAAATTAATTAAACATTAATTTAAAAAAACATTAATTTTATCAAGAAAAGGTAGAATAAGCATCAAGTACAAAATCACTACTAATGTGTGAATAAATATATTTCCAATGCTTGAATGTGTGACTGAGACTTGAGTCTAACTTGAATTCCTTCAAAATACTGTTGTCACTGTTTATTTTGACTTGTACTCATGCAAAAAGTGGTTGTATTCTATAAATTACATTTGCTACATGAAAGAGGTGAGTGATGATGATTTACATATTGGTAAGTCAAAGTTGTTCCATTTGCAGCATGCAGCAACGATGATTGATTTATTAAATGCCACTGTTCGGTGGTGAGGTATAACAAGTTTTTCATTTCCCCTCATACTTGAGTTGTGTACTCTACTAACTATATACCTACAACAAGCTCCATCAAAATCACCTCACGATGGTAAACGACAAATCCTGAGTCCCCATCATAATTTCCCCTTTACAGTTCACACAATATCCAAATCTGATATAGTAAGAATACGCCTTACATAAATTCTTTTTTGGGAACAAGTTTTCTTTGGCAGGAACGGCTAGAAACTGCATCATCAACTGATTTTGTGGAAAGGCAACCAACCACAACCAACGTAACCCAATTCCATTTCAAATTTATCATTCATCACAAATGATTTTTTTTTCATTTTCAACAATTTACCAAGGAATGACTCAAATTATTTGGTGTATTCAGCCGCACTATACTTGGTGATCAGTTGATCATCACAATAATCACTGAGTGTGAGTGTACCGAATGCAACAATAGGTAACATGAATTTCACTTGTTTTCCTTCCAAATGGAGTATGTCTCTTTATGGAAGTGAGGCTTGGACGTTGACAGCAGCAGAGATGTTGAGAGGAGGAAGCATATCAAATGTAGTACTACCAAAGAATGATGAAGATTAAGGGTATCGACCATGTACGTAACAAGGAAGTGCTAAGAAGAGTGGGAGAAAAGATAAATCTTCTAAAAACCCTTAGCAGAATATGGAATTGTGCAATTGGCCACATTATGAGACACGATGGTGCAATGAGCACAATTGTAAACGGACAGGTGGAAGGAAATAAGGGCAAGGAAGGGCCTTGAATGAGTTTCATAGCACAGGTCTTTAAGGATGTAAAAGAGAAGAAATATGTTGGCTAAAAAATGTCCAGCAGATGGGAGAGCTGCATCAAACCAATCTTATGATTGTTTACTAGTGACGATGATCCTTCCTTCTGCTTTGTGGCCATTGGAAGTGAGCATAGTACATATATCTACGCTCACAAAAGTGGGAAGTGCCGTGACGTCAAAGCCCTCACTTGCTCAGCAAGAAAAAGGTGAGTGATCATAGCAGCTGTATGCCCCCAACCTGTTCAGTGCAGTGAGTCACTCAATTTGAAAGATTTTTTTCAAGAATGACACACAGGGTTCCCACTTTAACCTAGTAATAAAATTCATTTTTTTCCAGGTATTCATAGTCTTCATGTTGTCTAATTCATGGTCAGTTGATGCACCATTTTACGATGAATCATTGATCAAGTAATAATCACAGGCCTTACAGCAATTTAAAATGTAAAAATGACAGATTTAGTGAATGCAGACACAGCAATAAAAGTTCTCTCTCTTATGACATCATCTATGGTCAGAAAAATTCAGTGCTGGCTATAGGTTGTGAGTGGGAAAATAGAGGGAGAAGGGTAGCACGGAATTTAGGTAGTGTCTGAAATTTCACCAGGGTTAATGAACATCTAAGTTAGTGGTTATCCAGATTTGGTGAAGTCTTATGGCCAATCAGCTTAAGGTTGGATGGCAATATTTGGTGGAACTTGTTCGCAGGAAACATAATGAAATACACTTTTGTATGTTCCACAAGAGTTTTTTTGAAATTTATTGACAAGGACCAAAGCGGTGTGTATAAATTGCATTGCAATAAGCCTAATTGTAATTCTGTGTATATTGGTCAGACCGGACATGCCATAAAAACTAGGACAAATGAACATATGAAGTGTTGGGTAAGAGGCGATTCAACCTCTAATTTTGCCAAACATCTGTTAGACTGCAACCATAGCAGTGATTTCAATGTCAAGGTTCTCCACAATGTGTGTAAAGGTAAAAAGATGGATTTTCTTGAGCAGTTGGAAATTTTAAGAGCATGTCGAAACAAAAATGTAAGGGTGGTTAACGACCTTTTGTACCCCTCCAACTCCCCCCCTTTATTATCAGTTCTGCTGGACTCGACAAGTAAACCCACTGACCTTGAGGAAACTATTCCTCGTTAGCTTTCCCCTCCCACCATCACCACCTCCTCCCTGCCTTAACCCCCCTCTCCCTAAGCTATATAACCTCGCAAAATGTTTGTATATTCACCTTGATAATGACAGTGTGTACTGCCGAAACCTGGGTCGGGATTAAAAACTCTTGTGGAACATACAAAAGTGTATTTCATTATGTTTCTTATGGCCAATGTGTTTTCACGGACCAATACATGCGCTTCGTACATATGTGTGCAGATAAATGAGTGGTTGACCTTGAAATATGATAGTCGTATTGATTCTTTTTGATCCATCAATCATAGTTTTACAATTATCTTTCAGAAATTTTTCAGGTTAAATGACTAAATTAATGGCATATTTACGATTTTAACCTTTTCCCTACCGTACACATATATATACGTGTGGACGTTTCCTGACCCGGGAGACCACGGGCGTATATGTACGTGTAAGATTTTCCCGGTCAAGAAAACGAAACCCGTATATATACGTTTTCTAGCTCTCCCCCTTACAGGACGGTCGTGGGTTTAGGTCCCCTTTGTCTCGGGACCCAACGCTTTGGGGTTTAGGATTAACCCTCCGAATCCGGGAGCAGGTACCCGGACCCTTCATCTTTTAAAACCCCTCTCAGCGGTAAGGGACAGCGGTCATAGTCAATTTTCAAATAAAATATTTGTTTAATTCTCAAGAAATATAAACTAAGAATTGAATTGTTTGTCTTTTGAGCAGCGTTTAGAACTTTTAAACGAAATTCTACGACAAATATTGACTTATATCTCGAGTTATGTATAAACATCAACATGGAAATTGTTGCTGCGTTAAATGCTTTCATAATGGCCTTAGAACTTCATTTAAAATTTGACAATGCTCAGATAAAAATGAGGAATTATATTCAATGTCTGTAATTTACATGCAAGCAACAATTATCCATTTGCTAAATACATGTAAGCAATACATAAGTTGACCGCGAACCAATGCCGCAGGTATGGTCGTAAACCCGAAAAGGAGGGAGCACAACTACTCTCGGAGTCCGAGATAATGTGGAGTCCCACCGTGGAGGGGTCGAAAAAGGTTCAGCGAGACCCTTCTTAAGGAATGCCCTCCAAAAATGCTCCGTACCACGAGAAAGAAGAGTCTCTTGGGGCTCGGTACAGCAGTCAAGCTAAGACGAAAACTCCGCGGTCTCGAAAGGGTTAAGGATTTAATGGTTATGCGGGAGCCTCGGACAAACCTCTTTTTTAGTCAGAAATAAAAAAACTTTGGGAATTCAATTCCCCTGATTTCCCTTAAAAAAGTGGTCAGAATCTGTTTGGATATATATGAGTAAACTTCAAAATATGAACAGCAATACAGCCCAAAAGTTTTTTCAGTAATTTACATGACAAGTGCCCATGAAAGTGCTAATGAAGAGTTATGACACACATAAAGTTTACTTATTCAAAATTTGGGAAGTTAACATAAAGCTTTTGTTTTTTCTGGTGAAGCCTGAATCATAGAATTATTTGTTTTGTCCCTCTCTGATCACTCGAGTGATCCCTTTTCCGGATCGGATAAGTATCCGCTTGAAATATCATTTTTCTGAATCACATGGTCCCTCCCACTGTCCCTTCTCCCATCATTTCCAATATCACAGCTCTATGATGTTCCCATGATTGTCAAACGCTGTGCTGAAATCTCTCCATACAAGTAATCATTCCGATTGGCTGACATGAGGTTTCAGCAACAGAAAAAGTGACCAGATGAGTGATGGAAAAAGTGATGAATCCTCAGCATTATAGTGATAGTAAAAAACAATTGCGCTCGATGCTCAAGTTAGAGTCATCTCTCAATTAAACAAACAAGAGTGATCGCTGAAGCGATTATTTGGAAATGACAAATAATGATCGTGTGAGTGAGTCTTCAGTGATATTGGAATATACCATGGAGGACTGAAGTTATGTAGTAGCAAAACTGAACCAAACAATGCAAAAATACACTCACCCAGTCATCCATTGTCAATGGGTCTGAGGCATCAGTTGAAATTAAGGCTGGATCTGTTGTGTGCATCAGAGAATAATTACCTTCACTGAGAGGGTCTTCATTCTCCTCTTTCAGATTTAACTAGAAGACAATGCTGAGTGTCAATCAAAAAAGGCAAAATAATAATACATGACAATAATAATGCTAATGTTTATAACTAATAACAATAAAACCTCATTTACTAGAAAGCAAAAAGTGTTTTTTGCACAACATTTTAGAGACCAAACTGTATAAAATGGCTAGTTTATTCTGCACACATTGGTGTGGAATGCTTCTGCATTTGCCCGCCTAAGTAGAAGCAGCTTAAGTATTCACCTTCCAACCCAGAGGATGCAGGTTTGCATCCCAACTGGGTGTCTTTCCCCCATCCAGGTTTTACATAAGACTCCAGATATATGCCTCTCCCTCAACTTGATCGTAGGAGAGGACTTAAAAAGTCCTGAATTTTATCGATCAATACAGATGAAAACATTCTCACCATTTGTTAAAGTTTATCTTAGAATAAGGACCATATGCTCAGTCGACACTATTGGGTCAACCACCCCTTGATAGGTCATCAGCCCCAACATAAATGGATCACGCCCTAAATGTGCCCTAATTATGCTAAACAAGCCCTAATTATGGTAAATTTTGAAATAAATGGCCCCAACATGATCTAAGGTACCTGAACCAGACCTTTACCCAGGGATGTCGACTTATAAAATTATTGGGGGGGGGGGGAAACCTGGGATCTTTCCCCAGGAAATTTTATGAGTAGTGAGTTTAAAGTCATTTAAGCATTTTTGAAGAGTCATATGATCAACATTAGAATCCTGATAATTCAAATCTCGATATCTGGACACCCCAGGGAAAATCGACAAGCCTGAAACATTTATCCTTACATCCGTAACGAAATTTTTAGGGGGCTCAGGCCCCTCGTTCGTTAAAATTTGTTAAGTGATGGTGACATCCTGTAGAAATGACTACAGTTACAGTGGACAAAAGCAATTTCACTATACAACATAGTAATACCTACAAATTAGTTCGTTTAACTAGAGTTTCACTGCGGATGAGAATATAGCTTACCAACATATTAGCTCCGGATTGATGGGAGTCTGGCAAAGGAATGTATATTTCAGTCCTTTGGACTGAGCCAGGGAGATGTGAGGTGCCTTGCATCACATCTTGAATGCAGTCTTTTGTCTCAGTAGAAGACCCCAACTCGTCAACAGTAGCCTCATCCCCTTGGATACTCTGTGAAGATAGTAACAGTGATAAACAATTCACCTCCTTCATTGTCAACAAATGAAGCATATTTCTAATCTTGATGAAAAGGGATTTTTAATGTGTCATTTAAGCTATTACGTAAAAATTGAGAGGTGTCTGTTAATCAATAACTCAAAAGCTTAACAGCTACTGAAACCAAAATTATGCAGGAAGATACTTGGGATACTGACTCATATCTTGGCCATATTACAACATCCTTGGGACCATGGAATCAGAAAATAAATGTTTTCAGCAGTGGTGTCTTAAATATGAATTTTTTATGAGGAATATGCTTTTGATGCATATCTATTGTTATTGACATCTTGCTTATACATACTCTAATATGAAATCTAGGAGAAAAGAGGTAAATCTCATATGTTGGCCACTTTTTGAGGCAAAGAAGTATGAATTCCTCATCTTGATCTAGGAAGAGATTTGTAGGAAAGTGCCCAAGAGGAGAATAAAATGTCCACGGGCACGAAACGTCATAGATGGGGCAGCAGTTATATATACTTGGGACCAATTAAAATGTTCAAGAGAGTATTTCCTGAGCAGCCAATACACTGGATTGTGAGTAGCACAAAAAAGAAGAAAAATAAGATCCTAAGAAATTCTGACAGGTCCACATTAATAGTCTGGTGGATGAAACCTATTCATTCGGCAGATTTTTTTAATTATTAAACCTCATCCCTGAAAAAGTAAAAAGTAAACGCAGCTAACATGCTTTTTCAGCTCTAAATTTGGATGAAAAAGTTCTTCACCAAAGAAATCTGCATAAAGTTGAATTATTTAAGAAAAAGTATTAAACAAATATTTCATTGCATTATCAAAAAGGCAATTTCTGACCTCATACTCAAAATATGAATAACTAAATTAATTTTTAAAATGTAAAACCATTCCATTCCCAAACTAAAGAATTACTTAAAAATGAAAATATTGAAAATACCCAGTGCAAATTTTACTAAGAACAATTTCTTCAACAATCCTAACAAAATGGAGCATATCTTATGGCTAGCCACAACTGTGAAGACTATATCATAGGATAATCATCTCAATTAATAAAAAAGGTAATTTAACACATAAGCCATCTTTTAAGTCAAATAAACAGTCCAGTACACATCTTAGCCAAGCATTCATAAAAATACAACCTAAGAATTCCATAACACCAAAATTTGAAAAACAGAATATAATTTTAACTACAAGATTCATTTAAAAATCTATTTTTTTTTACCCGTATACAGAAAAAACTTGCAATTGCCACTGTGATATAGATTGGTCTAGCAAATATAGCGTACTGAAATTACACAAAATTGGTGCACACAAATATAAGTAAAATTATAAATTTTGTAACTAAGAAACTGACAAAGAAATAAACGGATTGATACATAAAAGATAATTCACATCCGTTTTCTTATTTTAAGAAAAGTAATATATTTTGATTTTTAAAACTTTCTAGTACTTTTTTGCAACTAGATGTTTTAAAGTGTCAAAATAATTTTCAACACTGGGTCACTTATAAATTTATTTTACCTCTCATATTTTAATAAAATATGCCTTTAGAATGGAAAATAAATGTCATAACCGTTAGCAGGTATGTTATTGCAAATAAGTTAAACCTCAAGAATTCATATGGAAATATAAACAAGAATTCAAGCAAAACATAAAATTTTTTACATGCGTTATTATCCTCCGATGAAGAAAATAATCTACAGAGCTATCACAGCTCACGCATTGCAGAATAAAAATTGTAGGAGATATCCTTGAACATTTTAACATGCTCTGGTTACCCAAGCGAGGATTTTAAAAAGGACTATGTGATAGCCTAGAGGGTAGATTGCCTTTTCAGTAGATCATTTGCGACTTGAATTCCTCACTTTGTTAGGAAGATTGTTAAACAAAAAAGTATTTGAACCAGGCAACAAAACGTCTACACTTATCACCACTGAAACACCAACTGCAAGGCAAAAAGCACTTCGCACGGAGATTCAGAAACACAGCCTCCGGGCAGCTGGGCTACTCAGGGAAAAAAATCTGCTGTGTAAGTCATTTGGAACTGTCATTTATCTGCTTTGTACCACTGATTTGTATGTGCTTTTGAACTACTGTGGAATTGAAACACGGTACACAGCAGTTCATGACGTCATAGCATCCTACCATGTCATCAACTCATTTGTAACATATTTTGAACTGCCTTGGATTTCCATTGGAAACTGCTATGGGACTCATTTGGATTTAAATTTGGAACTCGTTTGTACCACTCGTTCATCCGTTTTGAAACTGATTTGTACCTGTTGGAACACCCATTTGGAACTCATTTGTACACCATGCCACCTGCTTTAGAGCAGTTCAAGATGGCGTACTCAATTTTTTTGAAGTTTATTTTAGTCTGTTTCGGATATTTAGGCAAGATGAATATTACAAATTGAAGTGCGGCAGTGCCGCCATTTCGCAATAGCTCCATTGCTTTCCAAAGCGTTAGTCATAAACGAAAGACCTTCAAGCTCTTCAAGCTTAACACAAGTTTCATGTTTTCATATTGCGGAGTGAGGGGTAAGTCACTTTGGTGGTCAAGCAAGTCCTTATCGAGAGCTTAATTCCGATCTTACGTAGTTGATGTGGATCATTCAGTGTCCATTTTTGAGTGAAATGCCTTCGTTTCTGGTAATTTTTTTCTTGAAAACCGTCATGTTAAATATCTGAAAATGCAATGGGAAATGCGAAAAAAGGCCTTTTCGGGTAATCGAACTTGTCAACCTCGACATTGAAATATATTTTCGAAGGAGGGATTCATGGCGAAAAAATTCAGCCCTTAAATACGGATCCAAATATGGACATAAACCATTTCCTAGGGATCGCGAAGACAATACATCGGTATGTTTTATCATAGAGTAAATATATTATATATGGTTTTATGTATATTAATCTATGCAAAATACTACTTTTCCGGTAATATCAAAGAACGAAAGCAATGAAAGAAAAGGTTGCAAATATACCGTAAAATTCGCAATGTTTATAATTGCGAATAAGTATACTTTGAAAGTATAGACATTGAATTTTTACGATAATAATATACTTGGAAACGCAAAAAAAACGCGAGCGCTATGAATTTGTTATTGAATACCTTTATTACACGCAACCAAGATTCTCGGTACGTAGTGAAGATAATCTTGTCGCTTTTCAAATCGGACCCAAAATACGATTTAAGCCACAAGGAAAATAGAATAATTTTTAAACTAATTCGAGAGATTATTTGGGAGTTCCGTTTCTATTAACTGACTTGCGATTATTTTTTATTAAACCACTAATGCATTTTTATTGCATATATTAAAGAATTTTCGTTTTCTCGACCAAACGTATTAGACTGAACCTGGCCATGGTATGTTGGCGCGTAGAAGACAGTTCCAAAACAAATGATGACGTATATAAATCGCATGGATTTGTTCACAAAGAATTACAAACGTATGGAAAGCCGTTTACATGAATCTTCTCAGTACACAACAGTTACAATACGAATGATGACGCCCGGAAATCCTGTCATCTCGTTCAAAGGGAGTTCCAAATGAATTTTCTCCGTACACAGCAGTTACAATACGAATGATGACGTCTGGAAATCCTGCCGAATCGTTCAAAAGTAGTTCCAAACGAACACACTCTGTACAAAGGAGTTCCAAAGGGGATCACAAATGAGTTACAAACGTCTTCATATTTCTAATTTTTGGTACAAATGAGTTAAAATGAGTTTCACAGCAGTTCCAATGCAGATTTTGGTGTTCCAAAGCAGTTTCAAAAGGGTTCCAAAGCAGTTGCAAAGCAAAAATTTTTCCCTGAGTAGTTTCACCATTCCGTCAACCTTGTACGACGGCCTTTAAAATTCCCAAATATTATCAATTATCCAATGGAACGCTCCATTCACTTTTTCTCTCTGATTAAAGTACTTTTAAAAATAAAATAAGCTGTCATACAACTTTCTATTTCTCAAGTTGTGGCATCAAGTGAATAATCAATCACAATTTTGAGTTTTATCAATTACTGATATAATCCCAGCTAGCACACTCTCCGACGTTTATGTAAACGTCCAAGGCAACGAAGCGGCAACAGTTTATCCTTTGACGTTGCGCCGTGGATGATAGCAACATGACGGCAACGCGTTGCCGTGAAGTTGCTCAGTTTGGACGGCTGCTTCATATCCTATTTTATGTGAATTCATTCGCTCTAATTAACGATCTGCTGTAAATAAAATGTTTAACGACTTACGCAATTAACTTTGCATAATGTGTTTTATGGGATAAGTGGTATTTATTCGACGATTTTGTGGATTTATTAATTAATATGTCTCCAAGTCACTCGGTGGCGATGGAAAAAGATTGAGATATTATAATATAAATGTCTCTCAAGGTTGATGGATCTCTGGATATTCGTTATCATCGAAGTGATATTACTTAAATACGATTGATAATTCGATGTTGTACCATTACGATTCCTTCCTTTATGTGAAATTTAAGACTCAATCATATCGTCTGCTCACGACCGAGGCCATCCGTGACCATCATGCGCGCACCGCGAAATGCACTTCGGGAAGAACGGAAGAATCCGTTATCCGCCGCCACATTGTACACCATCATGGCATCTTTCAATTAGTAAATTTATTGATGTTGTGAATTCGTGCTTTAAGTTCGTCGCGATGCTTTTCTTCTTTTTGAGTAGTCGAAGGACGGTTATGGTTTACTAAACCTTTAAATAGCTTTTTTCAATAACTTTCATTTTCACATAAATTGTTCATTAACTTCATCCATCAAACTTAACGTGGTTTCAGCTTCTCCATTTTCACTTTTCATTTAATTTCATCTTCATATCCGATCATCATATCCACCCGTCGTACTTTAGCCGTATTGTATTCGTAATTTTCACTGACGTGAATTTTCGTTTGTAATTTTCGCTAACGTAAGTTTTCGCGAGTGATTTCAACTCCTGTTAAATCGTGATCATAGTGAGAAACAGTGCTCGGTGGTTATAAGAAGTTTTTTTGACTTTGGGATGGGCAGTGCAAGTTAGAAGCCTCTTCGAGGGT
This sequence comes from Ischnura elegans, assembly GCF_921293095.1. Lineage (NCBI taxonomy): Eukaryota > Metazoa > Arthropoda > Insecta > Odonata > Coenagrionidae > Ischnura > Ischnura elegans. The sequence continues at coordinate 5,159,482 of NW_025791660.1, read as the reverse complement.
TCAACCACCGTATTCCACCATGACTCTATGTCCATGAAAGGTAAGTCTAGACACAGTTTACTGTCGTTCATTGTGAAATTCGTTAACAGTACACTTATGTTTTCATTACCATTGCATTAGTTCTATTGTGTTTCTGTCGAATGGATTGATGGATGTCTGGTGAGTGCTCTTACTGCGCGTTTGTTGGTTCACAATGGAACACTTCAGTTTTCTTTCCGTGGAGTGCAGTATTTACTGCATGTTGGTGAGAAGTCACCCCCTGTCCAACACCCTTGAAATTTCGAATTTAGGACCAAAATTTAGTGGAATTGCTGTGAGATTTTTCCTCAGTTACTGGAGTATACAATCATTTAATGCATTATTCTTAACTAGCCATTATTTACAATAATTAACTTTGCTTTCAATGGAATTTTATGATCTCATGTGTTTTAGTAACTGAAGAGTGACTCCTCATAGTCATGTTTTTTCCCACTTTTTTCAGGATCCCTTGGCTTGTGGTAATATTTCTTCCACATGAAAAATGTACTGGCCTCACAGTGCAGGCTGTTACGTAGTCATGGGTGAAATTGGAGGCAGATAAGGTTATTGAATATTACCCCAATGAGAGCTATAACTGGTCTTCAGTATCACAGGTCATAAAATGGCTCTCAACTCAGTGACGAATGGGGTATCATGGGCGTGCAGTTCTGCATGCACCATTTGGTGAGTTAGGGACAATATTTGTTTTGTTTAGTTAAAAATGAGGATTAACATTTTCGACTTGCAAGAGCAGGGTACTGTTTAAATGTATTCATAGGGGTTGTTTCATGGTATGTGTGAGAGCACTGACTTGGATGTACAATGTACATGTTACTACTTTGCTAAGCCAAGTATTATTTTTTTTATTTTAGTTAATTTTGACATTGAGTGCATGCTTTGACATGTGTGGCAAATGGTGACATTGTAATATAATTATCTTCCAGAGACTGTTGTGGCAGCCATTGCTACTGAACAGAGATGGCTACTTGTGAAGATTCAGATGTGGAGGCATTTTTTTGTTGCTGAAGTTTAAAAAGACTGGGAAAGGAAAAGGACAAAAAAGAATTGAAAGTATCCAAATATAAGTAATTCTTCATCAATGGAGACTGATGATGATAGGATACTGAAACCACCATCACCAGGTAAATATTTGCACTTAATAATTTGCTCCTTTGAGTGCTTTAGCATGTGCACATATAAGTGTAAAGCTTATCTATTCTGTTTTCTGTTGCATGAGTGCCTCCTAAGAAGGGAAGGTTGCACTTAAAGATTCATCAAACAATGTTGGAGTAAAGGATCCTGAAACTTCTCTATAGAATTGCAGTGTGTTTCTGAAGAATCAGTGAAGTCCAATTGTTAGAACCTGGTGCACCCAATGAGTTCAGGGGTAGGGATGACGATTTCTTGGGATTTGCACCAAGTAAGGCTCTCCTTATCTCCTCCCAACGTTTCCACAAGCAACTCACCCATCGTCTTTGGGGATTCAGGAATCCAAGGTTGGATTCCCAAATCGTGTTATTTCTGAATCCCTGAAGACAATGGGTGAGTTGCTTGTTGAAACGTTTGAAGGAAAATAGAAGACCTTACCCGGTGCAACTCCTGAGAATTTTAACTGCTATTGTTTGCTGGGAAAGAGCCTGAAAGAAGAGTATTTGGTTGGTATTTCACTTAAATTGTCAACTGTTTGACTTCATAGCCACCTTAGTATTGATATGCTCATGGTACTGTTTATAGATTATCACTTTGAGTCATGAAACTTAAGTTATGGTGCCATCATTACCTCCTTGTTGATATTTAATTTTATGATAACAAAGTTAATTACACTGGGATGTACTGAGAAATTTAAACATTTTATACCAATATGTTCAATGGTACTAAGCAATTACCATAGATAATTAATTGTCTGGTCATCTCATTTTTCATATTTGTTTCATGGAGGAAAGATCTTCGAACATCATATTTAAGTGTAGTCAGAACTATCAAAGGGGGACTGGACTTTAAAAAACTGTCAACGACATGTGTTCTTCCCTAATATGGAATGAATTGGCTGTTTCTCTCTTTGAAGGGCCACTCAGAAAATATGATTGCCTTTGAAGTGCATTTTAGCTCCATTATACCCACACAGCACATCTTTGCCAGAGGACGTCCGCTGCGCGTCCGTCGCGTCCTCTCAGTGTCCGCGGATTTTCAGGACAGCCAGAGGACATCCGCCGGCTGTCCTGGCCATCCGTCCGCACACTGTCCTATCTCGGATGTCCAGCGGACGTCCAGCTAGTGTCCCATTATGCAGGGTTTGGGAGTTTTGGTTTCCTCTTAAAACACTCACCTCCTCAAGGAGGAACTCCGAGAGAAAGTCTCGAGATCCTCCTCCGAGTAGGGAGTATAGGAGAAGGGAGAAAGAAAAAAAACTCTCTCTCGTTTCTGAAGCCAGAATACTTCCTCCCGATCGAGGAAGAGGAAATTTTTCGTGGAGGAAGAGATATTTTGAGGATTATTTTAGGTAACCAAATGTAATCCTCTTGTTGGAGTGTTGACTCTGGGAGGAAATTATAAACTATTTAACGAAAAAAAAATTTGACATTTTTACCGCTTCTATAGTTTAAGAACTACAAATGTACGCTATTTTTAAGTTTTATATTGTTTATAACAATTAATTAAGTTTAAACAAAGTTAGCAACAATTTAAGTACCATTTACGAGCGTTAAAAATTTCTACATGCCTTACGGGTTAAACAACAATAATTGAACGAACTTATGACTCTCTACATTATTTATAACAATTTTTAAAGTTTAAACAAATTTAGCAACAATTTTAGCAACTTTCAAAAAATTAAAAATTTCCGCATGTTGTACGATTGAGAAGCGTTGGATGAACAATAAACCCGTACTCTTTCATGATTATAAAAATTACTTAAATTTAAACAAATTTAGCAACTTTTACAAAAATTAACAACAGGAATAATGGAATTTATCGATTTTTACTGAAATTTTATATTATGTACCAATGTCCTGCGAACGTCGCGTAGCCGTCTCGGGGACATTCCATTCCTACAGGTTAAATGAACTCTTTCAACTTATTGATTAATTAATATTTACTCTCTAGGGATTAAAAAATCTCAGAGGCGATTGATTGGAAAGTATTTTAATGAAACATATAACGCTTTAAATTTATTTTAATTTTTAATGGTAAGAATTCTCCTAAAATTATCACGGCATCGATGGCCTTATTCCCAGATTAGACATTGTAATTGTCCAATTTAAGGATAGGCAATAGAAGGTAAGTACTGCCGTACCTTTACTTTATATTGAAATTCTAGTTTTTTTGGTGGCGAACGAATTTTGAATCTACCGCTACTCCGCGATACAGGAAGGTGTTTTCCCATGGTTCTCCACATTCCTCCGTTCCTCCTTTCCAACAGAGGAACCGGAACGGAATACTGGAGACAGCATGGTGGTTTGGCGGTTACAAAGACGCAGCCGAATTCCAAGTAAGTTTGATGTGACATCTAAATAATTTTTCTTGGCGTTCACTGGCGGCAGTATAGTGTTTCCGCATGCTCCTTATATTTCTTATAACTCAGCCTGTAACATCTCGAGGAAAAATATGGCTCTGCTTGGAACAACATGACCGTCTGGGTATAACCGTTACTTGGCAACGAAAGGTAGCGTCTTTTTCCGTTGTTCATGGTGAAATTTTCGCTTTTGTTCCTTGTTTACATGATATAATGTAAAGTGGAAGCTCTTGTACTATAGTCTCTGTACGCGAGAACGTATAGGAAATAATGTAAGTGCTAGCGTATAAAATAGAACCTGTTGTTTTGATAACGTAGGCTACGGCTGAATTTGTTTTGAAGTCCAAACGGTCCGTTTGGTTCCGTTCCTAAATCAAATCAAGTAGGGTTCTTGGCAATAAATATAACTAGGAATTGTATTTACGTGTAACCGGGGGATTTTGCAACACGCATGTATGATTAATAGGTTTCACGTAAATTATTAATTCTTTGAAATCGGACTACACCGTGTGATTTCTTTCGATATGCATATTCACGCACGCATCGAAAAAGAACATTAATGTTATGATAGGATAACCACCAATGTTTAGCCTTTTTACAAAAAGTTGTAATACTCTTTATCTGTTTGATGGAACTAGGTTAATAATTAAAAATTTTAGGTCCTAAATAAATAAATGATCTATTATGTCAGTAAAGATAAGGCTTAGGGATTAAAAAATTACAATGCCGACGTAACTTTATTGCGTTTAATATATTTTTTCTGCCAAACTTTGCTAACCTACTAAACTATAAACTAATTTAACTACAAACTAAGTAACTGTGCTATTAGTCATCCATGCATTTAATTTAGTGGAAACTATAGGACGACTGTAAGAAACTCGGGATGAATCTAAACAAGGTCTAATTGTAAGTGATATATTATGTAAACAAACCTTACGGCTATGTTTCATGGTTCATTTATTTGCTCAAACTGCTGCATGAAATCTTATACCCAGAAAATAGAACTTGTGCATCTTTTCGTACAGCCATCGGTACACATTTTGGTGTAGAGTATCGTGAACCTGATATATTTACCTGGAGGCATTTACTGACTATAGCTTTCATGTAGTGGAGTTGAATAAAAATAGCTTATCTGTATTTTTATTTAGTTCCTATCTCTATTTATAAGTTTGTATGTCTCTCTTCTTATAATTGTCTGTATACTTATTTGTCTTCATTCTTTACAGATGTTGCACTGAACCAGGACGATACAGCCACCAATTATAGTGTGGAAGTTACAGTGAAGAGCTGGCTGGAACATGCTAAAGCAAGGCATGAGAGAGAGAGGTGTAAGTATTCGTTTGATTATTATATAGGTTTGGGCAAGGAGGAATAATTTTGGTCTGGATACTTTTTTGGCAAGTTGCTCCTGTTAAGGGAGCTCATATAAAGTAAATTTAAATAATTATTAAACATCTTGTAATACAAGGTTCACCCTTCCATGCTAAAGGTAGAGAAAATAGTATTGTTATGTATTATTTTCAGATGCAGATTCCACTACCAAGTAATTAAAACATTTGAAAAAAATTTGTGTTCTGCATATGGGAGGTATAATTACCAAAAACATGGTTGAAAAGGATCTCATGCTCTATAAAAGTTCGATGTATAACACCTGTAGAACTTAAGAATGGGATAACTTATTCAACAGGGATGGTAGTTGCACAGTACTACAGAAGCTACTATTTTCTAGTAGCTCTAGCTAACTAAGATGTTTTGAAGTAGGTGTTATTGTAGGAGCTATAGAAATTTCAGTAGCTCACAGCAGGCCTTAGCTGCTATTCCCCTGTTATGTCTCTGTCGAAATGTGAATATTGCCAGTGAGCTAGGTTGTCACTTTTGCCTCGATACCAGACTACATTAGAAGATCTATTTTAATTATTAAGATTGGAAGAATTCGGAGATCTAAATCATGGAATGGCCTTTAACTACAGCAAGTTTTTCAAAGTTTCTATTTTTTTAAGTTGCATCTCGGCCAATGCAGCTAAGTGGTTTGTGTGCCAAATCAGTGTGGCTGTTTTCACACTAATCCCAAGAGATCTAGTCCACTTAAACTTCCTCCTTTAAATTTTCTAGTTTCCTTTACTCCTATGTCATATTCAGCTCTTCTGCATTAGTCTTCCTTAGCTCCAGCTTTTGTAACACTTTTCTTTACCTCCACAATTCACTCTAGTGTAGTCATAATCTTCAAGCAGAGACCTATAGTTCAGAAATATTATCCTCCATTTGAATGCTTTTTCCAATATCTTTTTCGAGACCTCTACTTAGCTGTCTGGCAAGGATGGATCAAAGAATTTTTTGCTAGATGGTGCACCAGGGTCTAACAGGCAAACAGTCTTCTCATATTTGGGATTAAAATCTAGTGCAACAATTGTTCTATGAAAAATGTTCTTAATCATAATATATACATTACTAACATAATAATATTTTTACTCAAAATCTTTTCTTATTTAAGAACAAGAAAAATCAAAGAAAAGTTTGTAAAATGTATTCAGCCTGTAATGGACAGGTTTCCTAATTTTGAAACCTTAAGAATGTTAAACACGTGACTAATAAGACTGTAGCGTCCTGTCTTATGTAATCTGCTTGTTACGTACAAGATACAATTTCTTGCTACAATGAAATGTTTATATACTTCATTATTACAGGAGCAGTGCAGGAGAGCATGACCGCTGAAAAAGATGTGGAGATTGCCATCCAAAACTGGCTAAGGCACGCCAAGGAGCGGTTGCAGGGGAAGAAGAAAATTTAATAATATGTATGTAGTTTCTTGCATTGTATTATTTTAAGAAGCCAAATAAATATTGTGCATGGAATTGATGCCTTATTTATTTAAATTCTTGTCTGGACCTATTATTTATTTGTATCGAACAAAATGCAATCCTAACCTAAACGTGTCCTGAAGGTGTCCGGAGCGGACACTTTCAGGACGTCCGTAGGCCATCTTTTTTACTGACATGCGGACTTGCAGCGGACATACTTTGGCATGAATTCGCACGTCCGTAGGACGTCCATAGGCCACTTGGCGGACAATCACCGGATGTCCGAAAGGTGTCCGTGTGCTGTGTGGGTAAATGTCATATTTGGTGAGTATTTTGTAATCATTGGTGCTTTTGATTTACTCTTCCCACATCTTGGAATAGAGTTGAATGAAAAAAGCTTTAGTAAATAGAAATGCTTTTAAGTGTGTCAGAGTAACATCTAATCCAATTATAATTTCTTTGCAGAGAATGTAAAAGCCAAAAATGAGCCTGATTTGATACAATCAGCATGAAAACAAGCACCAGGGAATGATTCCAGGCCTCAAAATACAGAACAAAGAATTGGAATAAGGAACGAGAAAGTGTTCTGAAAGGCAGCTGGAAGGGGATCTTGAAGAAGCATTATTCTTCCAATTTGCCTATCTCAGAACCTGCTAGTGCGGAAGGGCAGTTTGGCTTGTTATCTCATAACATGATTGTGGGATAAGGTGAGGTCAGCATATGATCACTGTTATGACAGGCACAGCCAGATATGCCATTAATACTCCTGGATCTTTGTCTCACAAGGGGAGAGTAGGAATGTTTCTTTGCCTTCTTAAATGCCATATTTTTTTATGATTTTCAGAATGCCAAATACTGGTAGGAATAGGTCCAAGTTTGGTTCAATAGCCTTTCATATAGTTGAAATAAATTAATTTTAGTTCGTTTTTTTCCATTGAACCTAACTTAAATACTACAGAATGCCCTACCCTTAAACAGCTCCATTGGTGAAGTGGCGAAGGTTAATCTTATTCCATATATGGAGGCATATAATGCTGTAGCAATGCTAGGGTGCGCTTGTTGCAGTGATCTGCTTCCTTATTGTCAGATAACATAGCAAGTTCATATTATGGCATTCATAATCACGCTTGCTATGGCAGTGAACAAGTGAATGTGTAAATTAGATGAAGAAGACTTCTTTAAGAATAACATTACCTAATTACCATGTGCTGATGTTCACTGTCACCACAAGCATGAATGTGAATGTCCTAGTATAAAATCGCTGTGTTCCATGGCAATTAGGAAGTTGATGACTAAAAGGAGAGGCCACATTAAAATGTGCACACCAGGGTTGCTATTGCATTTCATGCCTCTATGCTCGGAATAAGAATTCAATATATTATGTCAGATACAACTTTTAAAATATTCCCTTGCCCGTCAGAACCTGCTGCAATAGAAAATTTGAAAAAAATTAAGTCAAGACTCAACGAAGTTGAATGCAAGTTTCTGTTAAGACCTCAACCCCTACTGTACAATTAATGATGTAAAACTAATATTTGTTGATTCTTTATTTTGATATTGGAGTAATGCATGAGACGGATTGTTTTTGGGTAGTCATATACATTCCTGTTTTACTGCGTAGTTCTACCATTACATGGCTGATCTTTTTGTCAACTATTCGTATGAAGGTTTATGTTTAAATTAGTGAGCATTTGGAAACGTAACCGTTATTTTTCATCCATCAGCACCATGGGATGCATTAACTGAATTATAATTTGGATTTTTTGGCCTTGCACCTACTCCTGCTGTTATGTAACTATGATCATGTGAATCCCATGCTTGAAACTATTTTTCATGAACTACTTAAATGACAGGTGGTACTTCAATTCTTTATCTTCTAATTATTTCAAAATTGTTTTTGGGTAGTCTTATACATTCCTGTTTTCCTGTGTAGTTCAAACAAAGCATGGTTGATCTTTTTGTCAGCAATTCCTATGAAGTGTTTTATTAAGAGAAGTGTGCATTTGGAAACGTAACTGATATTTTTCATCCTTCTGCTACATGGGATCTATTAACTTATGTTTAATTAGGATGTTTTTGCATTGTACCTTTTCATGCTGTTATGGAGCTTTTATGGTATCAAATTTTTGTGTCCTGTTTGTAATGTGTGTATGAATTAACGTCTCTAGTGATGCAATAAATATGATATGTTATTATCTAAATTCTGTCCATTATTCATTTTTATAATAAATCCCGATCTAGTAATTATTATTTGAATGTAATGGAATAGCCCGCCGTGGTGTAGCAGAAGAACGTAGTATCAAATAAATCCGCCAGGTGGCGCTACCATCGCGTTGCTGCTTAGTTAGTTCTTGCATGTGCCGGTAGGTGTCACTGGTGTCTGTGACGTCATCGAAAAGAAACTGTTGCCGTATTTTTGGTGACTTTATATGAGACTTTTGCCCCTTCGTTGCTTCCTCGTTTCCGTCATGTATATATCATCATATTCAACCGTTTCTTTACCGTTGATGGAAAGTTGCCGTAATTTACGGGGCAACAGCCTTTCTTTTGCTAGCTGGGATGCTATGCGAAATAATCATTGAAAGCTAAATATGTTTGATTTTCTTCGTAAATGTGTTAGGCTTCGAAGTCTGTTTGTTGCATATCAGAATTAATATGTATCAACTTTTATTGTATTGCTCGTGACGATATCGTTTTACTGTATGAACTAGAAGCTTTCGTTTCCAATGTTATCTATATATTATATGACTCCCTAATTTCAGTGTTCATTCTCTGTTTAGGAAATGAAGTAGGTGGCAACGTCACAGCTGTGCTTTCATGTATTATGATGGAATAGTATCGATATTTCAGCTGCATATTTGGAAAAAGCAGAGGGAGGTGATGGTGAATTTGAGGATGGATGGAACAGCTGTGAAAAAGTGAATCTAGCAATAGTGAATCGTGTGGAAAGTGCTGTTGTGTCAGTTATCATTGTTTTCGTATCAGCTGATTTTATTATGTGCTCACTGAAATTTTTGATAGACCCTGAACTGTGCCGATAAACTGAAACTTAATTGTGTGAATAACTTACTTGTCTATAGAGGAAACAATTTGTATTCAATTCCACATGATATATATTGCATTAATGATGTAGTGCATGGATATTCCATTAAACGTTTGTGGTGAATCATATTTGTTCGGAAACTTTATTGGTGTTCGGAGAAATCCTTTGTTTTCAAGCAAGTAATTCAAGTCGACTGCCCGTGTTTATAATTTAGTAAATTTTTAGTTTTAATTGTAGAAGGCAGCGAATAGTGGGGAAAACAATTTCGACTCGTTGCATGTATTTGTATATACTGTCCAATTGAGGAAATGAACGGCTGATCAAAGTATATGGTATTATTATGGTAATATATGGTTTTCATTGAAAGCTATAACTATTAATATATTTGGCGAGTTAGTGTGTTAACACAAGCTTGAAATTTTTCAAGAATCGACCTGATAGCCTACATTGAGGATATTTTTAGTAGCAAGTCATGTGATGAAATAAAATTATGAATTGTAAATATGAATAAAACACGTAAAATTTGGGCTAATGGTAGTAATTCTTTGCATTAATTGTTATTGTTTTCGTACTGTCGATGAAGCAAGCTTGTGCTTCATATAGTAAGCTCGAATGTTAATTCCTAACCAAATCACTTAACTAGTTAAATATTCATCACTTATGCTACTATTATTTAATTAAAATAAAGCTGATATCATTTTATTTTTGGCTATTATTCCATTTTTCAATGCTTGATTAGGTTACTTTAACCTCAGAAAAACAATTCGACATCGCAATGCGCACGTTTTCTGGTTGCAATACCGAATTGCTCGGCATCGAAGACCGCGTAATATTATAGCAAGCCTACCGGTTGCAATTCGCCGTTCATAATAGTAAATAGCAACGGGCCTATGCTATTCTGAGAATTACGTCTTCCGGTGTAGTAAAAACACGAATTGCAACCGTTCGTAATACCAAATAGCATAGGCGTTGCAATACGCTATATTATAGCAACATCGGTTGCAATAATGAAGAATAGCATAATGCTATTCCATCCATAATAGCAGCCATAAATGCCCTCTTCAGGATTCCAACTGCTTTCTTCTGCCATTGGTGCGGTAGCCGACTCACTTACCTATGTACTTGTCAACAGAAGAGAACTAATACTTTTATCAATTGCTTATATGATAGCTCTTGTTCCTATTTATTCCTTCATATGTACTAAAAACAGCATCCTTGTTATTGTAATGTGCTGACTTTAGGAGTTTGCTTGAAGGAGTAACAAGGTTAGCTTTTGCGGGCAATGTGGTTATATGCTCATCAATGGGACCTCTAATGTCTTGGGCAGCAATTTTTGGCCAACTACATTCTTGTAATTGAATTTAAACCCTATTGCACTGTATGTAGCAAGTAATGCGTGTCAATTTACTCTGATTCAAGGGAATGATTTTGCTTTTCTCTTGCTTTGGGTTCACTCTCAAGGTTCTTTTCATTGCTTTTCCTTTTCTATGCTCAATTGTGGCCTGGCAAGTGGAAAAGAATAGGGAAGAGTAAGCCACAAATAGACATGGGCCACTTTGAGATCATCCTTATCATTAGTCCACAAATCCTAAGATTGGTTTGATGCTGTTCTCCATTCCTCTCTTCTATCCACTAACCTTGTTATAGGGACGTATTTCCTCTCTTTGACATCCTTTATAACCTGTTCCATGCAACTCATTAATTTTGGGCTGTCTCTTGCCCTTCATCCCTTCCACCTGTCCTTCTACGATAGCCTTCATCAGCCTACATCATGCCTCAAAATATGGCCAACTAAGTTGTTTTGTCTTCTGCGTATGTTTTTCATGATAATTCTCTTTTCTCCCACTATTCTTAGTACTTCCTCCTTTCACGGTCAAGCCATTTTATCTACATTATTCTTTGGTGGCTCCACATTTCGAATGCTTCCACTCTAGAATTCTCTCCTGATGTCAGCATGCAAGCCTTGTTTCCATAGAGAAACATACTTCATACGTAGCATCTGATGAATTGTTACCTTACATCTATGCTTGTATTCTCAGCTGTAAGAAGATTCTTCTTTCTCTAGAAAGCCCTCTCTGCCTGTGCTACTCTACAAAAAATTTCTTTTTTGCGTCGTCCATCGTTGGTTATTTAGCTTCCCAAGTAAGAAAACTATATCACCTCTTCTGGCTTTTCCTTTACTAGGTTAATCTTTGTCTTCGCCTCCTCCCTTTGCTCCAAACTAATACCTTAGTTTTATATTCGTTGATTCTTAGCTGATATGTGGCCATTGCCTTTTCCATACCCAGATAACACGGCATTTGTAGTACATCAATAATACACAAAAAATACGTGACCAAATACATATGTATAAGATGGAATACGATCGTATTACATCGGTATATTTCACGTAGAAGTGGTTCAAAAGTCCCTATGGATGTATGTATTCGTGCGTATTACAAATTGGAAATCTGAATACCCATACATGAATTATACATATGTATACAATGGAATACAATCGTATTACGTCTGTATATTTCACGTAAAAGTGGCTCAAAAGTCCCTCAGGATGTATGTATACATGCGTATTACAAATTGGAAATCTGAATATCCTTACATGTAATATACGTGTATCTGCAGGCCCTCGTACACGAATTATACATATTGATTTTCTGACCCACATCCACTTAATATCAATATGGATCAAACGGATGAATAAATATAAGGAAACCAGAACATACAGATAATAAAACATTTATTCAAAGAGAAAAATAAAATAATACACACAAATAACAAGTGCGGCCATGAATATTGCTAACAAGCATTAAGGGCCAGCAAACAGTAGGTGAAACTTAGTTTAAAAAAATGGCACAAAGATAAATCAAGTACAAACAATGGTTTGAGTTGGAAAATAGAAAAAAATGTTAGCACGGAACAAGCGTTGTAACCCATTGCACAAGAAGAAACCTGAATTCAGGAAACCAACTCTGCACAATTAGCCACTTTCTGAAAGGAGAAAAGAAGAAGTCAAGTTTAAAAGTCATGCAAAAATATATCTTTTTGTAAGAACTGAATAGGAGCTCAAGGCCTTTCAATTTTATTTTTTTCTCAATTCATATAGGCATTTAGTATTCTGTGAAGTCTGTAATTTTAGTACTAATTCTGTATTCTGAATGCAAATGAAAGTTTGGCTTCTCTGCTAGATTCCAGACATAAGTTTTAAATTTTTTCATTTGCCAATTATGTCGAGGTCCCAGCTAGCACAGATTTGACCTTGTCCTTTGAGAAATCATATATTTTGGGGATAAGCTTTCATTTTACAAAATTAATAGCCTTTCTCTTAAGAAGAATGAGAAATATGAGAAAAGATCATATGACTACTTTTAAATATAAATTAACTAGGAAAACGTGAATCCATTGGTATGCTTATTTATTACATGATACTAATATATTAGTACCATGATTTAGTAGCGGATGACTCACACAGAAAAAATATAAACTTGTGATATCAAATTTTCAAACAAATAAATTTCATACATAACCGATAATTTCAGGCTTAACTTTAAGAAACCTCTCCATTATGGTAAAAAAAAAATTTCCCTCAAAGCTTACCTCGGTATTAACAATTCCACCTGGTCTTCTGGCTTTGCTTCGTCGTCTTTTCCGTAATCCATTCTCTTCTTGTCCAGGCCAAGCTATTTACATCGTCGCCTGCTGGGTATGCGCGAAAGAGCATGAAAAGAAAATTATAATTAATTAATTTGGCCCGTACGCACCTTTTTCTTACATATAATGACAAACTTTCGCATGAAAATTACGCATTTATCTTGTGTTAATAATAATGACGAAATGCACCTTGATTGACTGCATTTCAAGATGAAAGAAATATTACATTTTGCTTTAAGGGAACCGATATTACACGACCAATTATACTTCTTGTTCGTTAAATAATTAGAAGTAGAGGGCAAAACCGCTCGGACCCTCGAGGAATCTATTATAGTGACAAGGCTACGCTGATAAGTCTACGGTCAAAGATGTTATGACTAAAGCATAGGATAACTAGGAATGCAAGAACTACAATACAGTAGGTTGTGGTAATAAACAGCGATAAAACAACTTACACGTGAACGAAAACATTTCTTTAAACAATTTTTTCTGCTGTTAATTAAGAGAAGAAAAAATGTAACTTCAGCCGCGAAGCACGGAATTACTATACGACGCATTATCTATTAATTTATACGTACAAGATTGACATTACTATGTTTTACCATATAACTTCAATGGACACTAATCTCCTCGATACATAACTCAACAAATAAGGAAAACAATAGCCAAACATAAACAAAATAATTACCTCTATTGCGCCAATAGTCGTATCCAAATATACTCAAATAACATAATTAATGTAGGCGTACAATACAATAAAAGATAAATCATACCTTACCTTAATAATCCAGTGACAGGAAACTGCTGGAGCTGGCTTGCACGAATCGCAATAACGTGTGGGATTGAAGCACATTTCCAGCAAAACATAGCTTCGGGTTGAGCACACCATCCACACGCACCGGTTATCGAGGATTAAAACACTATGTCAATTCTTCCAATTAGTATAATAATACAAAAAAATATAAAATTAACTATACATCAGTAGCTAGTTAATAACGGATTTCCTTTTGTTTATTGGCGTAGATTCCGGAGTTCCTCCTACAGCACGTTCTCATAGTCTCGAACGAAATGCCGAGGTTTACTGTCAACGAGATTATAACTGTATCACTCCCACTCACTTCCCTAGCGACAGTGAGCCGCGGAATTGAGAATTTAATTTTTTGTCTAAACAGTTACATTAAAATATTGTTTAAAAAATCAAACTTCACTTTTACTTTTGATCTGTGCAAGTACTATGTTTTGTATTTTTCATGTATTGTGAACCATTTTTTCATGTGTATATTTCGCGGATAGAAACTGAATTTTACATATGTAATACGTCTGTATTTCGCGTGCATTTACAAATTAACATAAATATGGCCGCCATCTTTACTACCCTTGCTCACATCGACCAGTATATGATTTATTTTTAAGCTTTCTGGGTATAAATTCGAATGGATGAATCATCATTAAAATAGGGAAATCTGGCGTTTGCTGTGAACATATTATTTCTGGAAAAAATGTTTATGAACATTTCGCAAGACGCCACGAAAATCTACCTCCCAAGTATTACAGGAAATATACATAATGTATATTTTGTGTATTTTTGACCACATTTACATATGTATTTCCTCTGTATTCATACATATGTAAAAGTGGTACGTGTTACACGATAAATACATTTGTATTTTTGTGTATTTTTGACCACATTTACATAAATATCCAAATTTCAAAAATACACAAAAAATACAAATGTATTTATTGTGTAACAAGTGCCACTTTTACATATGTATGAATACAAAGGAAATACATTCAATAATACATATGTACTACAGATGTAATACATAACAAAAATATATATGTATGTTACCCATGAAAATACAATATATATACATATGTATATCCAAATGTGTGTTGTTGGGGTATTCTCCTTTCCTTTGGAGGTTTGTGAGAGGTGCTATTGCAGGTAAACTCTTCCCTCTCTCCTGTACTGTATACTTTTCTGTCTTTAGGTATTGCTGTAAATTCATTTCGGACATTTATTTCATTTTAAGTCAGCAAAAATCTATTAAATAATCTAATTTTAACAGTGACAAGATTTCTTTTGCACCTTGTTGAATGTCATTCCTGATAATGTTATGCTCCAATGCAAGTCCACTGGTCAAAGAAAAATAAGTCCCTGTTAGCCATATTGAGACAGTTATTTGCTTCAAAAGCTGTCAGTATTAGTCAGGAGTTTCTAGCGTGGGAACAGTTGCCTGCTTTGTGTGGTTACTCATTTCTGAAAACTCATTTCTTTACTGTACTGCACGGATTATGCATTAACACGGATTTTCATTTCATTTTCAGACCCTTTGGTTGTGATCCTATGTCAGACGAAGAAGAAGCCACATGTTCTAATATGACTTGTACTTTGTAAATATAGGGGAACAGCGGGCAGAGTGAAACAAATAATCGAAATTTAGTTGTGAATCCACTTTTATTTATTCCAAGATGCTCTGATAAACAGGCTAATTAGATGACTATTCTCCCATTGTACAACTCAAATTTCATTGCTGAGAAATATTTTCTAGTATCAGTAATTATAATTTGAAATCAACCGTGCATTTGTTTCATTGTGCCACACATGTGGGGTACACTGAAACAGGTGATGGGGCAGAGTGATACGCACAAAAACTATTATTATGATACATTTTAACAAAAATGTATCATAATAATAGTTTTTGGGCATTATGATTTAAATAACTACAATCTTAATGCTGAAATGATATTAGCTACTTATGATTTATAAATAAAAAATTGAATTTTTCACAATAGTGGAATAAGAATGTCCACAGATACGAAATAAATGTATAGCTTTTCAATACCTGTAAGGAAATGTTCATAGAGTTTTATCCCATATTAATAGAAGAAAGGTCTATTCCGAATGATAAGTAGCTCCCGAGTCTTTTTGTATATCCACGCTGAACAGGTTTTGGGAGAATTATTTTTATTTTGCTATGCCTCACTGATACTGTCTATTCAGCTGGTGGCTTTAGAAATGAATTGTACTTTTTTGTGCTCCTCCTAAAAAAGCTTACTTTATAGTCTTCTTCAGAGTCTTTTTCTTTGGTTACCACACCAAAATAATATTTCTTCCTGCCAAAGGTTTCTAATTGCACCAAGACGTAATCATCTGCTTTTGGACCCCTGTCTAGATTCTCAAACTCATCTGGCTTTAATGATGGCGTTAGTTCTTCATGCGTTTCTTCATCATTGTCAGAATAACCGAGGATAATAGCATCGGTGTTGTCACTGCCATGAAATATGCCATTTCCTCTTTGGAAAAAGTGTCCTCTTAACTTGCAATGTTTCCTTTTTGAGCATTAAATTTTCTTGTCGTGCTTTCATTTCTGGTGAGCTGGTAGCAATGGTACCGAGCTATATTCACGATAAAAAAATTTGACGCTAAAAAATATTTTTAGCATCAAAGGTCTAAGCAAGGACATGAATATACTTTGACGTGTTACCAGGAAAAACAAACATTTTTACCTAATGTGACTCTATACAATAGCAGCCAGTTTGAAACTAAATAAACAGTAAGTAGTGCATTCACACTTAACGCACTCAGAGCGCCACTGGTCAGATTCAAATATTTTTCGGGAAAACTATTTTTTTTTCACTGTACCCCATGTTCCCCTACCATTGACATGTGATTATAAAGAAATTTACTCTTCAGAAATAACATTTTTATATGAATTTAGATTAATAGAAGTGCATTTATCCTTTTCGCGCCGAGCTCTTTCGCGGGAAGTTGCTTTTGGCTCTATGAAGGGTTTGAGATTTTCTTTTTTGCCCCTTTGCTTTTTTTGGAGAGTTTTGAGTTTTTTTCGGCTTGGGACTGACCAGGTAGTCGCTTCCTCCCCTTAATGACCTTTCCTATCGGGGTCCCTCGGCAACTGGGCATATAATCCTCGACCCTCGAATCCTCGAATCCGACGAAATAATGTGGTCTACAATCTAATAACTACAATAAATCGCGAACTGGCGATGAAAACTGTCAATGAGTCCGGGAAGCACTCTTAAATAAAAATAACGGCATAAATGGTAACAGCATATTCCCGTTTTTGGTAAATTATGAGCATTAAAAGACATTAAAGTGAAACTTTGGGTTATCCGTGTTTTCTCTCCCCCATCATTTGCCCAGATAATTGAGAGTGTACTGTAGTTCCATTTCTGTTCCTTCTTGGCCATCTCTTCACTACAAACTAATATAAATACATTGAATATACATATAGTCATAACACTTTTTACCCTCTCTGTACACCTCAAAATATTTGTTTTTGCATTTTGTTTTGCTATCTACCATAAAACCGCTTACTCCAGCGATCACCTGTCTCATCTGATGACAATTTTCGTATGTTCCTCTATTTTCCGATGAAAGAGAGTGTCCAGGATATAACTTGGGAGGGGGCAAGCCATGGTTGTTCAAGTAGTAAAATCTAAGCATGAAACCAACATTTTAAGAAAATAAAACAGTGCCTAAATAGTTTCAAAAAAGGAGGGGGCAGCTGTCACCTCCCGCTCCTTGCTGGGTACGCCCATGTTTGTCGGATCTCCCTCTATATGCCTTCTAGTAAATTCCCTGGCCATCTTGTATATCCTTTAAACTCTCTTATATCTCCCCTACTGTCCCATCCCTCTGTGCTTGTTCTTCTCTCAGCTGCCTATCTTGCCTCTCCTATTCTTCTGTGAAAGTTTTAGTAGTGCCTGTATTTCAATTTCTCTCCTCTGTTCAGCCTCAATCATTAATTCATCCATTTTCATATCAAGGCCTTCTTTCACCAGTTTCAATTAATTTGAAATTTACCCCTGAATCACTGATCCTCGTTCCCTCAGCATGTTTTTCAAATCTGATCATTGTTTTTCTCGTAAAATCTCTAGTCACGCCTGCTATTATGAAAGTTCCACAATCTACGCAACTATAATTCAGCTTTCCAATGGCATTTGTCTGAAGGAGTAGTCGTACCCTACATGTTGTGGTGCCTATAGTAAACGTTTTAATTAATTAAACAAATCAAATAAACAGAATGGATAAATTTTCAGGACGAATTATCTGGAGCGACAATGCATTTGACCTAGCGCCACAATTTCCATTCCTTGACTCCATCTTTGTTAATTTTTAAGTGGAGAACAAGAATTGTAGTCAATGACATTTGACTCTTGTTTTTTTCTTCCGTTTGACAAGGAGAACTTTAACAATGTTCTTCAATCAAAAACAACTTCAAAGATCATTACATAAGTTGAAATGAAAGCATCGATTTCTAGGACTTTCTTTCAAATTTTCAAGCATTGTGTCAATGACATTTTTTCTCGTATTTATTAATTGAACTATCGTGAATGATTTAAATAGACAGTCCTTCACTTCAGCCACCATCTACTGACCTGCTTCAGTCTTGCTTCACTCAAATGTCTCTAATAATTCTATCATTGTGTGGTAGTTTAATATGTCATACTATCACCATGCAACAATTTGCTTGTCAATTGAATGTGTTCACTTGTTTTATATTCTTCTGTGTTGGCCACGGTCTTAGAAAAAGATGTGGTTTCATTAGCTGCATGTGGTTCATTAGCTGCATATATATATTGGGTGTCAAGGTGATGAAAAACATGCGAAAGACAAAGAGAGGGCAGTGAGCTAATAAGAAAGATATTTTATCTCATGCTAAAGGAGTTGACACATTTTCATGCCTCACTAGAAGAGTAGCCAGCAGTTTTCAAGATACTACAGTTGAAGGAAGGCGTTTACTTTTCAGACCAAATTCGCCAACTCACCAGTGTGAAACCAAAAGTCATGGAAAACTACAAAATAAAATTTTTATAAATGAAATCACAATGAAAATTTATTGGATAGAAAAAAAACGTTCCTTCAAAAAGTACAGTAATCTGTTTAATTTCAAAATAAAAAATCTCACTGAGAAAAATTTTGGCATGAAGAAGATCAGTAGGCATACTGGGTGCACATCACAGTGATGACGGGTCAAATATGCCGTATGTGTAACATTTTATTAAAAATAAAATAAATGAACACAGGTCCAGCCACGAGTTGTCATCCTTATGATATGCAAGACTCCTGTATTCGTAGGAAAGGCTTCGGTGCATCAGATTCAGGATATCCTTGATGTTTCATCAATGGTTTTTTGTTATGTGTAGCACATCAGCGGTTTATTTCTACAGACATAACGATAAAAATGAAAAAATGCTACATAAAAATACAAAATACCGCTCCTATGACTTGGGGGTCAGAAAATTAAACTACAAATTACTATGTAAATACCTTTTAAAATATAAAAAAATTTCTATGGAAACTACAGAATCTTAAAAAAATATAACCTCCGTGGCAAGTTATGTATACCTAGTTGGAAACATGAAGAAAACTATTATTACAAAAAAAGAAGTATTCTTAGAATCATAATGTTATGGAAGTGTTATCAGAGCTACTCCAGAAGTATTTTAAAGATGTATTTTTTTATTTTAGAATTGGTAAATACCGAAACTCTGTGCATATTAGAAATGCAAAATAAAATATACACTAAGTGCTAAGCTTAATAGGAAGGGCCAGGTTCGTAGAAGGCAGAATGAGATGACAAGTCAGACGTCTGGTTCCACATGTTTAATTCACAGAGCAAAGGTACAATCTCCCCTTCCGACATACAGCCACTAGTTGTCACCCTTATAATATGCAACACTCCTACATTCATAGGATGGGCTTGAGTGCATACGATTCAGGATATGCTTGATGTTTTATCAAGGGTTTTTGTAATGCGTAGAACATCGGCGGTTTATTTTTTACAGGCATAACGAGAAAAATGCTACAAAAAATACAAATTACCGCTCCAAATGTATTCGAAATGAAAAATACCAAATACTTTTGACTTGGGGGTCAGAAAAACAAAGTACAAATTACTATTTAAATACCTTCAAAAAACACAGGATTTTCTTTAAATTCAAAATAAAATATCTCAATGAGAAAAATGTTTGCATGAAGAAGATCAGTAAGCGTACTGGGTACACATCACAGTGTTGAGGGGTCAAATATGCCGTATGTGTAATATTTTGTTGAAAAAAATACATCTACAATCAGGCCTGCAATTTCCAGCCACGAGTGGTCATCCTTATAAAATGCAACACTGTTAAATTCCTAGGCCAGACTGGACTGCATAGCATTCAGGATATGCTAGGTATTTTGTCATGGGTTTTTGTAATGCGCAGAAAAGCAGTGGTTTATTTTTTAGTCGCAATGAGAAAAATGTATGTACAGTCGAAAACATTGATAAATAGGAGGTCAAAGGATCGGCCTTATTTTCTCGCTTCTGGAGGTTTCTTTCTTACCCAGATTTTCACATAAAAAGGTTCTGGTGAGACACCTCTAATTTACAGAGTTACAAATAAGGGAGTAGGGGGTAAGAGCATGGAATCTGCTCTTATTAACTTATTATGTAGGCAATCATATACACACTATAAATTATTCACAATGTTTACAAAGGAAGCTATATAAATAACATAAAATATAATCTATAAATATCTTTTAGATAGTCCTATGGCATTATTAATTAGTTCTTTCGAACCCATAAATCTCATTAATTTTTTTTCCTTTTTGAAACAACTCTACAACACATCTCGATTCACTGGATTCAAAGATGGAATAATTTTAACCTTTGAAATTTTCTTCTCATCCCAGCGGTGCCAAACCATTTTTCCTTAAGATCAAAACCTTGTAACTCCCTTCAGAATGGATGTAAGTTAATGATTGCTTCACTAAAAATAACTTTGCAGTCTTATGCTAATTGGAAACATCACCATTTACCCAGGTCTCCGTTGATGGGGATTCGAAGAAATGCATTTCAGTACACCATAATCATTCATGCTGAGTGGTGTTCTTTCAGGTTGTGATGTAATTCTCCTTGGGTGTACTCTCTGTGTGGGGTTATTTTTAGGCTTGGGGATCGCTATGATGACTTCAACAGGCACAAAAAGATTAGAATTATCAGGTGTCAACAAAATATTGAAGAATTAATTATTTGCAAGTTATTCTGATGAAAGTGCATCTTTGACAAGCAAGGATGTGTCACACAAGGGTGCGAGAGAAATCACAAGCATGATTTTAAGTACTCAACCACCAAAACCATTGCATTAGTCTGCACAACAGATTGTGAATGCAAGAGGAAAACTCACCTCATTCCCTTCCTTTTCAACTACCAGTTCACCATGCAAAAGTATCTCAACTTTCTCAGATTCCAACGTATCCTCCTTCAAGGAATGCATCATGAATGAATCATTAGAAAAGCAAAAATTGGAACGATGTCAGAAGGAAACAGTGAAATTTGAATAATACTTTATCTCATTAGGGTACAAATACTTTTGGGTATATTCACTAAAGGGAGAATTACCCTGCAGCATCCGAAATTCTCTGCAATAAAATCATTTACCTTCTCATGGAATTTGAAATGTGTTCCTCCATTTTCTGTCAAGCAAATACAGTTACGCATTCCAAAGTTGTCTTTACCCTTTGCAGTCCACACAAGAGGAACACGTGACACTCACCTTACCACTGCATAATGAAACACTTGCACTCTTTCACAAACTTAATCACTTTTTCCTACATACATATTAGTCTCTTGCCAAAACCTAATTTTACTGACGGTTCCATCACAGAATAGTCTTATATTGCTTTTGCTTGACCTGAAAGGAAGATTTGGTACCAGGATGATGGTAAAAAATATCCTACACTTCAGCAGATAAATCTTTCTAATTTAGAAGTTCACCATTGAGGTATCCCATGCTTGACACATTCCACATTCCCTAAACATGATTATGGCTTCAAATGGACTGAATCTCAAGATAGCTAACTAACTATGCATTTGTTCCTGCAATATTCCTTCCTTAAATCAACTAAAGAAATAGCCAAAACTCATTTCACCTGTTTCTAATCATGTTACTGTTACCTAATTATTATTTACAGTGTTATATCTTATGTGAAATGTTTTAGAAAAACTTCTGTTAAGCTCTCAAATGTCCTGAAGGCAAACCCCACAAAGTGGCACTGCTGTAGCCTGTGTCGCCTCTTGTCAGAGACTGGATCACAAGATTATTTTGGTCGTCTCAAGAAACCTCTCCTATTGGGAAGTTAGGATTTAAATTCAACTACAGTTGCATCAAAATTCATTAGTTTTCTCTCTGTATTGTGTTTGCGCTCACATACTATCTTACTTATGAGGTAAAGGTAGTAACTACTAAGTACCATTCATTTAAAGTCAGTTTACCTAGTATGTGCATTTCATGTGGCTCATCATGATGTACTTCCACATACATGTAGTGCTTCTCCTTATTATTTAATTTTCTCTTAATTATTTCATATCTTCCAGATTTTTTTCTTCTATGAATTGATGCCCAAACTTCATGCTCATTGTGTACTAAATGGTTTATTGATCCAACATTGCTTCAACTTCCTGTCCCATAGCTGTAGTGAGACATATCTCACCTCATATCCTGTAACCCTGTCTCAACGTGTGGCATGTTTACTTAGTGATCGTATTGGTCTCCTATCATGTGGAGGTTGTCATTTATCATTTGAGTCACAACAGTTATTTTTGAAATTTTCTGTGATGATTGCATTCCGCTAACTATCTATATCTCATTGCAACAAACTGTTGTCACTGATATATGATGCATGTGCATGTCATATGTCCATGGAATTGTAAACTTCAAGTGAATTCATTTCCAATATGTCATATTTTAATTGATATTATTTTACTTTTGTTTTCAGTTATCTTATAAATAAATGACCATGCACATAAAAGTAAGAGTTGCAAAGATTTCTCATGTTATTAACTACCAGAATGCCAATTAACTTAGGTAAAGCAAACTAAGGTAGGTAAATAACTTAGGTAAATACACTGAGTAAGTTTGTCATAAGACTACATTCATGAACATAGTTTCTTATGTTGGAGTAGCATTAGTGAGGATAAATTACACTGTGCGAAAGATCAATACTACTGATATCTTTATTCTAACTTCACAGCAGCACTATACCACAGAGTAGGGATATACAGAGATGACAAAATGGCTGAAGGCCATAATCAGCTCATTGTGCATTTCATCATGTTCTAAATAAGGAAACGTGGCTTGACTTGCTATTTGGTTGCTATCGTTGCTATCATTCGCCAATACCAATTATGTGCGTGCGACAGTGTATGGCACGAAATTCAAAGCATTCAAGATTTTAGCTGTGGCATAATTAATCGAGATCTCGAATATGGAATACTTTCTAGCATTTGAGCATTTGCGGATACTGTTTGCACGTCTCTACAAAAAAGGTTTCTCTCGTGAGTGTTTTTGCGTGTGATTGGAGAGAGAAGAACTCGAAGTGAAAGACTTGCCGCAAATCTTGCATGTAAACGGTCTCTTGTCTGTGAGTGTACGCAAGTGTTGATGAGACTTTCTTTTCTATTGAAAGATTTAGTTATAACATGAAAAAGATTTCTATGCTGTGTGCATATGCATGTGTTGGACGAGTTTGTCCTTTCTGGGGAAAGTCTTTGCGCAATAATTGCACGAAAAAGGCTTCTCCCCTGTGTGTAGATGCAAGTGTCGGATGAGGTTGTCCTTTTTAGTGAAAGTCTTTGCGCAATAATTGCAAGAAAAAGGCTTCTCTCCTGAGTGTACACGCGAGTGTTGGACGAGTTTGTCCTTTCTAGCAAAAGTCTTTGCGCAATAATTGCAAGAAAAAGGCTTTTCCCCTGAGTGTACACGCGAGTGTTGGATGAGTTTCGCCTTACTAGCGAAAGCCTTTGCGCAATGATTGCACGAAAAGGGCTTCTCCCCCGTGTGGGTGCGCAAATGCATCATGAGGTTGCCTTTAAGAGAGAAAGACTTTGTGCAATCACTACACGAAAAAGGCTTCTCATCCGTGTGCGTGCGCAAGTGTTTAGTTATGCGAGACTTAGAAGCGAAAGACTTGCTGCAGATCGTACACGGATAACGTTTTCTTTCTTTGTGCGAACGCATGTGATTGCTAAGACCGCTCCTCAGCGGGAACGACTTGTTGCAGACGCTGCAATTGAAAGGCCCTCCTTTTGCGCCTCCTAGCGCGTCATTTCTGAGGTTTCTTGCGCAAGAGGTGGTGGACTCTGAGGACATATTCTGCGTGTATGGTTTCCCATCCCCATCAGAACTTCCCACTCGTTCCGCAGTTTTCCTCTCTCCAATTCCACCACAGATTTCTAACACAGGCGCATTTACTTTTTGCATCGCCCCTCGTCTTTTCCTTTTCAATCCCATCAATGTCTCAGAGGTGGACGACTCACGAGATTCATTACTTTCTTCTCTTGATGCGGGAACTGTGAGAGACTCATCTTTTCCCATAGATGATTCATCATTAAGATCCAAATTGCTGGTACCAGAATGAATTTCCATGTGTTTGATCAGATCATCATTAGTGTTGAACCCATATATGCAGTGGGAGCAATAATATAACTTTTTGTTTGAATTTTTACCATTTCTAGGATTTTTGATGAAGCAATATCTCGACTCTTTTTTGTTTTCCATTGCTGCCTCAATGCCACTTCTTCTGTTTTCACTGACTCTGATCAACCTAAGGCTACTTGTGATATTTGGTGCATCCCTTCTATCCCCTACAACAGTCATTGTGGCTCCATTTCCACTGTTTCTAGATGCTGGAATGTGTTTCATATAACTGTGTCCATCATCAGGAATTGAGTTAGGCAGTACCTTGTCAGCATGATGAGCAATGTCTTCTTTCAAATCTTTATCCATCACATTCGTTCCATCCCCACATGGGGATGCCACAGTCTTGGATAGATTGTGTGTCACTGAGGCTGATGAACCAATACAATCATCTTTAAGGTCATTCCATACATTTCTTTCTGCCAGCAGGTGTGAAGTTGGTGTTGTTTCTACCAGCACTTGGTCAGGAGTTGACAGCCCTAGAAAAGAAAATCATATTACAATCTAGGACTCACAGATCTAATTTTTAAAAACCATTTGATAGATTGAAACCTATTCCCTTTAATTAATATTTTCGCTGGTTGCTAAACACAAATAAGGAGTCATTCGCTTTTGGCAATTCCAATATTGGTTCAATTATGTCTGAAAAGGGAAGGCAGGCATCCATAATAATCACTATATTGAAATTGTTGATGAAAAATGAAATCATCCCCTATAAAAATTTGTTCATTCAAAAGACAAATGTGTGCTTAGTAATTTTGTATTATGTAAATTGTAATATTCTTGAAGCTGATATTTTAAATGACAAATAATTTTTCATTTAGGAATACTTAAGGAGAGAATAATGTTTTCCTTTCATTCCTTTGCAAGTAGATCAGAAGTCAGTCTTTTTTGGTTATTTCAATAAACTACAATTTTGTCCAAAAAGAAAAGTCAGGCATCAAGAATTATCTCATATCAAGCTTGAAATTGCTGAAGAAAAATGAAAACATGCCCTTTTAAAAATATCCATTTAAAAGACAAAAACATGTGTTCAGTGGTTATGGATTATACACATTGAAATGTTCCTTAAGTTAATATTTAAAATGGCATAGATTTTTCTTTTGAGAATACTTGAGGAGAAAATAATGCTGTCCTAATCCTTCTATGTGAGAGAACAACAATTATCAAAATATTTAAGGAATATAATTCCTTTAATGTTAAATTGCTCCAGATTTTCAATATGAGTTTACTTTTAGCAGCTACATATTACTTTTCACACCAATAAGTAAACATTTTTCATAAAGTACTTAGCAATGGAAATCACGTGTGCCATGGAAGAGGCCACAATTCATGCATTTTTATTTAAAAATTCACACCACATTTTTGTCAAAAAAGGAATGCATCAACCATGAATCAAGTGTAGTTAACAATCAGAGGTAAATTTGATTACAAAAATAAAATTTCTTAAAA
Source organism: Ischnura elegans (assembly GCF_921293095.1). NCBI lineage: Eukaryota > Metazoa > Arthropoda > Insecta > Odonata > Coenagrionidae > Ischnura > Ischnura elegans. Next base: position 5,133,531 of record NW_025791660.1, on the reverse strand, counting down.
ATTAAATAATTTCCTCCTTTTGTCCGCTTGAGGATAACAGTGAAAAAGTCATGAAGGGAGCAATTACATTTTTCCAGGTTGAATATGATATCCATCTGAATAATTTCCTGATCAACCTCCTGATGAGATCCACATAATTATATTGAAATATTAGGGATTACCATTCTTTTAATCAATTGCAGCAAACTGTAACACGCAGGTTATTAGAATTGAGTTGTGCTGCAACTTAGCAGTATTGATTTGTCTTATCCGTAATATATCTACTTACTTTCAGTTACAAAGTATTTTCTGACATGATTCACTGTTACACCTAACCAAGCAGTTTTCATGCCTACAAAAATAATTCAATAAGACTGTGCATTACAAACTTCAAGCTAATTTTATAAATTCAACATGCTAATACCACTTCTGGACCTACACTGTCTGTACCTTGTGATCACTAATTTGGCTGTAGTTAATGCTAGACATCCATTTAAAATTCAAAAATACCTATATAATGCTAGTATTTCTTTTGGAAGAGTAAATTTTTGAAAATCAATTGCAATATTTTGTAAAAAAAATGCACTAGCAATGCAATGAGTTGAATGTGGATTCGTGCTAAGAAAGGGTTCTACGGTCCACTCCAGTGGTTGGAGTCAGGGACCGGCTGGGTCCCAAATAACAAGGAAAAGGATACCAGGGTAACTCAACCCCAAAAAAAAGAACTCCATGCGGAGAGGTTTCAAATATTATCATGCTACCCATAGCACAGAAAACGTTTTCCTTCCATCGACACAGGCCAGAAAGAATTTAGAATGACATTTGAGAGTCAAAACTAGGCAAAAAGTAGGCGGTGGAGTAGTGCATAAATGGGTGGAAAGTACTACCGGTGTTATGTATTTCAACATGGATGTATCGCATTTCTGCCAAAAGAAGTCGGAAACAATTTCATTGTCATTTCACTGAATTCCACCCACATGTTTTATGCAAATACCACCTTTAGTTGTACAGGCACTGGTTTCTCACGCTAAGCACTCATAATGGATCATTAATAATTAGAAATTTTTGTCTATAACACCAGTCATAAAGAACTCATTTGTTAAATTTCATTGACTGGACTAGAGTGCAGATCTTATACGAATATTTCACTGCCATTAATGCAATATTTTACTAAAATATGAAATTTTACTAGTCAATGGTCGCACAAGTTAAATATCGATAGACTTCAGCAGAAGAAAATATTTTACATTAAAAGGACTTCTACTATACATAAATGTTAAAGGAAATTGTGATAATTCATTACATTAAATACATTAAATTTCATATTATTAGAAATCCAGACCACACAAATGTAAAGATAAACATTCTCTCATATTTATGTGACATGTAAACTAAATAAAACAAAAGTTACACATGGATGACTAACTTAGGTTCTTCATGCTCCAAAAAAGTTACAACACCCTCTCCACGCACATGTATTTGCAAGACCTAGAGGTTACTCACCTATAGCCTCAGTCATATAGTCATTGGTCATTTCAGAATTACCAATCACTTTTTCATCCTCTGTAAACATAACCTGAAAGTAGGAATCAACTCATTAATCAATGCACATAAGAATCAATATTCTTTTAATACACCATTCTTTTACAATATAGAACTATCATCCACACATATACAGCAATGAACACTTTGTAATTTCTTTGAACAATGAGACAGTCTTTGAATAATGTTCATTCTAAGTTGAATAACTGTGCCTTAAATACTGTGCCATTCCTGTAATCATTTATACAATTTTTATCGTTGACTTCATTTTCTGATGATACATACCGAATGTAGAGCTACTTTTATAGCAGATAGTAATTCCATTACCCAATGGAAAACTAGCCACTCTCCATGGAAGCGATATACATTAATAACATTACCAACCCTACAAAGGTTATAACTCCTGATTCTTCATTACTTCTGTGGGTACACGTCAGAATTCCTTGAGAAAGCGACCAGAATCGCTCTGTTACGTTCGGCCATCCCAGTAATTGACGCGGTGACATAGGCCAAAAGTTTTTATTCAACAGTAATAATTCCTGTGCTACAAAGAATAAAAGCTATATTTTGGTACAGGGCAATCCTTTTGTAAAGTAAATATCTGTGTAAACGAAGCAACAATTCTTCTGTTTTGGTCCTATATACAACTAGGAGACGCTATATTTATTTAAGAAAATCATTCACTTAATTGTTCACCCAACCGCGGTCTTAACCATGGTCAGTACTACCTTATACCTACACCATCATCTGAACAGGAATAGGGTGGTTTCCTATTATTTTTTTATTGCCTGAATCGAAAGATTATTACCTCTGGAGTACGCATTTAACACTTTATATTTTTATATGACAATATCTATTTTTCGGGATTAAATGAAGTGAAAATTTTCAAGTGCGCAAAAATGTGACAGCTAAGTATGAATGATGGGAAAAGCCCACGTGACTTCATTCTGGTTCCCGCTGCCATCGTGTGAGGTAGCCTTGAGGCGATGATATGTGAGCTGTGGTGATGCAGGCTGCTAGCAGGTAGCAGAGTACCCTGCTTGCAGATAGCGCTTGGCTTGAATAAGGATTATTAGTACCTTATCAAACGAAGGAAACTTTACAACCATAGGCAGTTTTATTGGTGATCATTAAGACATGTTTTCCTGAGCTCTGTGCCTCGTGCATGCATTGGTAATCTCAGAGATTGTAAAACTCGTATCTACTCATATAAAAACTAGGTCCCAGTGATTTCACATGGATTGGCATCGCATGGGTGCCAATCTGGCCTTTTTCAAATCAGGTTAAAATGGACCATTGCCATACGTCTAAACTGGGATTTCTATAACAAAATAATTTGTATATTATGAATTCACTAATGGTGGGTAATGAATTGCACCAATGCCTTTCGTTTTCTACAATGAAGGAAACTACCTGATTGGTTACCTATACATATAACAGTATTTTTAATGCTACCACCAGATTATGGTAAGCAATGTTGGAGTGGCCATTATTAGCTGCAGGTATGAAGAGAAGAATGATTATTATCATTTTGAAACAATAAGTGTGATAATGCACACCAACGAAGCTTCAGCAGAAAGGAGGAGATTTTGAAGGAGGAAAAGTTAAGTTATTGGTACAGTTACAAAATTTTCCCTTGGGATTGATTGGCCAGTGGAGTGCGACTACTGCTTCAAAACTCTATTCTATTCACATCTGTCCTAGTCAGCTCTTGGCACTGTGAATGCAAAGGATGCATGTTCCTTCAAGTGCAAACCATGCTAAGTTTTCACAGACCCAGCCCCATGAGTTAAGTGGGATTTACTCAGATTAACTCCTGTTACGCAGCCAGGCGGCGTGTCCCCCCCTGGAGATGCTGCCCCCTGAAGGAGTGACCGTGAACCAACTGAGGTGGCTCGAGGGGACGCGTCGAGAAGCCGTGAGGACAGTTGAGTCCAGTGAGCCGAGGGATATGGAGAGTGTTCGGGCTGGAGAATCCCGTTTGTATAAGTGCGAAGAATAAAGTGTCATAGAAGTAAAAGAGAGCAAGGATCATTTCGAGAGTAACCCAAGGTCACTTTAACACTCCCATGCCCCCCTCTTTTCTCCCCAGATAAACATTATTCAAATCCAAACGCAGAATTTAAAAGTCAGAGCAAACACTAGTTTGATATATTTATGACATTATCATCAGCAAATAAATGCATTTTACTGCTTTTTCAGGAGCAAAATTCAAACAAGTAGGTAATGAACAAAAGGGACAGATTACATTACCATGTGAGACAAAAATTGAGTGCTTCTACTGAATGACTTCAGGAAAGTTCCAGAGAGGAATGAATTTTTGAGACAGAAAAACTTAACATGGTAAAAGTGCACTTACCTCGTCATCACCTTCCAGGGGGTCTACAGCATCACTTGAGGTGCCAACTGCATTCGGTGAGACAAATGCAGGATAATTCTCCTCATTGAGGAGCTCTTCCTTCTCCCCTTTCTCATTAAACTAAAAGGGAGTGTTGAGTGTCACTCAATAAAAGCTATATAATAATTATAACATCTCTAATCCATAATAATAGAACCATGTCAAATTCCAGAGACCATTCAAGCTGGTCGAAACTGTGGATGCCTGAGAGTCTTATGACCAACCGTAACCCTTTCACTTCCTGCCAATTTCAAGTGGGATGTACGAAGACTGCTAAGGCTATTTTCTGAAATTAGCATCATTTCAGATTTTAAAAAATTTACAGCTACTCAATTTTATTTAATGCATATAGATTTTTTTCCCAATTCTTAAGATATATTTACATCTTATAACCATATATAGATTATGGGGGTTTACATAAATTACAGCCATTGAAAAGGCCACAATCAGGAAAAAAGTGAAATAATGGGGAAAATGCATGAAATTTGTTCATCATGCTAGTTAGTCTCATTGAATAGAAAATTTTCTCACGAAACCAAATATATGAGCCAAAACTCTCCTAGTACTCTGCTAAAGTCAATAATTGCTAATTAAAAATGCTCAAATATCGCTTGAAGTCATGTGACCTGAAACGCCTCCTGACGTCATCGCACGGTACACCATTCACTTCGCTAAAGAGAGTCTTAGAGTGGTTCGCTAAAAGAGTGGTAGAGCCTTGAATGCAAGATATTAAAGCAAAAATCTTCGTCGCGCTGTGTAGTAGTTCCTAAAAGGACAAATGGACTCTAGAGGGATATAAGAAAGCAAAATACCTCAGTTAACATTAGCTCGATTTCCTCATGGTGGCTAATTTTTTTTCATTCCAAATCTCCCCAAACAATCCCCTTTATTTATTTCAACAACGCCTTGGCAACCCAAAATATTCAGTCTGCATTTTGTCGTTACAACAGCAATTATTTTCGCCGAAGTTGCATTTGAGCCCTCGTAGATCGATTTTCTATCCACTTCCTCAGTGTGTCATCAGTGGATACCGTGCCGTGACGTCACGCTCCGATGATGTCTTGTTTTCAAGCAGCCGATGAAGATCAATTTTTAAAGACTCATAACTCAGCTGAGAAGCATTATTCATAGGCAAAATTTTCAGCAAGTACATTTGAGGTAGAGGCCTTCTTATTCCAGTACTTTAAAAAAATTGTGCATGCTCCCCATTAGGGCCGATAAATTGGCCCCTGGCATTTTTTGCTCAACCAGCGAGGGCAGATATATTGGCCCAATGGCAGTGAAAGGGTTGATATACTTGCTGACTCAGCAACAGCAAGCAAACATCCTCATCTGGCCACCAAGGTGTTGTATATTTTGTTCTTCCAGCTTCACCAACCTAGATGTTTCAACATTCTCAATGTTTGCGAAAGACGCTGGTGGTCTTGACACCAATTCTCTTTTTGCTCTTTCATTTCTTTCCACTATTTCTGGAAAATTGTCATGCATTTCGTAAAAATGGAAACATTGAGGGAATCCACATGCATCCTGAAAATCTACCGAGCCAAAGTGCAGAGTTTAACCCTCATATGGATTTACGAATTAAGTTACGTCGCAGGATTTACGGTGCCACAGAGATGGAGTTTCATTTTTGTAAATTTCTTTCAATGTTAGCGTTTATTTACAAGTTTTCCACTGATAATGGTAAATACAGTAGACTATCTCTATTACGAAGTTTACAGGACCGAAAATCCAGAGGTTCGTAATAACGACGTTTGTATGAACGATTCTTTTAGGAATCGTCGAAAAAACCAGTTCCTAACTTCATACCGGAATGAATGTTACTTTGTTCAGATTATGCCTAGAGTACGATTTCCTCTACGCCGCACGGCGTAAAACGGCCAAATCAAAAGGCGCCAAATTCCAAATTTGAAATTTTTGAATGCTGTCATACCTGAAAGTTCGTAAATCGAATGTGCGTAGGGAGAGAACTAACTGTACATGAAATTGACGAGCTGTAATGAGTCTGTCACCATGATTCCCCAGGAATGAAGCTTATTGTATAACGTTGCGCGAATGGTGAGGAAATAACCATAAATGACGCTCTCGGTCACAGTACACGAGGACAACTTAAACGTGGCATGATTATTAAAACGTAGCGTAGTGAATACCGATCTAAATGCCGTAGCTTATGCGTGGAACTTCGTAATAAAGTTCATTTTGTAACCACCAGGACCGGGACTGAGGTTCGTAATATCGTTAAAACGAAAATTTCACAATAACATTTCTTTTCCTATACCCAGGATAGGCCTTTGTCGTTGAGACCAACGATTTTCTTTGTAAAAACGATTACTTCGTAATAACGTTGTTCGTATTAACGAGAGTCTACTGTACATCTATTACTTTTATTTGTCACAGTGTTTTGCCAGATTTAACCCATTATTGTGGAAGTAATAACAAAAAACTTGGACGCTGCATTCTTTTCCATTTTTTACCGTAATGCTATCTATTTCTGTTCCCTGTGTCTGTTCTTCTCAAATGAAAGTTTAACATTTTTGTGCAATGGTATTTTATATATTTTTTATGATATGCAATGCAGGAAAAAATCCGCTTTTTAATGATTATATTTTTATGTATCTAAATACTAAATATTTGGACCTCATAGAATTCGTTTATGCCCATGTGATATTATTTTGCTTCACTGCGTCCACACATATATAATATCTTTGCAGCATATACTGAAGGCTAAGTTATTAAACGTTAATAATTGGACTGGTGTAGGTGAAGTGAGAAGAGACGAGTGTTACTTTCGTGATTTTTACAGGATTCTGGCAATCAAGTCAAATATTATGAATATTCTGGGAGCTAACATCCTGCATTTCAAAAAAGTAAAGTCTTATGGGTTTTGAAATATAAAGAATATGGGATAATACGAGACGTGTGAAAGAACCCAGTGCTGCTTTGTAGGTGGAGCTAGAAGAGCCGGTGTTTTATTTCATAATGTGGAGCCACATTTCCTCACTGAGGACGTTTCTTTAGTGATGGACGGGTAAATTTGATGCGTGGGAGTGCACCAGATGAGGTTTTACTCCTGGATTGGTAGGAAATCCAACAAAATAACTTCTTTGAAATATGGGTTACAGGTGGAAGGGGAGAAGGAATAGGTACCTACTCTCTGCTTGCTGAATTGCTGCTCGGCGTAATTCTAAACATAGTAACCACAGGATATGCCAAAAGGTGACTATCACCATGGCAGGTAAGTAGATGCGGAGCGGAAAAGGTACCCAAGCAAAACTAAGTCGGATGCCATGGAAAAAAACAACTTTGGCAAGCCAAGAGTTTCTATGAATAATTCTTATGAAAAGATAAAGTTCTTTCAATGAACATTATAATGAGGCCAACATTATGATTCTTAGATAAAAGAGAAAGCAAAATTTGTATTGTAATATTTTACTTTTGTTAAACAATTTCATTTTGTCCATAAGGTTTAAAAAATTAAATAATATGATTATAAATATATTATAGCATTTCCTATGGAACATATTTGCTTTGACATTAACATTATGAGTGCAGTTCCCAATGTAGCGACCATGAAATTCTCCCTGCTGCCTCGGTGCCTTAAATCCAATGACGTATCTTTTTCATTAGAAGCAAATGAAATGTAAACTATCAACACTATGCAAACAAAATTGAATATCTAGATGAAGAATAAAAAAAAGACTACTGAAAATTTCAAAATGATCCATCGGAATGGAAAATTTTTACACCACTTTTAAAACCACGAGCACTGCTAAGGTGCAGTGAATCCATATGAAGATTAAAGACCTCTGGCGACTACTTTCACATGCCTCATGAGTGTGGTGACATTGCACAAACGTTGCACAAGACTTAGATACCCTGAGGGATCTACAGTAGCCAGCCACAGTATCGCACACAATTATGCCATTCTGATTAACGAAGCCATATTTTTCATCTATGCAGATGGGTATTGGAATCTGCTAAACAAAGAGGTGATTGGAATAGGACTCTCAAAGAATGGAATGAATAGAGATGCAAGGTTTCAACCAGAGCAAAACATAATTAAAGGAATGGGAAGCATCACCTTTCTATGAGAAAATTAGCAGGATTTTACAACAAGGATCTAATCAGGTGAAAAAGATTCGTGTTTAGGCTTCCTGACATACCAAGACTTTTACCTTGAAAGTAGACAAAATAAAGTTCACCACTCGAGTACTCAATGGAATGAAACACTTTTCTGTCGGAAGAATAGTGATGTTGTACAAAAAAGATTGACTTACATGAAAATAGATAAAGAACTCAATGGTTTCGCAATATATTTTACAACTGGAAAAGTTGCACAACAGAAACTCGCATATTTGAGGGTGACATCCCATACAAACGCAAACATACACTCAACGCAATCCTAATTTTGTCATACAACTAAGAATTTTACTCAAATAAAGGCCATGCTACTCCTAGATGAGAATAAAACTTACCACAATATTGGGTCTGGGTAATTGGCAGTCTTGCACAGGAATGTATACTTCAGTCATTTGAACGGAGCATGCAAACTGTGAAGTTTCTTCAATCACATCTTGAATACATTCTTTTGTGCCAGCAGAAGATCCCGCACTGTCATTAGCTGCCTCCTCCTCTTTGATGATCTGTGCAGGAAGTAAAAGTGGTAAACAAGTCACCTACATCAAAATTAACAAATGAGTCATTCTCATCAGGCAAGGCCGTAGCCAGGGCTTGCCTGATGAGAAGGCTGAAGATCAAGGGGGATTGATCCCCCCCAAAATGAAAAAAATTAAATAGATACTTTATGCTCGCTTGGTGCTCACACAACGATATTATATAGCTGCACAGGGACATCTAGTAGTCCAATGCGACTTAAGTCAATAATTTTCTAAGCGAATTTGTAGGTGCAGTGTGCGTGGTTGTAGTGCAGTGTGTGAAATAATAGTGCTGTGAATTAGAAGATAGGTAGGTGACTTATGGGCCTCCTGAGGGACCGCAGCATTGACATCGACACCAAGGAATTAATTCATTTGGTCGCTGCAAAAAAAAGCTGGAAGGCTAAATTCAATTTTATAATAATATTTTTATATTTTCCTTTAAGGATTTACAACAAATATGTATATTTTATGTTTGCATATTATTCCATAAACCTCCCCGAAAATATTTTCTGGCTACGGCCTTGTCATCAGGTGAGCTGTTCAGCCAGAGTCAACCTTTCAATGGCTAGTCCTGCCATCGTCCTCAGGGCATTGAGTGATGGACCAACAATTCATCTGCATGGTCAACAAAAGAGTGACATCATGATGAGCTTTGACCCTCTGTACCTATCTCAACGAAGGATTTCCATTTGGACACATGCTTCAGCTCCTGAGTATGCCCTTCTAAATCAATATTGTAGAACTATTTCTTCCGGTATTGATAACAACATACTTCACGAAAGATGGAAAATTCTTTGAGCAGCTGGAAGGCATCCACATTGGATATAGTCTAAACATCACTGCAGCCATAGCACATTTTTAATGGAGGATTTTGAGAAGACAACCCAGTGACCAGCAACAGCCTACATACTGAAACCGCTACATGAATGACACATTCATTGTTTGGCCAGATGGGCCGAAGGCCCAACAGTAAACCTCCATTACATGAATAGAAAAAAACCACAAAATCGAGTTCACAATGGAGAAAAAGAAAAATGGATGTCTGCCGTTCCCTGAAATTCTAATACATCAAGATGGCTGATGACTGGACCGCCAGGTATACCGTAAGCCCACTCATATAGATCTCTATTTGATTGGGCGGAGTCATGGAGCATGAAAAAAGTAGCCACCAGATTTAATGTTAGTGAATATGGAATGCTATACCAGATCCAAGGAGGGGCAAAAACATAGAACAAACTACTGTGGACTCAGTTCAGTCATTTTATCAAAATGATGGGTATTCCTGCCTTATGCCAGGAATGAAAGATAAGATGAGTGTGTCCAAAAATGTCTAATAAATATCTAACAATAAGCAAAATATAAAATTCATAGTGGAAGGTTCTCAAGACTATGAACAACAGCAGCAGAAAATTGAGTGAAGGTATACAAAAATTAGTTCATGTAACTAACTTTTGATGTCTTTTGGTAATCCATTTGAATTGCAAAACGTACAACACCCCATACAAAAGTGGTAAAGAAGGACAAATCCCTAGTCCTTGTCATAAAATCCTGTTGACTTTCATCAAAATATCCAAATATGATCTGATTCCTGTGAATATCTATCTCTCATAAGGAACGAGCTATGTTGTCAGACCGGGCTAGCAGCTGCATCATGATGTCATGGTCTTGCTATTAAACTGTTCCAAACTCAACAGTACTCCGCTTAACTCTCAATTTCTAATCACCCATCTACTCTGTCATGAACAGAAGTGAAAACAGTGTTATATTATCAAAAGAACAACAACTGCTCACCAATGTGAAGACAGTGTGCTCACTTGCTTAGTAAACAAATTTGTAGTGTCACTTTAGCAAAAAACACCGTTCATTATTACCAATAATTAATTTTTAATGACTCACTCATGAAATCTATTCTGTAGTTGGTCATCATTGATCAGGTGAGGGAGAATGCTTTACGTTTCTGCTGAGAGGTGTTGGGAATATTCCACAAAGGAATGATATTGTGCAGTAGAAAAATAGAACTGTACAAGGCACAAGTAAACTCACCAATTCATCAGTGGCTAATGGATCTGACACATCAGTTGAAATTCCTGCTGGATCTGATGTGTACAGCACAGGATAATTCCCTTCACTGAGGTTACTTTCGTCCTTGCCTTTCACATGAAACTAGGAGAGAATAATGGGCTACACTCAATAAAAGGAAAACAATAAGAGCCTAATTTGATAATAAAAAATCCTCTTTTGCTTGAGACCACTCCAGCTAGCCAATGTAATCATGAGATTCTTGCCACTCACAGATCAAACTCCAGAATATCAACGTTCATCTAGGGAGGGGGAGTTATATCACAAAGGGCATGCGGTTCGAATGAGAGTTTTGGTCACTTAGAGCAGAGGTAAAACAGCTGGAATGATAGATCGAGGTTCCACTGTACATTGAATTGTCTTTATCTTTTCTTACTCAGGCTTATAAAGAGGTGACACAACAGTTATCGCTGGATCCTTCATTGAAATCAAGGAGGAAGGTGGCTCAAAACAAAGAGAGGGCAATAATGAGACACAGCCCAGTTATAGCTAAGACAAATGGCTTAAGCAGACATTTCACACTGTTATCAACAAAACTACTCCATCAGATACAAGAAATTTCTATCAGAGGATTTCCGGTGTTGTACAAGTGATATTGACAGGAAAATATTAGTGTGGTTCAGCTTTCTGCCTCATACATTACAACCGGAAAATACCTCAACTGACAATGGCATTACTGTGAGTAACTTTCCATAAATATCCTCATTTTTATAACAGGCATACTCTCTTTCTCATTGCAACTGAGAAATTTGTGTAACTGAAGGTGGTTCAAATCAAGTTTCACTGTGTACTAGAACATAACATACCAACTCATTGTCCCTGGGTAGTACCAAGTCTGACACAGGAAGGTATATTTCAGTGCTTTGGGATGAGCAAGTGAGCTGTGAATTGTTTTCAATCACATCTTGAATGCAGCCCTTAGTCTCCACAGAAGGCCCCAAATTGTCATCACCTGCCCCTCGTTCTTCAAAACTCTGCAGAAAAAGTAATAGAAAAAACAATTATCTCCTTAAAAATAAATAAATGGGATGCTCTAAAGCAATATGAAGAAGGATGTTCAACATACTGTCCATGCTTTCATATAAAAATAGAGTGGTGTCTGCATACCTGTTAATCAATCACTGAAAATCTATCTTTCTGAATGAAACAAATTTTCGCAGGTAGATCCCTAATATTCTGAGTTACTGCAGTGCCTTTTTAAAATTTATTTGGGACCATAGTAGCTGGTCCTTCACTGCAAAATATACGATAGAGAATGGGGATCATCCAGCGGTATCATTTTCAGTTTTTTTTTCAAATTACACGAAATCAAAGTAGAGAATGAGGATTGAAAATTTTTGCCGTTCAGAAAATAAAATGACAGAGTTTCTGATTCTTATACTTCTGATTCTTTCTTCTGAAGTCATCATTTTCCTTTAAGTGGCTTCTAATAGGCTGAAATGTCCATTTATTCTTTTCTTGAAAGATAAGTAGAGGAATAAACATGGTGAACATAATGTCAATGTATTTATTATGTTCTAGGCCTTCTGCTAACATTTAAATATTAACTCTGGAAGAGAATACTCATTGCAATACTGGGTTATGTAGAAAGAAAAGAAACCTCATAATCATCTTCTCTTACAAAACCAGTTCATAAAACTGTTATTAAGAAATCCTGATATTATTATCCTTAAAAATTTGCAAAAACAATCATGCAACAATTATGTATTACCCTCTAAACAAAGTTCTTGCTGTTAGTTAATAGATGGATAAAGTACTGACAGATGTCGATTTTGAAATATTAGTAGCATCATTACTCAAACCCTGACATTTGGAAAACAAGCTGCTCGGCGACCGAGAAAATTTCTGAGTTTGAGCTAATTAACCATCATTAGCATGAGCAGTTGATTTTTTTCTCTCATTAACATAAAACGGGATATAGTGCATCAAGAGCCCTATTACTTTAACCAAGATGCTGATCTAAGAGAGACAATATGACATGATTGGTATCACTGCTTCAACGACGGTCATTTCAATGATGACAACTGTCCATGTGAAGGAAGACCAAATACCTTCAAAGAAACATAATTGGAGACATTTCTTGAGGAAGATCAACGCTAAACTCAAGAAGAGTTTGCTTTTTAGTTGGAGTTACCCACCAAGCCATTTCCTAGTGATTGCATGTGTTGGGAATTTAATATTAAGCAAGAAACTTGGGTTCCCAATGATTCTACAGTGATTCCACAGCATAAAATGCTTGACCTAATGCTAGAAAACCTAAAACATTAAACATGAAAACCTATTTGGAAACACTGTAAAACAAAGGCTGAACGCACCAGTCAAAATCCACAGACATTGTACCATCTGATTATTATTTGCTCCGTTCCGTACACACCCTTCAAATTGGTAGCCCAAGAAAAATTAAGAATGCTATAAACCTGCCAGGCATGCATAGCATATAAAGAATTATCACAGGTTTTCCCAGAGTATAGTACTGTGTAACGTTACTCGGGAATTCCACTGGGTCAGGTTATCCAACTCCATCTAACAATCAGCCAAAGTTTCGATGAACAAGTTGTCCATCGTCATCAGGGCACCTGGGCAACTGGTTCATAGAAAATTGAGTTGAAGAATCTGGCCCGGAGTAATTCCTGGGTAACCCTCTGCACACCATATCCTTAGCCAAGATTTTTAAGGTTGTTATTTAGGATAAGCATCTCAGTACCTAAAAAAATGTATTTCCCCACAATGGTAACAACTAAGGAACAGGTAACTTATTAATACTAAGGTCATGTTTAAACTTAAACCACAATATAATTTAACATAATATATAAAATAAACTTGTTAACAATAATATTAATAGAATACTTTCACAAATTATGATGCACTTTTAAAACAGAATAGTGTTCATCTATTAAATTATTAAAAAAAACAAATAATTTCATAAAAGGCATGAGCAGGAATGAATCTTATCTATATATTTAGCCATATATTTTGTGATGTAATCAATCAAAATTGATGTGAATATTAAAATTATATTCAAATATTGGAAAATAGTACATATTTACAAATTAACTAATCAGCTATAGAAAAGATACATCACATCAAAATTCCTGATTTCTTTCTAATTTTACATTTTTGATGAAAATATTTTCATGGATAATTTTGTGTACTAAAATAAATTTCTAATACTTTGCCAAATCTTGCCTTTGTGGCAAAATATCTGCCAAAACAGGCAATAGAGAAAATTGGGAATATTCCAGGAACTCCCAAAGCAGCGTTCCGCATTTGCCACAATATATAATCAAGCAATCTCAACCAACAATGATTCAGTCATTTGAGTCTGTACTATGAAGTGAGAATACGTAATCGCTTCATAATAGAAACGACACAAGTTCGTCACTTACCGTATGAAAGTATTATTCAGTGTAGTAAATCGCTACCCCATCATTGTACCCACCATCTATTCATGCAAGATGACTTGAAAATAAACAACCAATTTATCAAATTTTGCTAATATGTTTTTAGTTGAACATAACCTTAGCCTCATAAGATCATAGTTAAACCTAAAGGAGAGGTCAGCAAAAAGAAATATTAAATGTTTGCATTCACTCGGGACTGTGTTTAGCAACCGATCAACAAACTATTTTCAAGTTCTCTCACATTTTATTATTTAGCAGCATAGGTCAGGGAATTCTTTGTTCTTAAAACAAGGAGTATGGTAGAGGAGACATTTCATGTCAAATCAACCAATATTTTGACCAAATGACACCCAATGACTCAGATTTTCCAAATACTTTCCATGGTCATACATCCTGGTATAATTAGATATTGTGTACAATATTTGCCTCCAATTTTCAAATATTAATGAAATATGGGCAATCCGAATTTGGGAGTGACCCCTTGAGTGCCGCAACGTGCAACACATGGTGATTTTTATTTTCATCCATACCTCCATTCCTGTGAGATGAAAAGCCATGATTATTTTTTCTAAAGCTAAGTGTTCCATATTGATCCCACGATAATCGTTAAATATTCACAACATGAGGTCATTCATGCAGTGAATATTTCATCAACAATAGACAACTGAAGGCTAAAATTGTACACAATTTCTAATTATATCAACCAGAATGTATGGCCATGGCAAGTTTCAAGAAAATCCGAATCGGTGGGTGTCATGGCCTGGTAGATTTGGAATGGAATGACCCAGAGCCAAGTGTGTGGATTGCCTTTCTACGTTGATAAATGGTAAATTTAAATCCCATTCTTCCCGAATATTATTGTATAGTAAACACTAAGTTTTGCCAGAAGACGACATGTCTTCAATCTTTGACACTGAAAAACCAACTGCAACATAAATAGCATCTTGCCAAGGGCTCACATATAGGGAGAAACCGTTTATGGGATGTTGGACTTATTACACTTTCCCGTGTACCATGGACGAGGGCCTTTCATGTGCTCTTCTATTGTAGATTAACAAAATGTATGCTAAATTATCTTTTGACCGTTAATCGAAGTACCTTTTTAGTTAGTGTTCGATTAAATGGCCACCAATAGTTCTACAACATTATATTTCTCCAATTGTGCCACCAAGAAGTTAATCGATTACAATATATTTTATCCTCAAAACTTCATACCATAACTATTTCAATCCGCAAAATTTATCTTTCTACATTTCTACTGTAGTCGACAAATACCGAAGAGTGTCACCTCTAACTCTGCCATGCCTATACTACGCCAGCCATCAAAGAAGAAAAAAAGATAAGTACTCACCCTACAACAATTACTCTGCAAACTTTTTCTAAGAACTGCGTCTGATTCTACACAAATCTTTTTGAAGACGCTGAATTCCGTAAGTTTCTTCAAACACAGAGGACACATGGTAGTGGGCAGGCCATCTCCCACGGCAATCTGAGACATTAATAAACAAATTATACGTCAACAAGTCGTAATTACCTTGGAAAAAGCAAAATGAAGTAAGCACCAAAGAAGATCGATTGCATTTGATATGCCACTCACACGTAAGCCGACTAAATCATGTATGGCATCCTTTACAGCTATATTGCATGCCACATTCGAAGTGAATATGTTATAATAATATTCACGATTTTTCATACAAAGTCTGCAATTCCTTCCTGAAGATTCCGTGAAAATCCCGCTGGTGCGACTCATGTTTTCACTCCAAAATCTCATTCACTGTTTAAATCAGTTATATCGTCAAAGACATCATCTACTCACTGACAAAGATCTCAAAATCTCACAAGGAAACTACATTCACTACGTTGATGTTTGAAATTGAAAATGCCTATGATTATTATGCTCAACGAAAGGACCAACGACGCCAACAACAAACAACAGTCGCCTGAGAGACATTTCACCACTCAATAGCATGGGCTGAGAATATTTTCAACAATTTCTGACATAATTATAAATCTTCCGAACACAACATGCACGACAAAGATCGATCCGCAACGTTTATTTGTTAATACAAGAACATGTAATCAAGCCTCAACATAGAATCGATAATACCTAGTTGCTATTTTATCCGCAAACAGCACACCTATAGAACAGGCCTGACATCCGAGTTTCAAGACAATTTTCTTTCCATTTGAAACAATAAAAGGACATTTAATTTATATTCGTCAATTTTCTTTCAATTTATGGTAGTATAATAGTTTATATTTCCTTATTATTCAATGCTTAGGTTAGAAATTGAATTTAAGGCCGGCTTCAGCTTCCACACGGTCACAGTTCATTTGCGGTCTTTACATATAATAAAGGGTACAAAATATCTTGAAAGTTGTATTATAAAAATTACTAAAACATTCCTGTCAAAAAAAATGCTATAAATCTCAATAATTTATCACTCATCGTTGCAAATACCTCATCTATCGATTGTAGGCCTACTGCGTACGTTATCCTCTAGCGCTAAAATATGCAACTTAAGTTCGGTATCTGAGCTAAATCTTGCTTATTTGGTCTATTATAATGCAGTGTGTCAATAAACATGGAATCCGTAGAAATATTTGCTTATTACTCTGCTGCAATGTGATTTCTTTTTGAGGTCATATTTAAATGTGAGCTGAACACGCCCTTTTTCTTAATAATTCCAATGTTTTTGTATTGGTGTACGTAATGGAAATGATCGTAATTTATTAGGAATTTAGTAATCACTGAGTGCTGTGTGGATGCTTTGCTTGAGGAGTGAATTTGTTTAGAGACTGAATTAGTTATTGCTGTGAAACCATGAGTGCTACCACTGGGAATTACTCAGAGTGTCTGTACAGGAATTCCGAGGGCACCCCGTGCAGACTTTGCATGAAGAAAAATGATTATTATTATAACATATTCACTTCAATTGTAGCAAGGCAGATAACTGTAGAGGATGCGTTGTATGATTTAGTCGACTTAAAAGTAAGTGGCGGGTTGCATGTTATCGATTTCCTTACCTCGTATTTTATACCGTTCCATGAACATATTTTCCACGGTACGTCTGAAATCTCTTGGTAATATTTTCATTCCTTTCTTAGGTTGCTGTGGGAGATGGCCTGCCTGCAACTTTATGTCCACTGTGCTTAAAAAAGATCATCAAATTCTACGATTTCAGGAATATGTGTCATGAATCGGACGCAGAACTGAGAAAATTTTCGTCCAGAAATAACTTCAGGGTGAGTGCTTCTTATTTTTTTTTCATTGGAAGCCTCGTGTAAAATCCACATGATGTTAAATCATTCTCGCAAACTGATATTAACTTGTTCGTGATTATGTACCGTGCTGCCCGGTATTAGTAGTTTTAAGTTTATATCAACGGGAATGAGAAATATAGCAAGATGTTTGTATTTGTTGGTAGAACTGGTTATAACAGTAACTTGAAAAAGTAACTTCGTTGTGTATTTGATAAATCACTTGCCACGACGGGCAAAGTATAATGCTTTATAACTGTAACAAACCGGTACGTGCAACGTTTGTTAAAAATCGCTTTGATTAGGCATCAAAAGTTAATGGGGTATTAAATTTATTAATGAACAACAGTAGATGGTGCTAAAGGTCCTTGTGCATGATCAACTGAGCAGTGAAAAGAGTCCAATGTCCCACATAGTGTTTCCGAATTAGTTAATCCTGACGAGGCATTAGTTATCTCGCAGTTGGTTTCTCAATGGTGACGAGTGAAGTCGTTTTTTCTTTTTGTATTGTGAATGTGAATGACCAACTCAAAAAAGATACCAATGAATATGAACATTTTTATGGAATATGTTTTCGATGTATTTCTTTTGCTTTTTACCTCCTGTTTGGTTTTAAATTCCAACACCTACAGTTACGATAATTAATAGAATCGTACTAGCGGACTTTAAGAAGTTTATTTATCATTTTTAATTTGTAATACACGAAGACATATCGAATGAAGTATTTCAACAAATCGATCGAAAATGTTTAGAACAGGTTAAGAAAATTTATTGTACATACCTAGCTATTTAGTCTAATGGTTCGTTGCAATGTTACAATATTAAGCCTATATGCATTTTTTTAATTTGTAACATATCTGATTGATTTGATAACAATATTATCTGTTAAAAATATCTTTGTCAGCTATTTATCAAATGTTTTATGTCTTTGCTTATATAAACCGTTAATGAAACGATTCTTCAATAATAATATTTTGTGTGCATGATTTTGGTACTATCAAACATCATGTACACAAAAGTGTTTTTTATTTATCGAGAGTGCGATTTTTATTTATTGAGAGTTTGAGTTTTAGTTATTACACTGTAACAATGGGTACATTTTTATAGGTATCCTAATTTTAAGAGATGTTTTTCATTGTGAAATACTATTTTTTATGTATTGAGATGTTTTTCCCATGTAAGAATCGTCATAATTGTGGCTGGGGATATTGAACACTGTATTGCTTTTTAAATCAGTAGGGGTTGTTGCATTACGGTTCTTGTGTAAATGTCTGTTTACTCCATGAATTTACCTCTGCTAGTTATTCTCTAAATAAATGAATCCAGAAATGTACACAAGAATGCATTGGGTAACACACCCAACTTGTGTGAATGCATGAATAGAAAATAGAACCTGTCTGATATGGTCCTTGCATTCATTATTCATGCATTCACACATTAACTTACATATGATATTGTGTGGTGTAAACAGGCCTTAAAAATATGGGGCGATGATTTTGATTCATCATGTATTTTTTTGGTTAACTTTTTTGAATATTCTTATTATTTGTAGACATAAGTTTTTTTTGTAAATAGCTTCATGGCATAGGGAATGGGATGTATTTCATTTTGCAGATCGATTTTGTTTAATGAATTTGAAGTACATGGAAAAATTGTTGGGGTAGAAATTGGAATGAACTACTTGAATGGGAAGGTCTTCTTTCCTAGTATATTTTTGGGATAGCTTGCATTATAATTTTAATGGCTGTCTTTCCAAAATCACCACCAGGTTATGACACACACAATAAAAACTTTAGAAAGCAGTTTTTCTTAGGCCATAATATCATACTCTGTTGTGTATGAGTGTGTTACTTTGCTTTGTGTATTATTTCTTCAGCAGATG
This sequence comes from Ischnura elegans, assembly GCF_921293095.1. NCBI lineage: Eukaryota > Metazoa > Arthropoda > Insecta > Odonata > Coenagrionidae > Ischnura > Ischnura elegans. The sequence goes on along the minus strand of NW_025791660.1, from coordinate 5,114,331 downwards.
CTTCCTCGTTGACATGTATTTTTGTGTTGCACGTTTCGGTGTCTCTTCTTGAAAGATGCAACCCATTAAGCACTAGCTTAGAATTCTAATCCTGGAGATATGTGATGAAATCACCCTGAAATAGCCTATTCTTGTGAAGTCCGCATCATCACCAGTTCATTCCTGTTCCTGGCTTCCACAAAGCGATCGTATACCCATCTGTCGATCATTTCTAGCTTGTCAGTTTTCGTTCTCCCTGATTGTATGTCTTTCTCCCACATGGAACCTGGGTAACTCTTCAGAGACAGTACATTTAAAATCTTTTGCTCTGAAAATAAGTTCCCTTCATTTTGTTGCCAGCACCACAGTTTAATCACTCCTGCTTGGATGAATCTTGGCGATATCAGTGTCAATATAGGGCTTATTCTCAAGAAGCAGTCAAGTAAAAAAATGTATAACGTCAGAAAGCAACAAATCTGAATAAGATGACAAAAAATGGCGGTGGCAGACTGGAAAAAATATACTCTCTCCGAGTCTCGAACCCTGGTCCTTCAAAATGAAAGTCCGGTATGCTACCACTGGGCAAAACTGGCTTTGAAACAATGAGCCAAATTATTTAATTAAATTCAATGTGATTGTATTTTTTAAATTTTAAATGCTTTTTTCCCTCCAACCCGGGCGTATATGGACAAAACCCTTCAACAGTATTCATATCTAATCGTCTACTTTCAAATAGAAAAGGTGTCATCTTCTTTCTTGACATCACTTGCACAAAGCCTCCATTTGAGTCAAAGAGGATAAAATGATAAAAAATAGTACACTGCATCATTCTTACCCTTAATGGGTACACTTTCATCCCTTACATTAGGCTTCCTATAATTTTCTAACAAAACATGTCTAGCCCTAATGACTTTTGAGGTATTATTTGGATCAACTTGTTTATAACCTTTTCTGGTTTCACAATAACAAAATTAACCTTTTCCCCTTAGCATCCCACTTATTTTTTTCTGATCAGGAACATGATCATATGCAGGACACCAAAAAACCCTTAAATGTTTGAATGATGAAATTTTTCCTCCCCACAACTCTTGTGGAGCCTTACCTTGAATAGCTCTATGTGGTACACGGTTTTTAATGCAGACTGCAGTGTTACAGGTCTCAGCCCAATAACCCTTTGGTAAGCCTGAATCAAACAACGTGCATCTAGTCATTACACATATTGTGCAATTAGCACATTCTGCCACACGATTCTGTGGAGGAGTATATGGGGTGCTAGTATGATGCTCTTTTCCATATACCCTTAAAAAGAATCAAACTTTTGATTAGGTAATTCAAGACCATTGTCAGATCTTACAACCTTAATCCTCATATATGTCCTGTTCTCAGCCCAAGCTTTAAATTAACTTAATCTATCAAATTTTTCACTTTTGGATTTCAAAAAATAGCAAAATGGCTTCCTGGAATAATCATCAATGAGCACAAACATGTTTTTTGCCCCACCAACTGAGACATCACTTATTCGACCACAGAGATCCACATTCACCATACACAAAACTTGATTAACAGGCATGCTGACGCCACTCCATTTGTATATGAAATCATGGACGATATGTTGAATATCCTTTTTCGTATTGCTTTAGAGCATCCCATGAATGTATTTTTAAGGAGATGAGTGTTTTTTCTCTCTTACTTTTTCTGCAGAGTTTTGAAGAACGAGGGGCAGGTGATGACAATTCGGGGCCTTCTGTGGAGACTAAGGGTTGCATTCAAGATGTGATTGAAAAGAATTCACAGCCCGCATACTCAGCCCGAACCACTGAAATATACCTTCCTGTGCCAGACTTGGTACTGCCCAGGGACAATGAGTTGGTAAGTTATGTTCTAGTACACAGTGAAACCTGATTTGAACCACCTTCAGTTATACAAATTTCTCGGTAGCGATAAGGAAGACGGTGTGTCCGTCATAAATATAAGTATATTTATGGGAAGTCACTCAAAGTAATGCAACCGTCAGTTGAGGGATTTTCTAGTTGTAACATATGAGGCAGAAAACTGAACCACACTATTCTTTTTTAGTCAATATCACTTGTACAATACTGGAAATCTTCTGATAGAAATTACTTGTATCTGATGGAGTAGGCTTGTAGATAACGATGTGAAATGCCTGTTTATGCCATTTGTCTTGGCTATAACTGGGCTGTGTCTCATTATTGCCCTCTCTTTGTTTTAAGCCATCTTTCTCCTTAATTTCAATGAAGGTTCCAGCTATAACTGTTGTGACACCTCATTACATGCATGGGTAAAGAAAATATTAAGACAATTCAATGTACAGTGGAAGCTCAATCTGTTGTTCCAGCTGTTTTGCCTCTGCTGTAAGTGGCCAAAACTCTCATTCAAACCACATGCCCTTCGAGACATCCAACTCTCCCTCCCTAGTTGAACGTTAATATTCTGGAGTTTGATCCGGGAGTTGCAAAAATATCATGAGTACATTGGCCAGCTGGAGTGATGTCAAGGAAATGAGGATTTTTTATCATCAAACGGGCTTAGTATTGTTTTTTCTTTAATTGAGTGAAGCCCATCACTATCTTCCAGTTTCAAGTGAAAGACGAGGATGAAGGTAACCTCAGTGAAGGGATTTATCCTATGCTGTACACATCAGATCCAGCAGGAATTTCAACTGATGTGTCAGACCCATTGGCCACTGATGAATTGGTGAGTTGACTTTTGCCTTGTATAGTTCTAATTTTCTACGGCACAATATCATTCCTTAATGGATTATTCCCAACACCACTTCGAACAAACGTAAAGCATTCTCCTACCCCTGATCAATAATGACCAGCTACAGAATACATTTCATGAATGAATAATTTTAAATGAATTATTTATTGTAAAGAACCTTTTTTGCTTTTTTAATGCAAAACTGACTGCTCAAATTTGTTTACTCAGCAAGTGAGAGCACTGTCATCACATGACTGAGTAGTAGAAGGGTGATTAGGAATTGAGAGTTAAGATGAGTACTGTTGAGTTTGGAACAATTTAAAGAATGACCATGACATCATGGTGCAGCTGCTAGCCCGGTCGAACAGCATAGCTCGTTCCTTATGAGAGATTGATATTCACAGGAATCAGATCAGATATGGATTTTGTGATGAAAGTGAACAGGAATTTATAGCAAGGACTAGGGATTTGTCCTTTAACATTTTTGAATGAGGTGTTGCACGTTGGCAATGCAAATCGATTACCAAAAGACGTCAAATTTTAGTGAGGTGAACTGATTTTTATTTACTTTGACTCAATTTTCTGCTGTTGTTGTTCATAGTCTTGAAACCCTTCCATTATTAATGTAATATTAATATTTTGCTTATTCTTGGATTTTTATTATTTTCTTAGAAATCAGTGCTTTTGTCTTGCTCATTTTTGAAAATTAATTATAATGCAAGGGGAAGTCCACAATTTTAAGAGCTATTTACTCTCAAGATTTTCCCAATAAAAGGGTTCCTTCTTCTTACCAAGAATTTCATTAGATTATATTGAAACAAAAAGAACTATATTGGCCAAATGTTGTTGGTTGATTAGGTAAATGTATTTCTACTAAAAGGCAATAATCGTTCCTTTGGAATAATTTATTTTGTACTGACATCCTGTAATTAAAGCATTCTTCATTATCACTGTTGTTTCTTGTACCAATTGATTATAATATGTATCAATGAAGGTTCCTCTTTCCAATAGAGTAATGCGGTAACATACAAGTGCCCTTCTGTTAAAGAAGATCATATCAGCGATGATGAAGGTGGATATAGACTCAATGATTGCACTGATGGTGCCTCAAGCAAACTGATACATCAAGACATTTCTGGTCAGGTAATACTATTTATGAACTATGTATTGTCTGTTGACCTTGAGTTACATATAAACTGTATCGGCATCTTCCTAAAATTTGTTTTTCTTATCTTTAAATATGTACTTACTTTTTCTGTTATAAATCCTCATTAATCTAACTAATGATATATGTACATCTAGAAGCAATCTTTTCCCTTTTTCCCATCCATTTCTCCATTTCCCTTTTGACTAATGTCTATATAAGTCTATCATATCTCACGCTGTAGCTGATTAAGTTTTGTTTTTTTGAAGACTTCTCCTACTATTCTCTGTTCTTCCTTGGTACTTCCTCATTCGATCCCTTTTACCTTCTACATTCTTCATGAGCAACACATTTCCAATACTTCCACTTACGACTTTCATGCGGTCGTCGATTTAAAACCTTGCTATCATTTTTAACTATGCTCAAAATGTAGTTTCCGATGAATATTTTCCATATTTTTGTATCAGTACTCTAAGCTGTGTGGAGATTCCTCTTTTCTCTAGAGTGCTCTTTGTGCAGAAGCTATTCTATTCTCTATTTCTTTCTTGCTTCATTCGTCACTGATAATTATGCCTCCTGTAGCTTGTCTGCTTTTAAGGTTATGAGATATGAAAATGACATTGTGTTGAAACCATGGTCAGGAGTGGAGATATATGTTAAAGTTTTGGAAGTTATCGTTTGTTGTTTATATTTTATCATAGATAATAATTGCATTTACACCTGAAACAATTTCACATCCTTGAAAGCACTATCGTATACCTTTTGAGCAAATATGTTGTTAAGGGTTCAATTATTTCTGGGAAAACTGATGACGTTCTACTTTAATATACATTATGTAATTTTCATATAGTTGCTGGAAGTAAAAATACCTCAAGTACACACCACTCATCAATTTTTTGTGCAGGGTAAAATAAACCTTCATATTTTCCCATTAAAGTTAAGCATCTTTTGTCCTATAAGGTAATGTATGGATAACTTTTTTCATTTACTGGAATTGCCTCCCATTATTTCTATTCTGAGTCACTTATTTTTATTAGCCAAAATGTTTGATGCCTTTAATCCTCCAGCAGGCACGCCATATTCTCTGACACTAGCGGGCACTCGTGGCACTCAGTGCAACACTTGGTTTTCCTCTGATATTAATAACAAAAACTCGAATTAAGAAGCATACATTCATTACCTTGTTTTTTAAATTAAACTTTACATAGTTTTGGCAAAAAGTACAGATTTTTGAACGCTTTTATAATTCAAAATTTTTATTAAATTTTTTTAAAGCAATACCAAAAACTCAGTTTGTACGTCTTAAGGTTTTTCACATCATTTATCGTACACATTTGGCAGGTAGTTACTGTTTCACAGTACTATCTGCAATAAAAGTTATTACACCTCCCACATTTTATTGTCGTTGATATGTTCTTTGCACGGCCACACAATACGCTATTTATTTCCTTACTTGCTGACTCGCTCAACTGGTAAGTCTTCATTTCGATAACTTGACAAGAATAATTTAATGTCAGCTGGTAGAGATAATATGTTTGACCTGTTTTTCAAGTGTGCGTTCATCAATGTGTACGATAAGGTTTTCAGGAATGTCCTCCTGCAATGTTTATCCGTAGGATTGTTTGCCCTATAAAATATGTGAGCATTGATTCCTGCGATGACCAAAAATCTATAATGTAAAACTAATGGCCACCTTTTCGTAATTCTGGACACAGAATACTAACTACATATTTGGTCAACCATGTCAACACCTGTTTTCATTGCATTGTAATCTAATATAATGAATGGTTTATTTGAACCTTCATCAGTGATCGCCTCAGCATGCATTGTTGAAAACAACAACACCACCTTGTTCTTCTTTGTAACATATGATAGGAGGGTAATGTCTTTCTGAAACTCTTAGAGAGATGACCCTACATCGCACGTATTGTTTGGCCAAAATTCAGGTGGAATCTTTTATTTTTTCAGCGTGCCAATGGTTGTAATGTTTTTGTAACGAGATGCTTGGCAAGCGGATAACTAGTACACCAGTTTTCTGTGGTAAGATTATGATTAGTTGCCTCAATTGATCCTACAAGCCTCTTGACAATGTCTACTGGTGGGTTTGACACTAAATATGAACCGTTCATCTGCTTCCCGCAATACACTTCGAGATTACTGGTGAAGAATGTTTTCACATCAAACATAGTATATAACTTTATCCCGTATTTTGCGGGTTTGCTCGGTATATATTGAATGAAACTGCAACGGCCATCTAAATGGTTGCAGCATTTTGTCAATTGTCACAAATTCGCTCATATTATACGTTTTTTGACAATTTCCTATGAACGAGTTTATTATTGTTTGGATTGCAGCTAATTTATCTGTTTGTTTTCGGAAATACCTACTTGCTCAGTAGTCAAATCCTACTGATAGCAAGAGAAACAAAAATTGCTTGTAACTCATAGCTGCCCTTAGAATTTGCATTCCTGATCCATCTGCACTCCACAATTCTAAAGCATTTGCTTGATGACCTTTTTTATGCCCATTAGAAAAAGTATACTCAGCACAGCCATAAATTCAGTTCTTGTCATTTCCTTACAATCCCTATCCCTTGAATAGTGGACAAGAGCAATTTTAGTTTGAATGTACTTGATTGTTTGCATCACAATTTCATCAATCATATCTATATCTATACATTTCAGAAAAGCCGCAGCCTCATCAGGTGTATTTCTTGCACAGTTTCATCCCTGGTAGGGTTTTCATAATGTTTTTGCTCTTGATCTTTGTAGCACCGCAAAAAGAAGTTTTTTCCACTTGCAAGATTTATCAACTTTTCCAAAAAATAATTATTCTCACCATCAACATCACTATCTTCAGGAGTTACAGGTTCTTCCACATTGCCATCAGATGTAGCTTCATCATAGTCTCTTATTACCTAGGGGTAATCACCTAGGGAATTATTTTCCTCCTCATCTGTGTCATCACTTTCCTCAATGCCGACTTCCTGTTCCTTGTCTGACTGCTCTTGCAGTACACTCAGATAGTCTTCTTGGGTAATGAATCTTTGTGCCCTAAGCAGTGTGATAACTAACTTTTGAATTTTTCTACATCGAAATCCCATAAAAGGACAACAAAGTATCCAATGGAAATTGATTCTAAAAGTGTACTCACATCATAGGGCTCACATGGGAGAAAATGCCACAGGTTCATTTCTCTCCACAAACAGCTGCTCCTACACACCAAACACTTACCTGTTAGCTCACCCTGATCCAGAGAAGGAATGGTGAATACTCTTGTGTTCCCACCAACTCACCTCACGCTACATTGTACAGAAAGAAACAATGTTGATCTATAATTGCCACTTCGGGATAGTATTACATCACCGGGCACCCATTGCACTGACAACGACGACCAGCTCAGCTAATTATTCCTTTTATTTCGAAATTCGAGATGCCACGCGCTTGAATCACAAACATAAATCTCCATAGTGCTACAAAGAAGGAATAATTGGTGCGTTTGGTTCACTGACCAAATAATAAAGTGAGACCGAAACGGCACAATGTTGCACTTTGTGCCACAGCACCCCCGCTGGAGGGTAAAATTGACTTATAAACCAAAACACAAGAAATTATTCTCCTTTCTAGACCGTATTAATTTTCCGTGGTAGTGTGTTATTATAAAACTATCTGCGATAAGTACTCAACAGGAGATTTACATAGTGAATTCGAGAAGAACATCATCATTCCCATACCCAAAAAGAAGAGAGCTGAGAAGTGCGAAGAATTAAGGACCATAAGCCTGAAGACACCTGTGTCAAAGATTCTGACAAGAATCATTTACAGGAGAATTGAACGAAGAACAGAAGAATTCCTGGATGAGGACCAATTCAGATTTAAGAAAAGCAGGGGCACAAGGGAAGCAATTTTGGCTCTTAGGATGATCATAGAGAAGAGAATGGAGAAAAACAAACCAACCTTCATAGCATTTCTCGATTTAGAGAAGGCCTTTGATAACGTGGAATGGAATTCAATGCTTAGAATTTTGAAAGAAATCGGCGTACTCTACAATGATCGTAGAATTATTCATAGTTTGTGTAAAAACCAAGTAGCTGTGATCAAATGTGGACCAAACGGTGCAGAAGCTAGAATAAGAAAAAGGGTGAGACAAGGTTGTGCGCTTTCCCCCTTAATTTTTAATGTTTACATAGAGAAAGCCATCAACGAAATCAAGCAGAAAGCTTCGGGTGTCAATATCCACGGAGAAATAATTAGTATGCTGCGATTTGCTGACGAAATAGCAGTCATAGCCGAGGCAGAGAAGGATTTGAAGAAGACGTTGACAAACATGGAAAGGACAATGGCCAGATATCAGCTGAAAATCAACAAAAAGAAGACTAAGATATTAGTTTGCAGCAAAAGAGAGGAGGGTAAAACAAACATCAACCTAGGAAAGCATAAGATTGAAGAGGTGAACGAGTTCTCTTACCTGGGAAGCCGAATTACCAGCGATGGACGGAGCAAGAAAGAAATACATAGTAGAATAGCGCAGGCGAAGAGGGCTTTCTACAAAAAGAAGAATCTTCTTACAGCTGAAAATACCAGCATACAAGTAAGGAAACAATTCATCAGATGCTACATATGGAGTATGCTTCTCTTTGGAAGCGAGGCTTGGACGTAGACAGCAGCAGAGAAGTCAAGAGTGGAAGCATTCGAAATGTGGTTCTACCGAAGAGTGATGAAGATAAAATGGATTCACCGTGTGAGTAACCAGGAAGTGCTAAGGAGAGTGGGAGAAAAGAGAAGCCTCCTAAAAACATTAAGCAGAAGAAGGGACAACTTAGTTAGCCACATTTTGAGGCACGGTGGTCTGATGAAGACAATCGTTGAAGGACCAGTGGAAGGGAAAAAGGGCAAGGGACGGCCCCGAATGAGTTATATAGGACAGGTTATAAAGGATGTGAAAGAGTATAAATATGTAGCTATGAAAAGATTAGCGGATAGGAGAGAGAAATGGAGAGCTGCGTCAAACCAATCTTAGGATTGTTGACTAATGCTGATGATGATGATGAGTGTGTTATTATATTTGTGCTCTGCATTCTCATGCAAAGTTCTACCATAAAATAAGTTTCTGTTATGAATAAGATTATATCTGGAGTTTTACGTATCCAGAAACCATTTCCCTGAGGATCATCATGTGGCTTTTGAAGGGATTTTGCAATGCAAGTAAGAGGTTTTAAGTCTGTAGTAAAGTGGTAAACTTAATTTACATAAGCATAAACATTATGAAATGCTGACATTAAGTACTTTGAGGAAGCTTGTAGGCGAGCATGAAGAATGTATCCATCTTGAATGAGCTTAAATTTTATTCGTGAGACAAATTCTCAAAAGCATTTCTTTTTTTTTTTGTATCTCAATCATGTATGATGATGATTTGGCATTTTGTTGCAGTCCATAACCTTAACTGCTTCCCAAGGTGAAAAGGTGGAAACTCGGGGCACAGGAGCCGTAGTGGTAGACCTGGAGTGGACGCTGATTGGGGTAAAGAGGGAACCATCTCTGGAAGAGAATGACCAGGTATGTGAGGAATTCTTGTTATAGGATTTAACTTATTGATGAAGGAGATAGTAGGTAAATATCTAAACATTTATCATTCTAAATGATAGGACGTTTTGCTTTCTGCACAGCTTTAAAAGTAACCCATTCCATTCAAAGTTTCTAATTCCTGAAGTAAGTATTCTTATCTCAAAAGAAGCCGTTTTTATTCATCTTAATGGTTTATTTATGTGCTGTAGTTTACTTGCCTTATATTTGGCTAAAGTAAATCCTTACTCTAATAAATCATGTCTTAATAAGAAAATCAGATGTCAAATCAAATCAAACTTTTTAGCATTGTACTCGTAATATGTAAGAAGCTGTCCACGAATCAACCCAATGTGGGGTAACATAACCAATGGTTTAAACTAGAAATGTAGTTAAACATTTACATGTCTATTTTACTCCATTATAAATGGTCTACCTTCATGTAGGAGAGATAGCCCCGTGGTTATGGTGTGTGGCTACTACCTGGAACTTCTAGGTTCAATTTTCACATGGAGCACTTTTCATAATTAGTTTCTACTTTTCATTTTACAAATGCCAGCTGTTCATCATTATTTTCATGATTTCCACTGAAAAATTTAGTTTTCAGTATCGATATCTGCTTTTGAAATGTAGCTGTGTCAGATTTTATCCCATTTTTTGACACCAATGCCTAGTTTCAAATATGTGGTTTCGATTCCTTCATTACCAAAGAAACCTTAATTCTTTTATGGCATCCGATGAAAATAAAATGCCATTATTTGCAGAGTTAACTAATGAAGATAATATTAGAATGCAGGCATAACCTAAATCAAAGACTACTTTGATGTTGAAAGAAATGTGAAAATATTGTGAGAGTGTTGAAAAAATTTATTTTGAACGGAAAATATTTGTTAGGAATACCCTTTTGATGCAATGTGGAGTATGAAGTTGTTTTTATCAATCCTTCAAAATATTCACGAATCCTTTGTGTATACATGATTCATCTGTTGACGATTTCTTCCAGCTTACTTTAGGCGAGGATGGGGACCCAATTGAGAGATCGACTATTGCCCATGATTCTGCAATGAAGGCATTTGGTGAGTACTCTTAATGGTTGAAAATAACTCTATACACGGAGGAATTGATGCTAATGTGGAGGATGTACATGTTAATGCTTTATTTTAGCCAACTTTTTCTGTTATAAGAGACACGGTTGAGAATTCGACAGATTCCACAATGGAAGCAGTGGGTTAGTGCTCTTAAGGGCTACAAATAGCTGTATATGGGTAAGGCTGAGGCTGCTTTCTGACGGGATGTCTTTTCACTGGCCAGAATCCCCAGCATGCCTCTGTGCTTTTGAATAAACATATGTCTCTATGGATTCCTTCAGATGAGTCTAATCACTTCATGGTCTCCACAGCACCCATTGCACTCCGGCCTGTCACCGTGCCATCCACACCATCAACGGGCCATAAAATTCAGGCCGATTTCAGATGTGACGACTTACTAGTTTTCACAATGCCCTGCCGTGAATGGCGGATGAAACTTTGAAGTCATCTCTTCTTAAAGTGGCCATATTGTGACTGATTAGTCATCCATCCATATTTTCTGTTTTTTTTAGTTTAAGTGCCAAACGGATAGGGAAGAAGAGTTACATTTTTGTGCTTTTTTTGTCATCTGTATCATTTTTAAAGCCTAGAAAAAATTTTGTTGCATTGAAATTGTTAATATTTAACTAGCCATGTTTTGAGACCAGTTTCTTGAAAAATTTTTAACAAATCACCATAATGGAGCACTTGGTTTGAGAATCGAGTATCGAAAAGTGAATTTCAGTCTAAATAGAAAATGTGAATAAGGAAACTGGTCATGTGAATGGAAAAATTATCCTTCCTTTGGTCCATTTTAAATAAGGGAATATAATTTTAATGAGTGCAATCCTTTTCGCCCTTGTTTCCCTAGAATAGGCTGCGGTGCTTTGTTAGATTTAACGGTGAGACAATCATGAAGCTTCCTTGCAGTAGAAAATACTGTTGACATAATATAAAATTGAGAGGTATTCTCCAGTATTGAAATCAATATGGCTAAGAAACAGCCAAAGATGATTTCAAACCCGTAATTGTATGAGTTAGGTCTTTTAGTTCTGCATAGTAATGATATTCGGTTATCATGGTAATTAAGCCCAGTTAGATAATGTTTCTAGCTATTTGTTTTATCCACCTCGCCATAGGTGGTAAAGTCAGGGGCAGTCACCTTTCCCCTTTCAACACTTTCAAGCCGGATGTGGGCAGGATTTGACGGGCATTTTCATGTGTCGCACACCTAATGTCAGGTATAGCAGTCGTGTATTTTTCAATGCAAAAGATCGGACATTGCTCCTGCCAACATGAGGGAAGGGAAGATACCCCTGGTTAGAAATCGTCGGATGCATTTAGTGGCTGTATTCTGTATTTTGAATTTATTTAGGATTAGGCTGCAAAGTTATGAGCAGTCACCTAAACTCTGTCATGCCAGGACTTACGTTTGGAAAACGTTTTTGTGCTACGAGAAGCATTAGGACATTTAAACCTTTCTGTATGGAGTTCTTTTTTGGTGGCAAGTTGCATGGGTGTTTTAGTCCCTTAGAATTCAGACCCAGCTCATCAGGGAGTCTCTCCCTCACCCCAGTCACTAACTCTGTCAAAGGAATTATCCACAGTCAAATAATTGCATTACCAGTGTTTTTTTTTCAACCGAGCATTGTATTTTATTTTCAATACTTTACTCTTTTTAAAGAATTCCTGCAGTGAGGATGATCATAAAAGAGTGGGAGGGTTCGGACTTAATTGCCCAGTGGTGGCTCTATGTTCTTGCTAAGCTGGGTCTCAGGCAGGGCCTGAATGCATCCGACAATTGCTACCTCAGCAGTACTTCCCCTCCCTTGCATCGGCAAGAGTCTTTGCATTGAAAAATCTGTGACAGATATACCTGACGTCAGCTCTTCTACGTATGAAAATTTCTGTCGCCTCCACCCAAGGCCTGTCTGGTGCGAAAAGGTTCAGCCCGACCCACCCACTTATTTATATCCTCACGCCAGGACTCAGTCACAAAGTGGTTATATTTTCAATGGTTTTGGCCACGATATATTTTGTTGCGTACTACATACTGTTGTTTTTTCGCTTTGAAATGAATTCTCCATTTTTTCTCTGCGCGTAAGCAGTTTATAAAATGAAATTTTAGTGTTATAAATAACGAATTTCTGAAGTTATAGTCTTAGTACCTTGTGTTCACTAACTTTGTTGTCAAAAAACACTACAATTTTGTTTAAAATTCCTCAATGCTTAAAAATGTTAGTAAATTTTTTGAAGGTTAAATTATTGAAAACAAGTACTACATCTTGTTTAAAAAATACTGGTAACACAATAAGATGTCCATTGACAAGATAGAGTTAGAGGATCAAGTCCAGTAACAGGCGTACAGGAAGGGCACACCGTTGACTTGTCTCCCAAGTCTGAGGAACCAAGAAACCAGTGCGACTCTTCTCTAAATAAAGCTACACACAGATAGGCTCCAAATATTCTTATGCCACTCAGTGCAGAAAACGTTTTCCATTTGTAGGCGCTGGTAGGAGAGGGTTCAAGTGACTGCCAATAATGTTGCATCCCAACCCTTTACCCTTCAGTAGTGACGTGGGGTACACAAGTGGGTGATAGTGTTTCATCCGTGTGCCATTTATCATATGATGGCATATTATGCACCTGATTTTCAGTAGCTGTACATTATTAAGTCCTCACACAGTTGCATGTTAGTAATGGCACTTGGTTAGCATACATAGAGTGAGAAAGGAAGCTAGCGTGACTTGGCCTCACGCCAGTGTAAACATTTTCTCAAAGCATCGCTTATAAGTATGCAACAAATTCTGTATGATATTTCTCTACATTGACAAGGATACAGTGTTTGACACATCTAAGTTACTGTTATGGGTACCTCGGCAAGTGGCTTGCTTTATTTCCTCCTCTGCAGGGAAGGGTAGTGGGGTTGCAAGTGACCATAAGCTGATACTTTACCAGTGACAAAGCTTAAGCGTTTTCCCCACAGTGAATAAAAGAAATCTGCACTCCTAAAAAAACAGAGTAGTGTTTCCCAGCAGTATGACTTATTGAAAGTACACGTCTTCAGGGTGATTTTTCTCCTAGCTTAGCTGATACATGAGTATTATGGATGTCACTCCCCTGTCGCCTTTAGATATAGCAAATCTTCGTCTTAGCAGAAGTATTAAAAAGTCAACAGGGTAGGAAGTGTTATGTGTTCATTTTCTATTATAGACTGTGAATAAGCGGTCCTGTTTATGTAACAGTTTTTCATGGTAACTTTCTTTTGCAGAACTTATTTTATATATTTTTACAGCCCAAAGGTCCGCACTGGAGTAGTAATTCAGCTGAAGATATTGTTATACAGTTAGTTGAAGGATTTGTGGGTGCCAAAAGTTACATGTGATTACAAATTCACTATTGTTTCGATAGCCCAAATATTTGCTGCAAAAAAGGCTTATATACGTTGGTACGACAAAAAGGAGTGAGAAGTAAATTCAGAAAGAATTTTAACCCAGCAAGAGCGAAGCAATGAGTTCATCTCTCTTTAATTTCCAAAAGAATTGTACGTTCAGGTCATACTGCCCCAAGACAATAAATCAGTTCTAGTTCTTTACACAATGCTGTCATTGACGTTGAAAGTGGTTGATGGTTTGAGGCGTCACTTTGTGGAATTTACTCATGATGAATGAAAATTGAACTTTGTTTTTCCACATATATATTTATTTAAAAACATAAATTTAATGAATATATATGTGTAAAAACAAAGTTCAATTTTCATTCATTACGTTGAAAGTGGTAGCCAAAAAAATCTGATATAATAATAATAATATGCTTACATCCTAAAACCAAAGTACTATTGTCGTCAATCTAGTGGACCAACTGTTTGCAAAATATGTGGCACATGATACCAGACAGTGGTCAATGATATTTTTATGTTTTTTTTTATTTTCTTATTTCATTGCCCTTGGTTTTTTCAAGGTTTGTCAAATATATCCCAAATTATGAGAAGTGAATTTCTGCAGAAGATAGCATAGATAACAATAGAGACGGAAATTATGAAAAAGAGTGGAATTACTACTATCCCAATGCAAATAAGAGCTGAGGCTTGCGTGCAATCCTGGAATATCTAACCCCGCTACGCCTCCAAATGATTGTTTATCTCATGATAGCTAAGTATATTTTTTCATGAGATAGTTTTTATGGCCTTTTGTTTATTGCTTCAACCTTTAAATGTTTAAAAGTTTTATGAAAACCAATTCAGGAATAATTAAAAATATATTTCCTAGATTTTCATCTGTAGTGCCACAAAATACAAAATATTTGTCAATCATAAGATATTCAATTGAAAAGTACATTATTTGCCATTTTTAAAATACCTACTTTTGGACATTTAAAGATAAAGAAAAAATCAGTCTACCATAAAAAGGACCAATTCTTAAAGTGGCCTTATTTCATTCTTCTTCATCAATTGTGAGTCAGATGTTGTATTTATATGTGTTGTGGCGTTATGTCGTAAAATCTTGGAGATTGTGCACGTAAGCCCCAGATATAGGGAACTCCAATCGTCGGTCACAAGCTGGTTCAGGAAAAGACTCCACAAACAAGAAAATCAGCACACAAGAAACAAAATTATGTCAAAAATTACGAGTTATTTTCAATCAATATCTATTTGAAGTAGAACAATTCAAAATCAGAATTATTTCAGAAAACAACGATGAAAACTAAACATCCCATAGGAAACATTACCAAACTTAGTACAAGCTGTATACTTTTTCTTAAATCACCCATGTCAGTCACGCCATCCGTCCACCACCGGCGCCCGAGCAAAAGAGAGCTTGGGCACTCCACGACGAGACAGAGTGGAGGGGAGGGATTTTTCCAAGGAGTGGAGGGGTAGAAAGGGCGATGTTCAATCAGCTGCGAATCTGCCCCAAAAATCGCCCCTGTTGACTCTCAGCTCCGCCAAGCATCATCCTGGGGTAAGAGGGAACAGCGTGCAGGGCCGGAATTTTCCCCTCAAACTTCTGGGTTGGAGACATCAGTCGAATCAGAGGGAAATTCATTGGAAAACATGGAGGGGAGGGACATAGTGGGGTGAGGTGCTGCAGGGAGAGAGAGTTGTGATAGGACTATGGTAATACTTCTCACTCCAAACTGCATACTACGGCCTCAGCACCAATTTCCCCTTGGTTGCCAAGGAGTAGGTATTCCTCCGCAGTAGTCCTATGTAAGTCTTGCTCTGCAGGTATGGCTAGATCGGGGCTGTTTCGGTGGCTGTTTCCGGAGGAATAGTTTCGGAGACACGAGTCTCCGAGCCTTTGGGTCGAAGGGCCTTTGGGCGAAAAACCTTAGCGCGAAAAGTCCTCAGCGGGAGAAGTTCTGCGGATAAGTTCGTAGGAATTTCTGGGGGGTTCCATAAATTTGAGGGGGGGACACAAAAGAAATGCCACAGGGTCATAGTGGTTCTTGTTGCCCTAGTTGTTTTTGTGTTTTGTGTTTCTTTCCCAATATTTTACCCTATATTGATTTTCTGTTTTTTTCTTGGGTTTGTGGGATCATGTCCAAGCCAGGTTGAATTTTAACTCTGTGATTTATGGCTTTTTCATCCATTTAATCGCTTTTTAGTGGTAGGATTAGGAGTATTAGTTTTCATGTTTGACTGTGATAGTTGTAATTTTAAATTCTTTTCTAGGGGTGCCTGCTGCCGAAGATATGCTCATTGAAACAACATCAACTTCGTATCTGCCTGCGGAAGGAAATGTAAGGAATTATCCAATTGATGAATGCACTGGTCGCACAGCTTTGGTGACACAAATTGGTTCAAACGCTGGATCATCTCTAGTTAAGACAGAAAGAAACCTAATGGATGAACAAATGACGAGAAGTTTCACTGAAGAAGAGGAATCGAATTCACAGGGTTTATCCTCAATGTTATCTTGCATTGGGAACCAATGCAATCACGTGGGTGCGGGAGAGAAAGAGAGACCATATTCATGTAGCGTGTGTGCTAAGTGCTTCACTCGGAAAGGTGACCTCATCACACACGAGCGTATACACACAGGAGTGAGACCATATTCTTGTAACGTGTGTAAAAAGTCTTTCACTCAGAGTGGTAATCTTCACAGTCACATGCGAACACATGCGGTAGTGAAGCCTTATTCTTGCAATGAGTGTGAAAAGTCTTTCTCGGATGTGAGAGTCTTAGCTAGACATGTACGCAAGCACACGGGAGAGAAACCTTATTCGTGTTCAGTCTGCTACAAGTCCTTCTCGCGTTGCGATTACCTTGATTGCCACATGCGGTCACACAGGGGAGAGAGACATTCATGCAACATGTGCAGCAAAACTTTCACTTACCGAAGCAACCTCCATGCACACATCCGTACACACAGAGGAGGGAATCTTTACGCTTGCAACGAATGTGAAAAGTCTTTCTCGAGCAAGTACCACTTAGTTACACACATTAGTACACACACGGGAGAGAAACCTTTTACTTGCAACTTGTGTGAAAAGTCTTTCTCGCAGAAAAGCGACTTGAATAAACATGTACGTACCCACAGGAGAGAGAAACCCTATTCTTGTACAATTTGCTCCAAGTCTTTTACTCGCAGAGGCAGCCTCAATGCACACATCCGTACGCACATTGGAAAGAGACGTTATTCTTGCAAAGAGTGTGAAATGTCTTACTCGAATAGCGGCCACTTAGCCACGCATATTCGTACACACACGGGAGAGAGACCGTTTACTTGCAACTTGTGTGCAAAGTCTTTCTCCAATAAGAGCCACTTAGTTAGACATGCACGTACGCATTCCGGAAAGAAACCTTTTTCATGAAACGAGCGTGAAATGTATTTCTCGAGAAAGGGCGACGTAGTGACACATTCGTACACACTCTGGAGAAAATTCTTATTCGTGCAGAAGGTGCGATAATTCTTTTCCTGTAAGCAACTTTCTG
This sequence comes from Ischnura elegans, assembly GCF_921293095.1. Taxonomy (NCBI): domain Eukaryota; kingdom Metazoa; phylum Arthropoda; class Insecta; order Odonata; family Coenagrionidae; genus Ischnura; species Ischnura elegans. The sequence goes on along the minus strand of NW_025791660.1, from coordinate 5,096,922 downwards.
GTCGAGCACATTCGAACGCTCGCAGGAGAGATTTTTTAAATGCAGAATTTGCAAAAACACCCTTCACTCAGTGTTGTTCTCTCAACTGTCACATACTAGACCACACGGAGGAGAAACGTTATTCGTGCGGCTGCAAAGATCCTCTTAAGGCCGCTTTACACGGTGAATTTTCATTCGAAAGATTATTCGAATTAAATTAATTCGCCAGTACCCCTGTACACGATGAAGGATTTCGATGAATGATTTCAGCGATTTTTCTGCGCAGAAACGATGCGCACTGGTGCGACTATTGATAGTGTATTTCGATTCTAACGAAATATTCGACCGTTTCTGACCACATGATTTGCTTTGGATGTTGCAGACGACAGAATGCTTCGTTTACATATGCGCTTGAACATATTTTTGTATTGATAAGACTTTCGGTGAGGTATCACGTCTTAGGTAATTAGAGAGATTAGAATGGTACAAATTGATAGCGGAAAACCACTTAAATTAATTGTGCGTTTTGTGATCCCGTAACGAAGTACTACCTAATAAGTTGTTTTCCCTGCAGATAATTATGATTCAAGATAGTGCGCTCCAGAACATAGTCATAAGGAAACTTACTCTTCAAGTGGCTACCCGAAGTCTTTTCCCTTCCGATTCAGTAAATTATTAAGTAAGTTAAAAAATAATTTGTGATAAAACTGCACGGAAAAATCCTACCTTATGGAGACGAGTCCCATATTGACGCCGCAGCACCAGCTCCAATAAAAAAACACAATACGTTTCTTAAAGCAAAGGCTCCACACGGGTTAAGGCCGCACGACAGTGAGTTTTCATGTTGGAGTTCTCTTCGGGTGCACAGCCTTCACAATGCAGTTGAACAAAGGTCATTCCTGTGCGAGAGAAAAAAGGAAGAGGGAAGAGAGAAAAGAAAGGGATCTGCTCTTTTTTCCTTGCGGATATTTGTGCAATTTCTGTATTTTAATTTGTTATTTGTACAAGGACTTGTGCCCGGTAATATAAATATATTATGAACAAAACTATTTTATATGGCTCTCAACCGGTTGTGGCTTCATTGAAGTCCTTTGTCCCTCATGTTGCCATCCTTGATAAACCGTGGGGGCCTATAATCTAGTACCATGAGCGTGGGTGCAATTGCCATGGGAATGTGCATTGTGATCTTTACTGTCGCCTGGTAAGCCATTTCTTGGCTGGTTCAATTTGCAGTCCATAGGGAATTTTTTCTCATGGCAATCCTAGTGTATTTCATATGCAATAGGAATGAAACACGATATAAAAAATGTTATGGTGAGAATTAACTGATTTGCTCGTGGGAAGG